>NC_136809.1:46220638-46237631 GCF_951216825.1 Electrona antarctica
GTGTGTGTGTTTGCCCTTAAAGGGGAATTTCTTCCTAACCGTTTTTTACAAAAAAAAAATTCAATCATATATTGAAAAAAATAAACATATAGGGCGCTGGTCCGTGGCAGACGTGTTGCGTTCTGCTGCGCTTTCTGCATAGAATTTGTGTTTTTATTGGTTTATTATTAAAGGATCTTTTGTGTACGTGCGTGCATGCGTGCGTGCATGCGTGCGTGCATGCGTGCGTGCGTGCGTGCGTGCGTGCGTGCGTGCGTGCGTGCGCTCAGATTCTGGTGATGATTGCAAGTCGCTGCAAGTCAGATTCTTGCAGGTCATTGGCTAACAGAAGCCGAGGGAGACAACTCAGTCTGCCGTGATTGGCGGCTGATCCTAACGCGGTCTGACAGACCCGTTAGTGCAACCTGATTGGTCAATTAGTGACATCACCATACTGGAGAGAGATTGCATGCACGAGAAACAGATAGAGAGAACACAAGACAGAAAGTGAGACCACCGTATCATTTCCATCAGACAGGATTTAATTCAGCTGAGCTGATGACAAACGTTCGTTTTCATATCGCCAGATTTCATTTTCTTTTTTCTTTTATATCTCTCAACCACTTGAGATTTTAGCTGTTTTTGAAAATAACATTTTTTTTTTTGTTTAATTTTTGGGGGGGAAATCATTTTAAATTATTGAACGATTTCCCTAAACAGTGAAATGCCAGGGTTATTGTGTTGAACACATTGTCCTTCCCCAACATTCAACAACCAATATTCACAGAGGACAAAACGAACGGGAGGTTGAGGAGAAACAGAGAGAGGGACAGAAGATAAGGAGGGGGGAGGGGGGCGAGCGAGGGGGGGGGGGCTAAGGGGGGCGGGGGGGAGAGGGGGGTGGTCGGGGCAGAGAACCAATCTCTCCATAAATAATGAATGTGTTCCAGAGGAAAGCATTCAATAACTAAATGTCACATGGTATCGAGTCAAGGAATCCAACTGTGTGTGTGTGTGTGTGTGTGTGTGTGTGTGTGTGTGTGTGTGTGCGTGTGCGTGTGCGTGTGTGTGCGCACGACTGCGTGTGTGCGTGCGTGCGTGCGTGCACGACCGCGTGTGTTTGTGTGTGTGCACCTGTATGTGCATTCACGCCTGAATGCCTGCAATTTGTTCGACATATACCTGCATTTGTTCTGCATGGCTCCAGTGATTACATTTCAATCTTCCTCTCTGCTACATCTGTGTCTTTATGTGGCGATGGCATTAACACATTACTGTCCAGGCCTCTAGGCCAGATGGTGGCACTATATAGTGCCAGAGAAATCCGCGAAAAATAAACAGAGAACAAGAGTCCCTTCCGCCCGAGCAGGAAGTGGTGTAGTCCGGATCTGTAGTGTAGACCTGGATACGGACCATCGCCCCCCAGAGCAGCAGCATGATTAGCACGGCTCGGATTCATGTTTTAATAGGCTATAAACATGGCATTCTCTGGTTTCTGCAAGTCTTGTAAATAGAGTTAAGGACTGTGTGTATGATAGTATCCTAATTTCAGATCATGCTCCTAATAGTTTGATTTATGTAGACCCAGGTCGGATGCGGGACCCCCCTAAGTGGAGGTTTGAGCAGAGATGGCTCCAGGACCCTGAGCTGATAACTTTTTTGGAAGAACAAATAGACACCTATTTTGCTACAAATACGGATGAAACATCGGCAACTATAAGGTGGGAAGCATTTAAGGCTTTTATTAGGGGACAGATTATACATTTTACGAGCTCCAAAACAAAGAAAAACAAACAAAAAGTTATATTACTGGAATCAAAAATTAAAGCTATGGAAGGTTCTTACTTTAAGAAGCCTTGTCCTAAATTACATCAGGAAATATTATTATTACGTGCACAATATAATGAAATATCCGCTTCCAAAGCAGCAGCTAATTTGTTAAAGCTCAAACAAACTATCTTTGACCAGGGTGAGAAGTCTGGCAGGGTTCTAGCCTGGCGCATTAAACAAATGCAAACTGAAAGAGCAATCAACATGTTAAAAAATGATGTTGGGGAGACGATAGAAGACCCTATCCAAATTTGCGAGGCATTTAGAGATTATTATGGTAAATTATATAGCTCCGAGACAAATCAAGAAGATGTAGTTGAGAGCTCCTTTTTGGATGGAATTAATATTCCTAAAATTCGAGAGGAAGACAGTAAAAAGCTGGGGGCAGATGTGAGTATTGGTGAGATTTTGGAGGCAATGAGTAATATGAAGTCTGGAAAAGCTGCAGGGCCTGATGGTCTGCCGATAGACATTTATAAAAGATTTGCGGGCAGATTGGCGAGACCCCTCTTGGACATGTATACTGAATCTTTTGAAGAGGGAGTATTGCCTCCCACTTTGAGAGGAGCCCTCATTATACTTTTGCCAAAACCTGGTAAATCAAATGATAGATGCGAAAATATGCGTCCAATCAGCCTCTTAAATTCTGATCTTAAGATACTTTGCAAAATACTTGCAAAGAGACTAGAACTTATTCTACCTGAAATTATAGATGAGGACCAGAATGGGTTCATGGTGGCCCGCCAGGGTTTTCACAATGTAAGGAGAGTATTGGATTTATTGCATGTCCAGGAGTGGGCGCCAGATACAGCCTTTTTATCTCTCGATGGGGAAAAAGCTTTCGACCGCGTAGAGTGGCCGTTTCTATTCGAGCTTCTTGGTCGATTTGGCTTGGGGGAGAACTTTTGTAAATGGGTAAGACTGTTGTATAACGATCCATATGCAGAAATACTAACCAACAATAATATATCTAGACCGATTAGGATCCATAGAGGCTGTAGACAGGGATGCCCTTTATCACCACTCTTATTTTTGATCGCAATTGAACCATTTGCAATTGCTGTAAGGGAACATACACTAATTACAGGTATTAATATAGAAAATCTAGAGCACCGCATATCTTTATATGCTGATGATGTAATATTATTCCTGAAAAATTTGGAGATATCTGTCCCAGCTATTCTGGATCTAATAACTTCGTATGGTCGCATATCTGGCTACAAAGTAAACAACTCTAAGTCATCCATTATGCTTCTGAACTCGGAAGAAAGATCAAACCCTCCCGGTCATGTTCGTCACTTCAGACCAGTAAATGCCTTTACTTATTTGGGAATCCAAATCGTGCCAAGGTTGGAAGAGGTTGTGAATGCCAATTATGACCCAATTTTAGCCACAATCGAAAATTCAATTAATAGATGGTCAAGTCTTTCAATATCTTTGATCGGCAGAATTAATATACTCAAAATGAATGTACTTCCCAAGCTATTGTATTTATTTCAGAACGTACCCTTGTCACCTCCACCAAACTTCTTTTCTAGAACCAGGAAATTGTTTACCAACTTTATTTGGAACAATAGACGTCCTAGACTTAGATTGTCCTTACTTTATCTACCCTATGATAGGGGAGGATTACAGTGTCCTAACTTGCTGTGGTATTTTTGGGCAGCTCAATTGAGAACACTAATGTTCTACTTTACAACGGATGCGGCGCCGGCATGGAAAGATGTGGAATCAAGCTCCTTGAAGTTACCACTCCCCCTTTATATTTACTCAGATACTTATAAAAACCTAAAAAGAATTACAAGCAATCCTATAGTTAAAACAATGATTGAAGTCTGGCATGAGGTTAATATATTTTTGGGAGAACATCCACGTCTCTCTCGCTTCAGCCCAATATGGGGTAATAATCAATTTGTGCCAGGTAGAGCTGATGGGGGGTTTAAATTGTGGGCTGATAGGGGAATAGGTCAATTAAGGGATGTATTTGAGAGGGGTCGGGGGAGTATGCTCTCGTTTGAGGAACTGGTCATTAAATATGATATCCCTCGCAAACACTTCTTTAAATATCTGCAACTGAGGGACTTTATTAGAACTAATCTGGGGCAATCCATGCTGGCCCCATCCATGTCTGTGCTGGAGAAAGCTTTGGTTAATGACCCATTCGGAAGGGGGTTAATATCAGATTTCTACGCCCTATTGGTTGACTTTTCTCCGGAATCCTCGGAAGATAGGCTTAATGCCTGGAGAACAGATATTCAGGAGGATTTAACAGTGGAACAATGGAGTACGGCTTGTGCACAAGCTCAATCCCAGACTGGGAATACTCGTCTAAAACTTCTACAATACAATTGGCTTATGAGAGTGTACATTACACCAGTGAAACTTAATAAGTATAATTGTAATATTCCAGATGTATGCACCAGATGCGGTGAAGATAGAGGCACATTGTTCCACTGTCTATGGTCCTGTCCAAAATTGATTGAGTTTTGGGGGAAGGTCGGGCAGGAAATACAGACGATTTTGTCAATAAATATTGTACCAGAACCAAAGTTCTTCCTGCTCGGTCTATATCCGGAGGGACACAAGATAAAGCGTAATGAACAAATGTTTATAGATATATGTCTTTTACAAGCTAAGAGAGTGATAGCATTGACCTGGAGGAGGCCGGACAAACCAAGTATTACACAGTGGTTCAGAGAATTGTCTTTATGTCTACCTTTGGAAAAGATTGCATACATTCTTAAGGACAAACAAGAAATGTTTCAGGAGGTGTGGGGCCGTTTTATGAGATACATAAAGAACAATAATTTGTCACATCTAATGGATGGAGCTGAAGAGGAGTAGTGCTGTTGTTGTTGTTGTTTTTTGTTTTGTTTTGTTGTTTTTGGTTATTGTTGTTTTGCTTTCTTTATATCAGTAATTGTCTTGTACTGTTCATTGTTGTTTTTTGTATATGTGTATTGTCATTTGTGTGTAAAAAGGAAAATAAATATATTGTTGAAAAAAAAAAAACATGGCATTCTATGCCATTCTTTTTTTTGGCTTTTGCCTTTATTTTATATTTTTTTATGGAGGGACAGACAGTAGGCTGTCAGGAAATGGGGAGAGAGATGGGGGGGTGACATGCAGTAAGGGCCGTCGGGATGGGGAGTCGAACCCGCGGCACACTGCCAGACTGGATTACCAGCCAAGGTGCCTGGACCATTGAGCCATGGCCCAGGCCATTATATGCCATTCTGAGCATAAATACCACTAATAACCTGGTGCACGTATACCACGGATTATCATGTAGGCTATGTTTTTACAATGAGAGGCCTATGGATGCTAGCCGCGGAAGCTAACGGAGGCAAAAAAACCCCCCGTAAAATAATATTTTTTTAATATTTTTTCATCAAATCTTGTGTATCTCGTGCATGGCTCAGATGGAATTAACAACTTTCCACGAGATATCTCGAGGATAGCACGGAATGGGTTAAGTCTGTCCACAGCCCATATTCCCCTACCAACCCAGCTGGCTGTTCTTTTCTTTCCCCTCGCGTCTCACTCCCATAGCCTGCCCTCTCCGTCCCTCGCACCCCTTCCCTTCCTCCATGTTGTAATCCTAGCCTCTGCCTTGGCAATCCAGCCTGGAATGACCAACCGCTGTGCTGTCCGCGTCTGGCAAGGCCGCTGGTAATAAAGTTGTGTTGTTTTGAAGGCCAGCCATGAATGGCTTAACCCGTTAAGACCGGCAACGCATCGGGAACACATCTGTGTCACCTCTTAGCTTTTAACCACTTTTAACCGTTGTTTTAAACTTTAGCTGTTGAAAAATAGCAGATCTACAAGCTCATAGTGCTGCACCGAGTGCCGCACTATGAGCTTGTAGATCTGCTGTTTTTGAAAAATCGTGAAAATGTGTGCAAATCTTTAAATATATAGGCCTATTCTTTACCAGCAAACTATTTGAACACAAATATTTGCGCCTGAGGGGTCTCTGGAACAACATATTTTCAGAGGGGGGTCAATTACTTCATATATATTTTTTGGGTCCTTGACATGAAATAGTTTTGAGAACCATTGACACAGAAACATATCGTTTTTCAGAAAACTGTCATGATTTGGAAGACATTTGGTATAGAATCTGGTCTCAGGTCTCAATGGCTTAATAAAGTAGCGCGGGGATTGTGTTGTGAGAGCAACGCGTCTGTACGCGGCCGTGTCAATAGACCGGCTAATAAAGTTATGTCGTTTTGGACGGCGGACAGCGCGCCGCCCGCCGTTTTCAAAGAGACGTCACGCTGTGGCGTGTTAATAAAGTTACGTGTGCTTTGAATGGGTGGAGTGCAGCTGCTGTATAGGAGAGAGAGGAGCCATGATGGCTTCGGCTGTGAGCTCCATACAATGATGCCAGTGGTAGGAAAATAACTACATTTACTTTACAATTGTGCGTGCGTGCGTGCGTGTGTGGTAATTTCATTTGACTGTCTCTGCAACGCTATCAATGAACAGATCACTATGACAAATAACGCACGCACGCACGCACGCACGCACGCACGCACGCACGTACGCACGCACGCACGCACGCACGCACGCACGCACGCACGCACGCACACACGCACGCACGCACGCACACAGGACGTTTGGTATGTTGTTTGTGTGTCAGGTGGAGCTGAGAAGGGTTGACACCTCGTCAGAGAGTCCAAGAGAGGAGAGTCTAACTATGTGACACCCTGCTTTTTATAGACACAGGGGAGGTGAAGATGGATCCAAATAGATCACCCCCTGGCCCACACACACCCACACACACACACACACACACACACACACACACACACACACACACACTAACAGGCCAGCCACATGCATGTACAGTATACACCACAAAAATCCAAAATGTTCATAATATGAGTGTGTGCCTGCATGTGTTAAATGAACACTCCGGATTTTGCCGTGCATGCGTGTGCACGCACGCAGGCATGAATGTATGTGTATATATGTCAGTGTGCAGGGCTTTTGTCCCCGTATATGATAAATGTGTAAACTAATAAGGCGCCACACAGGCAGAGGCACAACAGGGGCTAGAAGTGGCCTTCCTCCAAATATGTGCATGCGTGCGACTGTGTGTGTGCGTGCGTGCATGCATTTGTATGTGCGGTTGTGTGTAAATGCATGGATGTGCGCATAGTGTACACAGTTTACATTTATCCAGTTGTATGTTTGTGTGTGTGCGTGCCCGTGCGTGCGCGCTGTGCCCAGCGTGAGTGTGTGAATGGGGGTGAATGGTGCGCGGTGGGGAGGCCGTGCCTCTATAGGGAGTGAATGTGGTGATATGACAGTGATACATGGAGATGTTTACAGTAAACACAGAGGAAGCCAGCCAGCGGAAGACAGAAGGAGAGAGAGGAGGAGGAGGAGGAGGAGGAGGAGGAGGGAGAGGAGGAGGAGGAGGAGGAGGAGGAGGGAGAGAATGCTGTTTTCACTGCACTCTCATAACAAGAGGAAGTTGGCAAAATATGCATTGGGGGAAATTGTATCATATTTCACCTGTCGCTCTGTGCTTTCAGGTTCTTGTATCATATTTCACCTGTCGCTCTGTGCTTTCAGGTTCTTGTATCATATTTCACCTGTCGCTCTGTGCTTTCAGGTTCTTGTATCATATTTCACCTGTCGCTCTGTGCTTTCAGGTTCTTGTGGCTGTTTTATACTTGGTCGCGCGACCAAGAATAAGTCAGGCTTTTGGCCTTACAACATTCTTGCTGCTTTCTCTAGTCGTTTTCTCTCCATCCCTCTCTCTCTTTGTCTCTGTCTCTCTCTCATGTCTCTCCATCTCTCTCTCTCTCTCTCTCTCTCTCTCTCTGTTCCTGTGTGATGCAGGGTATCGTCTCTCTCTCTCTCTCTCTCTCTCTCTCTCTGTTCCTGTGTGATGCGGGGTCTCTCTCTCTCTCTCTCTGTTCCTGTGTGATGCGGGGTCTCTCTCTCTCTCTCTCTGTGTGATGCGGGGTATCGTCTCTGTATGACATCATCTGAGGAACGTGGTTATTATCTGAATGGAGAATGCTCACTGACACGCTTGGCCCGTGTTCAGCTCTAGTTCGAACGACATGCACAAGCGCGTCTGCACGCGCACACACACACACACACACACACACACACACACGCACACGCACACACACGCACAGACACGCATGAACGCACACATTATTGTGCCATTATTGGATACAATACCTGCAGTGTTTGTGTGAACTCCACACATTTGGCACGCAATATATCGTATACAGTGCATGCAGAAAAAGACACAAGTAAAGTAGCACACGCGAGCACACAAGAATCTGACACCTTATCACGTCTCTCAATTGCTCCAAAACCTTATCCAAGCTAAATAATACACTTTGACATCATGCTAAAAGTGCAGTCATATTCTACTTTAGCTCTCCCTCCATCTACTATAGCTTGTAATATGATAGTCTTTTACTGTGCAGTTGTATACAGTGCATTAGCTAATAGAGCCTCATATTGACCCTGCGTCTAATAGCGTATAATGTGATTATTATTGTTTTACAGTGCAGTAAGTTGTATACATTAGAAGAGAGCTTGGTATCTACCACCTCTGCTGGGATCTAACCCATTCAGGACGGGAACCCTGTTGGTGTTTTAAGGATTATGTTATACTGTAGCTATTGAAAAGATAGCAGATCTACAAGCTCGTAGCTATACAAGCTTTTTGAAGAATTGTGAAAATGTTGCGCAAATCTTTAAATATATTCTTTCAGAGCGAACGTTTTTAACTCAAATCTTTGCTTTCTGGGGGGGTCCCTGGAACAACATATTTTTAGATGAGGGTCCGCGGCCAAATAGGCTACAGATAATTCTGGGGGTCCTTGACATGAAATATAGAGTTGAGCACCACTGATACAGAAACATAGGTTTTTCAGAAAACCTTTAGGATTTAGAAGACATTTGTTTTAGAATCAGCCTCAGGTCTAAATAGGTTAATGGGATATTGTTTTACAGTACAGTCGTATATAGAATAGATTAGCTCATAGTACAGCTTGGTATCTTCCTGCCTATGGTGGCATAATGTTTTATAGTGCACTCCTAATGTACGACTTACTATATATTTGCTAATACAGCTCTGTATCACAGGCATCTATAGCATATCTCTGCTGTCAGGAAGAAACTAACTCCAAAATGATCATTTCTTTTTACAGTCAGTCACTTATTATCCCCATAGATGGTCTCGTGACATCATCAGGGACGGAGATCCCTGATGTCATAGTAAATGCGACCTGCTGTCGCGATTAAGACCATATATGGAGATCCCTGATGCCTAAAGGGCCAGATCGCTTCTCGCCCTTTAGGCGTCTTACTGGTGTTTTTAAAACAAAGCTGGTGTTGTGACTTTATATATCGTACAGTTTGAGGGTCCAATGGAGTTAAGAGGTTTTGTCCGAAGCGCTTATTTAAAACTTTCCATTGGTTCCATTTCTTTAACCAATACACAGACTTGAACGGTGTTCAATAGCGCTGATTTATGCAAAAATAAAAGTCAAAAAAGGACTTGGGTGGTTTTCCTCCCGACAGCATAGATATTATATGATATTGGCTTTAGGAGATTTTAAGCTGTTGCTTCTGATTTGTTGCAACTCTGTGGGAAAGTTGACAGAGTGGGATAAGCGGCCCTTATTGCTTGCCTGTTTGTGTGTGTGTGTGCGTGTGTGTGTGTGTGTGCCTGTGTGTGTGTGTGTGTGCGCGCGTGCGTGCGTGTGCGTGCGTGCGTGCGCGCAAGTGCGTGTGTGAGAGCTGATGGATGAACTTGCAGGCTGGTAAGCAGGGGACATTCCCCTCTCTGTTCTCCTCCCATGCCATGGAAACCAGACTGGAGGGCTATGGTGGCCCACAGGAGCCAAATGAGGCGGCAATAATGCAGCGCTTAACCCCACATTGAAAAATGACTTCATTCTCTCATCAATGGAGCGGTTCCTAACGCCCCGCCACGCGTATACGCACGCGCACACACACGCATATGTGCACTCAGTCACTCATAAGAAGCACACAAACACACACACACACGCAACATGTGCAAACGCACAGACACGCTCGCATACGCGCGCTCGCATACGCGCATACGCGCATACGCGCATACGCGCGCACACACGCGCGCACGCACGCACGAATGCACGCACGCACGCACACACACACACACACGTAATTGAAATGTGCATATAGGGTATTTCCCATCGTTAAGGTATGATACATTTAAACTGTTATGATGCGGTTCAAACACGCACACACACAGACGCATGCACAAACGCACGCACACACACACACACACACACACACACACACACACACACACACACACACACACAGTCACACACACAAAACATACATACACAGCACAGCATGTGGAATGCTGGAGAAAGTACTGTTTGTTCTCTGTGGTTCACAGACTTTGGTCTGGTATAACTTTGGTTGGTAATGACATAAAATCATCCATTTAATGTTTTCTTATGCTTTTAGTTGTGTGTGCTGGCCTGTTTTCCGCCAACAGTCACACAGTGTGTCTGTGTCTGTTTGACATTTCAATAAAAAAAAATCACGGGAAGGAAATTACAAGTTTATCTTCAGAAAGCATCCACAGGGAAAGTTGTGTATTGTGTATAGTATTCTTCGCTGCAAACAAAATATGTTTTTATGGGCCAAATAAATTGCTCATGCTTGGTGTGTGTGTGTGTGTGTGTGTGTGTGTGTGTGTGTGTGTGTGTGTGTGTGTGTGTGTGTGTGTGTGTGTGTGTGTGTGTGAGAGAGAGAGGAACTTAAAGATCCCATTAGGTTGGTCTTTTGGGTTTTTTTCTTTTTACCATGCATGTCCGGTGGCTCTTTGCTCACTTAGTGCTTGCATTATATGTCTTCCTTCCATTACTGTGTGTGTGTGTGTGTGTGTGTGTGTGTGTGTGTGTGTGTGTGTGTGTGTGTGTGTGTGTGTGTGTGTGTGTGTGTGTGTGTGTGTGTGTGTGTGTGTGTGTGTGTGTGTGTGTGTGAGCAGTGAAAGAGAGAGACTGAGAGTCAGACCCTGAGGACAGCTTTTAGTGAAACATCATCAGGAACAAATGACTGAATGACAACTATGACTGACACACGCACGCACGCACGCACGCGCACACACACACACACACACACACACACACACACACACACACACACACACACACACACACACACACACACGCACACATGCATATGTGTAACTAATATGAAGGGAGAAAGAGACATGAAATGATGGAGCAGAGAGAGAGAGAGAGGTTTCTTTGCTTCTGAGTGATGACTGTTTTGGAGCCAATCCACACGTGGAGAACTCAGGGGTTTCCCCAAACAATCTCCCTGCAACCCTGTTTGTTTGTGTGTGTGTGTGTGTGTGTATGTGCGTGCTTGTGTGAGTGAGTGAGTGAGAGAGACGGAGAGAGTTTTTGCCCGAGGGCGGCCTCTTTATGCTGTCTGCTTTGCGAGGCCTAGAATTGAAAGCAGCCTTTTCAAAATGATAACTTAGAGCTATGAATACTTGTATACCCCAGTGAGAGAGAGAGAGAGAGAGAGAGAGAGAGAGAGAGAGAGAGAGAGAGAGAGAGAGAGAGAGAGAGAGAGAGAGAGATGGAAGGAAGGGGAACAGAATAGAACAGTATGAGAAACGACTGCCAATAATAGGGCTGTTCTCTTTGTTTATTTATCTCTACACCCTACACTGATTGGAGAAGAGAGGAACACAGAAAATATGAATGAAGAAGATATAGACGTGTGTGTGTGTGTGTGTGTGTGTGTGTGTGTGTGTGTGTGTGTGTGTGTGTGTGCGTGTGCGTGTGCGTGTGCGCGTGCGTGCGTGCGTGCGTGTGTGTGTGTGCGTGAGAGAGAGAGAGAGAGAGAGAGAGAGAGAGAGAGAGAGAATATAAGAGGTGCAAAATAAAGACAGAGAGAGCGAGTATATAGAAGCCAGAGGGTAGAGAGAGGTTAGAGACCATAGTGTGTAGTGGCTTGTTAACCTGTGTGTGGGGTTACAATGGCCCAGTAGGACCTGCTCTCTCCCAGGGCCGTCTCAAGTGCTGCCTGTCAGCATTTTAGAGTGCTTTCTTTCTAGTCGGGCACTGCGCTCCAGCACCTCACCATGGCCTCCCCCTTAGGCCCCGCCCCTGTCAGTAACCCCCCGCTGAAGACAGACACAATGTCGCAACACCAAAAACCCCAGACGGCCTTCTTACCGTGCCACCGCTCCCCCTATTGCAACTGGCACTCCAACATTCATTATAGCCAGTGCGGTTGCAGTTGCACCATTTCTTTTTTGCTGCTGGTACATTGGCTGCATTGAAGCCTCATTAACTGCTATGGGAAGGGCAACGTGACAACGAGTGGCCTGCCAGGGCCATGATACAAAAAATGAGATTTTCTTTTAAAGAATGTGCTCTAGTGTCCAACGAGACAATGGTGAAAAGACCGCTTCTACTGAACCTAATGTTATACTTATTACTTACTTAGCGGCCAAGAGAGGGCAAACTAGCCAGGAAGTCACAAGACAATAATTTGTGTGTGCTCGCGCGTGTGTGTTTGCGTGCGTGCGTGCGTGCGTGTGCGTGTGCGTGTGCGTGCGTGCGTGCGTGCGTGCGTGTGTGTGTGTGTGTGTGTGTGTGTGTGTGTGTGTGTGTGTGTGTGTGTGTGTGTGTGTGTGTGAATTTACATGTCCTGGTCTGGGCACCGCAGGACAATAAATTGTGGTGGGAAATCTGTGTGTGGAGCGTGAAATAGACTGGAGCTATTAGAAAGAAACCACAGTGGCTCATTCTCTGAAACCACATGTCTGTGTGTGTGTGTGTGTGTGTGTGTGTGTGTGTGTGTGTGTGTGTGTGTGTGTGTGTGTGTGTGTGTGTGTGTGTGTGTGTGTGTGTGTGTGTGTGTGTGTGTGTGTGTGTGTGTGTGTGTGTGTGTGTACAGTGTACAGTGTGTGTGTGTTTGCAGAGATTTTATTGCCCTGCTTAATGTGAAGGACTTAGTGGAAGCATGCGCACCCTGTTTGGTATTCACTGGGAGACGGAGAGAGAGAGTGAGAGTCCCATTTGAGTTGAATTGGAATGGAGAGAGAGAGAGAGAGAGAGAGAGAGAGAGAGAGAGAGAGAGAGAGAGAGAGAAGGAGGAAGACCGGGAGGACAAGAGGGCAGGAGTAAGAGAGGGTGGGAGATATTGGAGAGTTTAGGGGAAATAGATGGAAGGGCAAAGTTGAGAAATGCTAAGTAGGGTGTATATGTGTGTGTGTGTGTGTGTGTGTGTGTGTGTGTGTGTGTGTGTGTGTGTGTGTGTGTGTGTGTGTGTGTGTGTGTGTGTGTGTGTGTGTGTGTGTGTGTGTGTGTGTGTGTGTGTGTGTGTGGGTGGGTGAGAGGTCCACTCCACGTGTCTGTCTGCACCAGGCTTAAGCTTCCGCCTTATTACAGCCTCATTACATCAGTCCACATCTTCCATTACTCACACTCGAATGCATACCGTGAGCACACGCACACACACACACACACGCACACACACATGCACAAGCAGAAGCAGGCGCACAGGCACACATACTGTACATACATAGAGTTGCCATGTCAGTCATTTTCTGACAGGTCAGGGTTAGAGTGTGGTATTCTGTTAATGTTAATCAGTGTGCACATTTGGTGTGTGTGTGTGTGTGCGTGCGTGTTTGTGTGTGTGCTATTGCAACAGCTGTTCGATGCATTACCAACAAATCTGACACTCCTGACAGAATCTCTCTCTCTCTCTCTTTCTCTCTCTCACATGCACGCACATGCTCTCACACACACACACACACACACACACACACACACACACACACACACACACACACACACACACACACACACACACACACACACACACACACACACACACACACACACACACACACACACACACACACTGGGTGTCTGTGCTAATCTAATTTGTGCGAACAGATGCAGCCTTCAAAGTGGCAGCTCATCCTGACCTAGACGGTGATGTGCTGCTGTCGCTGCGTCTGCTTGCACATATAACACCCTCTGTGTGTGTGTGTGTGTGTGTGTGTGTGTGTGTGTGTGTGTGTGCGCGTGCGTGTGCGTGTGCGTGCACGTGTTCAAGCGCTGTGCCGTAAACGTAGATAGGCTTCTCTCCAGTGGTGGAAAAAGTGCTCAATTGTTTTCCTTAAGTCAAAGTAAGTCAATACTGCAAGTAAGAGTTTGGAATACAAAATGTACTTGAGAATAAATGACAAAAGTATTGGCATCAAAATGTGCTTAAAGTAGTACTCGTCGTGCAGAATGTCCCATTTAAAGTTTTCAAATCTTAAATGAAAATATTTTTAAAATAGCAGATCTACAAGCTCACAATGCATCGCGTCGCAATGCATTGTGGGACTCATCTTGAACTGGGTTGCTAATCGTCCCTTTACATGCAGAAAGGTCCCTTATTTGGAAAGTAAAAGTCGTGTCCATTATTGAATCATCATCTTTCAGCTAAACCAGCTGCAGTAGGTTAACGTTTTTTCTTTCTTGTTTTTTCGAAGATCTACAAGCTCACATTGTGAACTTGTAGAGTCCAAGCAGGCTACAGCCGGAACATGTAGAGTCCAAGCAGGCTACAGCCGGAACATGTAGAGTCCAAGCAGGCTACAGCCGGAACATGTAGAGTCCAAGCAGGCTACAGCAGGAACATGTAGAGTCCAAGCAGGCTACAGCCGGAACATGTAGAGTCCAAGCAGGCTACAGCCGGAACATGTAGAGTCCAAGCAGGCTACAGCCGGAACATGTAGAGTCCAAGCAGGCTACAGCAGGAACATGTAGAGTCCAAGCAGGCTACAGCCGGAACATGTAGAGTCCAAGCAGGCTACAGCAGGAACATGTAGAGACCAAGCAGGCTACAGCAGGAACATGTAGAGTCCAAGCAGGCTACAGCAGGAACAGCCAATACTTGCCTATACAGTTGAATGAAACACAGCTGAGGTTTAGCAGAATGCATGGTGTTTGTAAGGCCCCATTTAGACTGCAGTCAATCAGATTATTTTCTTCTCAAATCCGATCTTTTGACCCAACCTTTCACACTGCCGTTTGCAAGTGACCAGTTCTGATCTGTGTGTTCAGACTGATTTTAACAACTCAACGCAAAGCCACCCTGCTTCGCTACCTATCTGCTTTGGTTACCAATACATTACATTCAGAGAAGTTTAGCTTGTACGGACGGAGGCATCCCCCCCAAAGTGCAAGGAGACAGAGCGCCAAAGTCTGACGTAATTTCACATCCAATACCCGGTTTGCATTTTTTTCACCCCATTCTGAATTCCCATATAGATTTTTCATATTGTGTCAAATAAGAACTGTGTTAAAAAAATTATCCCGGCGGTTTGACTGGAGTCGTATGTGGATATGAAGACTCAACAGATGGCGAGAAAACACTATAATGTTACTTCCGCCAAATTAGTGACTTTTTCGGCAGAAACAGAGTGACTGACTGTCGTAAACGATACAGAGACACCTCCCCGACAGCCGACAATATGGGACCAGATTTGACTGAGAGCCTGCCATCGCGCAAATTCCAGCTTTTCACCAGAGGAGTTAAGACTCTTCACATACTAGAGCAGGGGTGGGCAACTGGCGGCCCGGGGGCCACATGCGGCCCCCACTTTCACTTAATGCGGCCCGCATGTTAATATCAGAATACTGATATAGTATTGATTTCAGCTGTTGCAATTCCAAACCCGCTTTAATTACTTCATGACTAGTATTAAATGACTAGTACTTAATGATTAATATTAAAATGTTATTGTCTTTTTGTGTCCAATGTAGTTATGTTAACAGTTCATAAAGTTAACATAGCTATAACTAAATGCAATTGAAATTCAATAAAAAGGTTACTTTTCAGGATTCCAATTAAAAAATAGCAAAAAGAAATATTCAGGTTTTCAATTAAAATATAGCAAAAATAGCTGATCTACAAGCTCAAAACGTGTCGCATTGCGACGCGGTTTTGAGCTTGTAGATCGGCTATTTTTGCTACGACAGTAATATGCAACGTGGCCCCTCTGGAGTGAGTGTGGAAGTATATTGGCCCTCGCCATCGTCAAAGTTGCCCACCTCTGTACTAGAGCATGTCTGAAATAAGTGTCAGAGCTGGAATGAAATAAATGCTTAAACAGTAATGTTAGAGACCACAGAAGTGAACCTTTTCTCAACTCGCTGTTTTCTGCAAGACATTACTCTATAAGCCATATCTCCAAAACTGGTGGGTCAAACTGAACAACCAATATGTCAATTTGATGCTAGGATTCCATGAAAAACAAAAATTCAAAAAAATCCAATGGCAGTCCCACAGTCAAATTTGGTCACATATGGTAGATACTTTGTTTATTTTTGGACCACAATTCTTATATGAGACGATTTTAAGATGACCTAATGTTATAAATTACTTCTGCAACCCAGGGGATGAGCGACTTTGGTATTCTATTGAATTCCACTGTCTGTCCACTGTAGTACTCCTATAAAACAAACTTATGTTCCACTATTGTTTTTTCTCCTTTCTGTCTTCTCGTTTGTTTTCTTTATTTTGCTCTCGTTTTCTCTCTGCTCTCTTGTTTACTTAGCTCAGCGCTTCGTAAGGTCCTAATCATAAATCATAAATACTCTGTGATGACGTGACGTCAGTAGCGCACGGCTCGCGCTCCAAGGGACGTTCTGGACAGTTTGATGAAGTCACACCATCAGGTTGTTGCATTCAGACTGAGACGGATCTCCTCAAATCAGATTTGAATCAGATATGAAACCACCTCTGAATGTGACTGAAGTCACATTTGTAAAAATGCGATTCCATGTGACCTGTCTGCATTTAGACTAATTTAAACACATTGGATTTCAATCTTGACGTGGCACAGATCTGATTCAGGCTACATTGGGCTGCCAGTGTAAATTGGGCCTAACCGTTCTTTTGACCAATGGTTGTGTGGTTGGTGTACTTTAGGAAATGCTTTAATAGGGTTTATCCAATTCTGAGAATCGAACCCGCAGCCATGAACCTCTGCAAACACACTTTCATATTCAGTTCAGTTAACATTGATTTCTAAATTAAATCAATGTTAACTCAGTAAATTCTTGTGTCACCAAATTTGACTGAATCAATCATTTGAAATGTGTGCGTGCGTGCGTGC
>NC_136809.1:46242831-46260331 GCF_951216825.1 Electrona antarctica
GCTCCATCTTTGTGTGTGTGTGAACGTGCATGAATTACAGTTGAACCCCCCTCACCCCCTCCCCCAGCCGGGGAGAGGGGACAACAGAGAACAGCCCCAGTGGCCGTGTTGTGGTCAAAAAGCTATCGGAGGTGTTTGTGTATACAGTGAAAACTAACAAAGGATGATAAATGTACATGCTCAGTGACGCAAACAAAAACATGGCTATTTTGATACGGGTGTGTACATTTGAACTTAAGATCTATATACTTCTCCTACAACGAACTGATCTTCAACTTGCACAATGCATCGCATTGTGATGCGTTATGACTTTTATAGCTGTTATAGTGTTATTTTAGGTTGGGTTTTTTTAAGTTTGGAAAATGGTAATGTTTTAGTTTTATGTTCACCTATAATGACATCCCCACAATAGGCGGCGCCAGGGTTCAAGTAGGTTAAGCGCAAGTGGTTATTGTTACACGTGTGCGCCGCGCACACACACATGCATATACATACAGCACAGTACATGCATGGGCGCGTGTGACCAGGTGCATGTGTGCGGGTACGCGCACATCATGTGTACTGTAAATAATAGCCCCTAAGCCGGTGCCTCGTACGGAGAACATAATCCGACAGAATCAGTGTCAAAGTGACGTTGCCCATTAATGGCAGATAACAACCAGTTAAGTATTGCTCCCCCTTTTGTCTCAAACTCAGCGGAGGAATTCCCAGACCTGCTCGGCTGGACAGAACCCAGTTTATATTGCATGAGAATCACGCTAGCTATGATTCCCTCCAGCTGACGGTGGAGCTTCTCTCCTGGCTAACAAAGAACATGCTATAGTGCAGCCACGGAGAGCAGAGGAAAACCAGGCACGGAATGTTACGGCCAAGACCAAAGCGGCTGCTCCATTATTATATTTCATTTTGATGATTTCTGAGAGGAATTCATGTGTATTTCATGTCTAAAACAACTGGTGAAAAGATCCATTTACTACGTTGTCAGGTTACAGCGTCTGTGCATGGCATGCGTGTGCGCTGTAAATTAAAAAGCCCGCTGCAGAGTTTTCTCAGATGCTATCACACTCCGATACATTCCATCATGTAGCACTGCCTGATGGGCAGACCACAAACCACATATAAACATGCTAAATACATGCGTGCACGCGCACACACACACACACACACACACACACACACACACACACACACACACACACACACACACACACACACACACACACACACACACACACACACACACACAAATTGCTCATACATCAAACAAAGTTGACAGTCGACACAATAGATGTATCACCAGACAATGGTCCATGTATCCCTTTACTCAGATGAAAATTCTCTCACAGGCACACACACTGCACACGCACACGCACACACACGCACGCACACACGCGGCAGGCAGGCATTCCGACCATCCAGGCTTAATTATGCCATAGCTGCATGATGCTATTGAATGGCAAATACCAGCAATTCCTTCACTGCAAAATGGGTAAATTTTGCATGTGTGTGTGTGTGTGTGTGTGTGTATGTGTGCGTGCGTGCGTGCGTGCGTGCGTGCGTGCGTGCGTGTGTGTGTGTACACATACATTTGGGTAAACATTCTGGAATGTGTTGCTTGAGAGGGATTAGTTACTTAAGTACTTAGGATACTATACGTATAAGAATTCACGACTAGCAAGAAAAGTCTGTAAGAGGGAATTATCAGTGACACACACTGATTGCTCGCTCATCGGCTATACACATGCTTAACTCATACAGCATAACACCACGTAGAATACATATGTATGTGTTGTGTGAACAAAATGGCGGCTACATTTTGTACTTACAGCCTCTCCAACTCCTTCAGGTCCTGGAAGGCCCCTCTCTCTATGGTGGTGATTTTATTCTCCATCAGCTGCCTGGGAGAGAGACAGAGACAGAGAGAGAGAGAGAGAGAGAGAGAGAGAGAGAGAGAATTGCATTTTCACATTTTTATTCAATAAAAAAAGAAAATAAATCACATTTGTGTGAAGTGCGCTCTTATAATCATACATCATCACATTCTGGCCAATCACTTTTGGCGTCCATGTCCTCAAATTTTATCCTCACTTTTTAAGCCCAGAGCCAATCAAATCATTGCTATTTACACAGACACACAAAGCAAAACTGAACATTGTTACACACACACACACACACACACACACACACACACACACACACACACACACAATTTGAGCCGCGGACCACAGTTTGATGACATTTAGCCTCTCTCAGACCCAAACTATTTTGTAATCGTTGGATGAGATTTTGTCCACAATTCCATGCTGTATTGATGGTACCATAGGAGAGATAACAAGCAAACATTGATAACAATTATTCCCCATCCTCTAATTGTGTAGACTGCTAGTAAATTAAGTAATGTTTTAACAAAAATGTAACTCTTCTTGAGAGCGTGGTCCCAGGTCCACTGGTTGAGATCCAGAGATATAGAGCGTATATGGAAGGGTTTGAGTGCATGGGAACAACAGATGGTGAAGTTAAAGACAAAGTTGGCAAGACAAAGTGGGAATGAGAGAGAGAGAGAGAGAGAGAGAGAGAGGGAGAGAGAGAGAGAGAGAGAGAGAGAGAGAGAGGAGTGATAGAGTGAGACCTGAGAAGATTAAATAGAAGCAGAGAGTTGAGATGGAGGTGTGCAGATTGAAAGAGATGGAAAGTGATAGAACTCTGTGATGCGTGCGTGCGTGCGTGCGTGCATGAGAGAGAGAGAGAGAGAGAGAGAGAGAGAGAGAGAGAGAGAGAGAGAGAGAGAGGACAATCAGCAGTGGGTCGATAGAGCCCCAGAATTTAGACCTGGTCTATCAGCTGGATGGGGACTCATCTATCATCCAATTTACTCTCTATCTAACCACATAACGGTGACTACTCATTCACTTACACAACTCCACCTAGACAATATAGACGCTGAACCTGACCAAGGAACAAACACAGTAACACACACACACACACACATGCACACACACATGCGCGTGCGCGCGCGCACACACACACACACACACACACACACACACACACACACACACACACACACACACACACACACACACAAACACACACACACACACACACTGTGGCATATGTGTCCATGATTCTAAAAAAGTGCAACAAAGATATACCTGGCTGTACATATAGATCTGAATTAAATTGAAATGCAAAGGTGACTTTGTCACTGTTGCAGGTGCATGCTCACGCACATGCAGTCTTGCACACATCAAGGATCTATCTATCCTAATCTCTGGGGGGGATGCCTGCAGCAATGTGTATAGCTATTGCTTGCCATTCACTGTTTTCCACTGTTGAATGGCAACCATTACGCACGCGCGCGCTAAAGCACATTACACGCACCCCAACACAACAAGCAGATGAAACACCCTGGCTACCTCAGTGCAGCAGGGGAAAGCAAAGCATAAGACCTGTAGACAGGTTCTAAACCTGTTTCTACACGACGCGCACTCTCTCTCTCTCTCTCCTCCCTCCCTCCCTCCCTCGCAGCCAGCCATGCAGCCGCATTCCTTCCTCCGCGGTTACACCTAATGACCGCTATCTCTTTCCCTCTTTCCCCCATCACTTCCTCACTAGCTGCTTCGTTAATCACTCTAGCACATGGAGGAGGCCTCGAGGCACCGCCGTGCTTAAAATAAGACCGTTCTGACACTTCCATTCGGAGATTAACACGACAACATTAACTAACAGGTGCTACTGCTGCCTATTAGCCTGTTTAGACAGAGAGAGAGGGAGACCGAGAGAAAATGACATTTTATAATGTATGTGCATGTGTTTTTTTTAATGGGTTTCAAGTTTACACAACTTGAAGAAATTACGCACGGCTCACTGCTTGACAAACCTGTTCCGCGCGAATTTAAATTTATTTGGCTAATTTGTGCGGCCAAATTGTATAGTGCGTCACTGGTTAAAGTTGAGCATGGTGGCCAGGTGGCTTAATCAGGTTTTGCATTGATCCTTAAAATACATTTAAAAAAAATGTTGTAGGCTAAGAGACTTGGCAGTTATATAACAAGAAATAAATTCAGTATACTTACAGAACTCGCAGATGCTTCAGTCCAGCAAAATCCGCCTTTGTGATTTTTGTGAGGTTGTTTGCGTTCAGATCCCTGGAAAGAGACAGAGAAAGGCATAACAATAATTAGAACATAATTGCCTATTAACCATAAAATAATAGCATAGGACGCTAGCCCAACTGAAGAAACGACAAAAAATGATTACATTCCTATTTCATGAATTCATTTAATTAATAAATTGGCTGTTTGACTGAGGGTAGCCTATAACACAATCTGTATAGAAACTTATCCCTTTCACCCAGCCTATATTAATTTCGTGCAGCCTGCAGCCTGTTACATACAGCCATGTCATTTTAGAATTTGAGGGTCATAGAAATTGAGACGAGGCTCTATGGCTGCTAAAGACAAATTAATTTCGCCAGGGGTCTTGCCTAATAAAATACGGCCCTTTTAACTTAGAGCCCACTTATCCAAATCCGTTTTTTATTAACTTGCTGCTCGCCAGACCAACCGATGCGGTCGGCTGAGGCTTTCATAATGCCAACGGTGCGAGACCACGAACACAATCACGGTCGTGTGATTATGTTCGCGTCTTGAACTTCACTGGCAGATCCGCACAAATGGACAAAACTGAGTGTTTCTCCTTAAATACAAGCATTTCAAACTTTCAAACTAATAATTAATTAATTTAGGTAGCCCTAAACTATAGAATAGCACTGTGTTACATTATAAATTGCGGTTTTGAATCTGTCAATTGCCATTTCGTAAACTGTGGTATATAAAGCCAGTTGTGCCAAATTTGAGCTGCACTGTCATAAAATAAAACTCCAGCTGAAATGTGACAATAATGTGATATTCATGCGTTTGTTTTAGTTTCACTTTGGGTTTTTTTTTAATGTTATTATTTTATCCCATGCACTCACAGTCTCTCCGCGTTGCGGGGTATATTCCGTGGCACGCTGCGGAGCCCTTGGCCGTGACAGTCCACGGTGGTCCCGGTGCAGGAGCACTGCGCCGGGCAGGGCTGGCAGTCCACCCCGCTGGAGGAGGAGAGCACCAGGAGGACGACAGCCACCAACAACAACCCCAGGGTGGAGACCGGGCAACGGCCACAGGCAGACGGCTTCAGAGCTCCAACCATGGCTGCGGCAGGCGTATATAGGCAACTCTGGGTGATTTTTAATAATAATCCGGGGAGTGGGGGGAAAAAAATGCTTTTTCCTGCAAGGGCGTAAAAAAAATGTTGCCCCAAATCCCAAGAGGTCACCAAAACTCTCCTTATTCACGCAGTCCCCGCCGTTGTTGTCCGCCTTTTTTTGTGTGATATTCTTTTGGTAATATATATTGTTATCAATTAACTACATTTCACCGAGAAAATGCTCCACTTGTCCTGTTGCTTCGCCTTGGTGCTGGAGGACCGTGCAGGACACGGACGCTGTGTGTGTTTTTGGGAGGCAGTGAAGTGCAGCCCGGGCAGTTTGGCTCTCCTCTCTCTCGCCGGTCGGTGAAAACAGGAGTGCGACAAAGCAGCAGTCGAGTGGCTCGTTAGAGAGCGTCACACAAACTTCCACATGTCCGCGGCATGCAAGCAGCAGCAGCAGTGCCCAAATCAAATCCCCCCGTGGGTTTATGTTAATAAAAACCCACCCGTGAAACGCTACTACAATCCCAACAAACAAAACACTGACACAGCCGGCGCGCACACACACAAACAAACAAACACACTCTCTTCTCTCATGCATACACACACTCCAGGTGAGGCAGCGCAGGGAGGCTCTGTGTGCGTGTGTGCGTGCGTGTGCTTGTGAGTTGGTTATGAATTCACAGCACGCGTCAGGCGAGGAAGCAGCATTCGTTTTTTTGTTTTCCTTCTTCTTCTTCCGAAAGCTCACACACAGGTCACCGTGCTGCTGGAGAATCCAGATATTGATTTCCGTTGAGACATCCGTTACCGGCCGGAGACAACAAGGATGTGTGTCTACTAGTGTCTTGTTGTGAGGGAGAGCCCAGTCAGTGAAACCCCGGCGGTCATACAACAATCCAACTCTCCGTTGTGCCGTGCGTGAAGGCGCTGCTGCTCCCGAGGAGAGTGTGTGTGTGTGTGTGTGTGAGAGAGACAGTGTGAGACGGGAGCGGGCACGTCTCTGCTACTGCGTCTCTCTCTCTTTCTCTCTCTCTCTCTCCAGCCTCAGCCCCCCCCCCATCCCCCCCCCCCCTCTCCTTCTCCCCCCCCCCTCTCTCCCCCAGCCTCTCACTGCCTTTCCCCTGAAGGCAGCAGCAGGTTTCCAACTGGCCAGCTATACAGAAGCCACAGTTTGACCCCCAAGAGGAACTTGTCACACTGCAGTGAATTTCTTGATACGCTATAGGGCTCCACCTGACCAAAATGATCAACCCTAGAGCGGTGCCCAGTTGTAAATGAATGCCCCACCCAGATGTTATGTCTGTGTCCCTTTATGCCCATATATGGAGTTCTTTGTCAGGCATGCCCAAATGAGTCTATGCACTGTATGCATACATCAGAATGATGTCAGAACAGGCCAGCTCCATATATGGACCCTGTGCAGGGGCCCTGTCCAGAGCCCGGGCAGAGGCCTTTTTGGGGCGGTTCTGGACAACCGTGGGTCCGACCGACTCTGCACTCCCTGTGGTGGTGTGGAACGCGTGTGTCAAATTTGAAGTCGGTGGGCGAACGGTTCTGGAGTTACATGGATTACAACAGTACACACAGACAGAGACTTGGTGCATTTATAGTTAGATTTAAATGAGTGGACAGAGTGGTCAATGTTCTATTCATCCGAGCTACGTATATGCTGCGTTATTTTGCTGAGTTGCGACCCTATAAGGAATGTTATTATAACCAAGCCTCTTTGTGTCAGATATTGATCACATTCATGAATGTTTTCATTCACAGTTAATGGGACGTATAAGCGTGGCGTAATCTGACCTGACCTGGATGTCCCCAAGCCACAACATGAACGGCTAACCTTTATACCGAGCAAGCCTATCAACTCCTCGAAACCCCCCGCCCCGAATCTGCCTACCGCCGCTTAACAGGGTATGCCGTGTGTGTGTGTGTGTGTGTGCGTGTGTGTGTGCGTGCGCGTGCGTGCGTGTGTGCATGTGTGTGTGCGGTTACATGAGCATCTGAAATCCTAAGACGACATATCTAACGGGGATCAATGACATGATGAATGTAACTGCGGCAAGAGCTGTCTGCTGTCTGCATACCTCTCTCTCTACCCTCTCTCTCCCTCTACCGCAGAACAGAAACCCACACAGCCTGCTCCCTTGGCAGGTACTGTAGGCCTATCTATCATCATAGAATGATCCCTAATTCGTGTTACATTTTAAGGTGGAGGGATAGAGGAGACCATCATTCTTACAGTCTATAGCCATTGATGCCAAAACAATGACCAACACAGAGTACTGGATGCACAACTTTGAAGCGTTCACTGTTGTGACATCAAACTAACAACGTCGTCAGCGGTGATGAGCACAGAAAGAAACTCGGGTCTTGCTTACATATACTAGGACTGTATAGTGTGGTGTGAATAGGTCCAATGTGAGTTGAATCTGTGTTCCATTTCCTGGGTCAATCCTGGGTTTTCTTTCTTAACGAAAAAAGATGATATTTGCGCTTTGTCTGACGAGGATGAATAGATGGTGCTGTATGAATGTAATAATACACACAACAGTGTTTAACAACACATCAACCAGGCTGAGCAATTTGAGCCTGTTATCAACAAGAACTTCTAGGGGGCTACCAAAGGGTCAATTAGAAGATGAGGCTCAATTGTCAAGTCAAGTCACTTCTATAACAATCTGAGAACCCATCTGCAAAAAATGAAGGAAAGACAGCGCCCTCTTTTCATTTGAATTTGCGAGTCAACAGTCTGTCTCGAGAGACTGCTGCCATAAACACAATAAGGAGCTCCCTGGCAGCAAACTTGTGCTGTGGGATCCATCACACACAGGCATCGGTCACGAAGGCATCCCACACCTATACCTACGTGGATGTACTAAAGAAAGAAAGATGCAGGGGCGGAAAGTACCCGGTGTGATAGGTATATAGGGAGGATTGAGATGACTGCAGGTGCTGCTGGAGCCTGGATGGCTCCTTTTAGACTTAAGAGAGACAAGGAAGGCAGGAGAGAGAGAGAGAGAGAGGAGCGATGGCACACAGGGTCAGGTTTGAATGTGCGCCGGCTGCAGCCTTGATATGGTGCTGACTATAGGCAAGCTATGGCAGGGCGCCGCAAACCTGTGTTTTCTGTGAGAAGGGGGGGGGGGGGGGGGGCTGCCATATACTTCTGTCATTTATTCTTTCATCACTTTCAACCTGCAATTCCTATTTTGGGCATGTCATTATAGGTGAACATTACACACACACACTCGTGGGGCGCCCGCTGGCCTAGTGGTCCAGGCGCATGCCACATAGGCTCTGGTCTGACAGTGCGTCGCGTGTTCGAGTCCCGTTCACGACGACCTTTTTCTGCGTGTCTCCCCCTCTTTCCTGTCCATCTTCACTGTAACTATCAATAAAGTCACAAAAAGCTAAAAAAAACATCACACTCGTGTGAAGTGAGGGGCACTCTTATCATCATACATCGTCATGCATCATCACCATCACATTCCGTGCTCAGCCAATCAAATCATCACAAAAGCAATTCCGGCCAATCACTTTTGGCGTCTTCACTTTTCTGCCCTCACTCTGGGGTGAGCCAATCACAAGACAATGTTTGTGTTTGCACAAACCCGGAAAGCTGGGCATAGGAGGGGCTTGCACCCCCCAAAAATCACACTTGTGTGAAGTGAGGGGCGCTCCATATCATCATACAATCAGCCAATCAAATCATCACATTCCGTTCTATACACACAAACACACAAAGCTGTGCATAGGAGGGGCTATACTAGCACCACTCAAAAATATAGCACAAATATACGATCTACAGCAGTAGATCGTATATTTGTGCAAGTACAGTGCAAGTTGGGAATGCATGTACCCATTGTCAGAGTAGCCATTGTACCAATCAGTCTGTCTGTGTCCCTTTGATGCCTATAGTATCTTAGCCTCGGTCCCAGGCTCACTTAACTGCGAAAAAGAAGAGCCTGGTCACAACCTAGGACAAATAAGCTATCTAAGGCAGGACTTCCGCCGTGTAACCCCCCCCCGGAAGTTAACGTTTTTTGACCAATCGCCGCGTTGTGTTCCCGAAAATGTATTCCCGCTGAAATGATCATTGGGTGGGGACTAGTAAACACAGCCGCACCGCGTGACGTAGTTATCTTACACGCAACACTTCCGCCACTTCCGCTGATAGTCTTTTCAGCGTAGGTCTTGGCCAGGGTGATAGTATCTAGGCATGCATATATCAGGGGTTTTCAACCCTTTTCATTTCAAGGCCCATTATTTATTCTGCATTTGAGTCACGGACCACCATTTGATGACAATTAGCCTGTAAGACCCAAAACCAAAGAATATTTTGTTACAATTCCATGTTTTTGGCAAACGTTGACCAAAATAACAATTCTTCTATACTTTCTCTAATTGTGTATAGACTTTTAGATTTTACTCTCTCAAGAGTTAAAGATCTATAAGGGTCCATCTGGTTACCAACTCACCATCATTTAGCTGGGGACCGCCTCAAGGACCACTGGTGGTCCGCGGACCACCGGTTGAAAACCACTGGCCTATATGGAGTTCCATGTGAGGCATGCATGCCCAAATATGGAGTCCAGTCCATATATAATGTTAGTACTATGACGTCATAGTGATAACAGCAGGATCCTTCATATCTGGGGATTTTTATATATTTTTTGGGGACATCCACTTATCCGACTCCATAGGCGTATGGCAACCAATTCAATTTCAATTCAATTCAAAGGAGCTTTATTAGCATGAGAAAACATACGTTTACATTGCCTTTTTTAATGGGAGGGAGCGGGGGTGGGGGGAGTTTCAAAGTAGCTAAAATGTCTATCATTGCTTAGTGACAGATTCTGTGACTTGCTAATGAGAAGTGTGTGTCTGGTGGCTATTGTGGTAAGATTGGCCACTGTTGTGTTGATTTAGGGGCTATTTCTATTGTCTTTGGTTTACGGCCATGCCATAAACTATGTGTGACGTGTGTGTGTGTGTGTGTGTGTGTGTGTGTGTGTGTGTGCGTGTGTGTGTGTGTGTGTGTGTGCGTGTGAGTGTGTGCGTGCGCGCGTGTGCGTGTGTGTGTGTGCATGTGTGTGTGTGTGTGTGTGTGCATGTGTGTGTGCGCGTGTGTGCGTGTGTGTGTGCGTGCGTCCGTGCGCGTGTGTGTGTGTGTGTGTGGTTTAGTCCAGCCACCTGGGCTCTGGACAGCTGCTACGGGGATATGTGTTGCTCCGAGGTCGGCTGGCACCTCCTACCACGCACGCGCACATGCACGCACGCATTCTGTTTTTATTGTTGTATTCAGGGAATGAGTATGAAAATAGTATTCTTGCTAACCTGTTTACTCTACTTTCTTTTTTTTTGAAATTATGTTTTTATTTTGGTCATTGTATACGAGCATAGTGAACAACTACATCATGAGAAGTACATTACAATCATACATATACAGAGATATTTCCACTGTTCTCAATGGTGACCAAAGTTACAACATTTTTTCTTTTTCTTGGGAGCAAAAACAAAAAACATACAAACAAGAAAAAACAAAAAAGACGAACATCTGGGCAGCTCTTAAGGGAAAAGGGGGAAAAGGAGACGCTTTCACATATCTACATTCCAACTTATTTGTAGGCAAGTACAGGGTCATACATTCAGCAAGTTACAATAAAAGAAAGGAAATGAGAAAAAAGAACACAAAGACAAAAAGACAGAAGAGGCATAGGACGAGCGATAGCAACACAATACTTTGTTTTCCCTTATTCAGCAAAAGTCTGATCGGACAGGTGCGATATATTCAGTCCATTTAGTCCAGATCCAGAAGAACTTTTCTTCCTGTAATCTAAGTGAGTATGTCAGTTTTTCCATCTTGTTACTCTACTTTCTTAACTCTACTTGTAGCCTACTGTAGTCACCTATTAAAAAAAAAAAAAAAAAAAAGTTTTATCCCACAATTTTGTAACCCATTTTTTCACTGCAGTGTCAATTATCTAATGTAATCCTGGGCACTACACTTCCTCTGCCAACCTGGGGGGCAGCGGACTGACCTCATGCTTCCTTCTATGCATGAGGAGTCCAAGCTGCTTCTTTTCACCTGACAGGGGAGAGTTTCCCCGGCTGGACGTAGCGCGTGGAAGGACATGTTATTCCGACCAGTTCCTTTCCCCTTCATCAGGCGTCCCAGCTGGCCAGGAGGAGGTAGTTTAAACACCAGGATTACGACATGTTTTTTGTGAGGGTACCTACCCTAGGGGACACGGGGAGAACATGCAAACTCCACACAGAAAGGCCCTTTCGCCAAACTCACCTCGGGTATGGGCACTGATGACGCGGAGGAGGGAACACGCCCCCAGTGCCCACAGCGTCCCCAGCGGGAATCGAACCCAGGACCTTCTAGCTGTGAGGCGACAGCACTACCGACTGTGCCACCGTGACCCTCTACTGTCGTCACCTTAAACTGTTGGCCTAAGTCAGCTCCTCAGGACACTGGCCACCTCTGGTAAAATCACCAAAGTCCTAATTGAAGGATCATGCTGACCCCACCCCGCTTAGTAAAATGAGTGTGACTTAGGCCAAAATAGGCCATTGTTTTTTGGCCTAAGACAATGGTTTTGTAGCCTCGGAAACCCAGACGTTTTTATGGTTTTGTGATCAGGAGTAAGTCAGTAAGTAAGTCGTCATCATCATCGGTTTAAAGTCGGCTTTCCAGGAACCGCTGGGTTGGACTGGACTCTCTATATAGCTCCTGTTTCTTCCACCGGAAATGGTCTGTGGCCACCTTGTGGTCGATGTGGGAATGGTCCATGGCCACCTTGTGGTCGATGTGGGGATGGTCTGTGGCCACCTTGTGGTCGATGTAGGAATGGTCCATGGCCACCTTGATGTGGGAATGGTCCGTGGCCACCTTGTGGTCGATGTGGGAATGGTCCGTGGCCACCTTGTGGTCGATGTAGGAATGGTCTGTGTGGCCACCTTGTGGTCGATGTAGGAATGGTCTGTGGCCACCTTGTGGTCAATGAATGGTCTGTGGCCACCTTGTGGTCGATGTGGGAATGGTCTGTGGCCACCTTGTGGTCGATGTGGGAATGGTCTGTGTGGCCACCTTGTGGTCGATGTAGGAATGGTCTGTGGCCACCTTGTGGTCAATGAATGGTCTGTGGCCACCTTGTGGTCAATGAATGGTCCGTGGCCACCTTGTGGTCGATGTGGGAATGGTCCATGGCCACCTTGTGGTCAATGAATGGTCCGTGGCCACCTTGTGGTCGATGTAGGAATGGTCCGTGGCCACCTTGTGGTCGATGTGGGAATGGTCTGTGGCCACCTTGTGGTCGATGTAGGAATGGTCCGTGGCCACCTTGTGGTCGATGTGGAAATGGTCCGTGGCCACCTTGTGGTCGATGTGGGAATTGTCCGTGGCCACCTTGTGGTCGATGTGGGAATGGTCCGTGGCCACCTTGTGGTCGATGTAGGAATGGTCCGTGGCCACCTTGTGGTCGATGTGGGAATGGTCCGTGGCCACCTTGTGGTCGATGTGGGAATGGTCTGTGGCCACCTTGTGGTCGATGTGGGAATGGTCCGTGGCCACCTTGTGGTCGATGTGGGAATGGTCCGTGGCCACCTTGTGGTCGATGTGGGAATTGTCCATGGCCACCTCATGGTCGATGCTGAGCGCTTTCATGTCGCCAACACGCTCGTCTGCCAGGTCTTCTTAGGCCGGCCACTGGGTCTTGTCCCCTCTAAGTTAATCGACATTACTTTCTTCACCCAATCCAGTTTTAATACAGGTTCAATCCTATTTAATTCAATTTAATCATATTATGTTACATAATTAACTGACAGGCAGTGTTATTTAGTTTTGTTTTGGATCAGTTTTTTATTTTTCCTGAAAATCTTGACATAGGCCATTAGTTTAAGAAGGCATTATTAATTCATAAATACGTACGGTCGCTCTCAAACACATAAATACATTATAGACTATGGAGAGTATTCCCAAATATCCCCAAACACAATAATGTAATGTGAATTTAGAGAGAGAGAGAGAGAGAGAGAGAGAGAGAGAGAGAGAGAAAGTGTGCGTGCGTGCACAAGAGAGAGCACTGTATATTTATTTGTCGTACTAAAAGTAATGATCTGTATGTTTTTGATGTAACCACTCTACAATAAAAATACAATTTATACTGTTTTATAATCATGTCAGAGGAAAATACTTTTATGTTTTAGTTGAATGGTGCCGAGAGAAAGAGGGAGAGAGAGAGAGAGAGAGATAATTACATGTAATAAATATAATACTTAATGCAAAACAGAAAGTATAAACTTGAACTTTAAACAAAGAACTTTGCTACAAACGTAGCAAAGTACATAAAGAGAGAGAAGAGAGAGAGAGGGAGAGACAGGTAAAGCATACAGATAGAGTGTAAGAATAGTTTATGGAATGGTTTGAGTGATTGGGAATAACAGAGGGTGAAGTTAGAGACAAAGTTGGTGGAAATGAGAGAGAGAGAGAGACAGAGAGGAGGAGGATTGATATAGACCTGAGAAGATGAAATAGAGGCAGAGGGTTGTAAAGGGAGGATGGGAGGAAGATGGAGACGTAGGTGGTGGAGGTGTGAAGATTGGAAGAGATGGAAGGTGACAGAACTCTGTGGGCGTGCGTGCGTGCGTGCGTGCGTGCGTGCGTGCGTGCGTGCGTGCGTGCGTGCGTGCGTGCAGAGAGTGAGCAACAAGGGAAAACGGCACACAGAGAGGCAGGCGGAATCTCATCTTGTACTACGACGTGAGACTGTGTTGCTCACTGAAAATAGGCAAATCAGAATGTTATTCCATAGGCATGAAGTCTTCACAAACAGACCAGAATGACCTAACAGTATACACAGCAAGTACATCCACACATAGGACCTCATTCACAACGGCGTTTACGCTCATAACGTGAGCGGTGCGTGAGCGGGCAGGTATTTACGAGGATTCCCACATTACGTGGGAATTCATGGCCATCTCCGTGAACTTGACGTTGACGTTGGTTGGTCGGAAACTATGCACATATAGACGTCTGCTCCAGGGTGGTGTATAGGGCATACGGCTTGCGTATATTTATTTAGAAGGCTTTAGTCTTCACGCTGAATCAATAAATAGTTCCCAAACCTCAGATAAAATATGTAGGCATGTGTCCCCAACATTGGTCAGCACATAAAAAATGATAGCCTATATAAAAGCTGAGTATCACTTGTATGGCTCTATATGCATGCATTCTAGAGGCAAGTTAGCCTAGAGTCCCATACAGAAACTGCCCCCGCAAGCCCGACACCTTTTTATTTATTTATTAGGATATTTCTAGCATGCGCGATTGCGCTGCTCACTCGGCAGCCTTCTACTCGCAGTGCAACGCATTGTGAGCTTGTGGATCGGCTATTGCGGACTCGCGCTGCATGTTAAAAAACAAACTCACAATTATAATAAGAACATGCACTTATCTGCATTCTGCACTGTACGAATCCAACGTTGTTTAGTGTAGTAATGCCTGCAGTAGGCCTATTTAAATTGTTTTGTTACGGAGTTTTGATGAATTGAACATGGTGGACCCTCTTGTAAACAAGTGTAATGCTTAATTGGGTCGTCCACTCACAGTTAACAGTCTTTGTATTGAGTTTGTGCTTGAAATGTACTGTAATTCTGCAAACTGTTAATAAATATTTCAATCAATCAATCAATCAAACTCCTTTGAGTCAGTTCTCTGACTGTCGGTGTGTGTGTGTGTGTGTGTGTGTGGGGGGGGGGGGGGGGGGAGACGGACAGCAGCATGCTGCCGCTGAACCAAGTCCAATCTGTGTGAAATTCACATTGGAAAGTTAATATAACGGCACGGTGAGCCCGGCCCGGCCCGGCCCGGGGCTTTTAGCTCTAATGCTATGGTTCACAGACATGCCGGTCTGACAGACAGACAGCAGTCACTAGGGCTAATTAGCCCTATATAAAAAATAGAAGTCCACATTATGGCATCAGCGCGTGCAATTCGGCCAGTCATAGTTTTAAGCCAGCTCACCTTAATTAATTATAATATGGGCAACTGTAGCGGTGTAGGCTGTAGGCTATACTACATTGATCTCATCATGAGATCAATCAAGTTTGGTGTCAAATGTCCCGCGAATCATTTTAATATGACGACATCATGAAATTAACCTGCACTTACATCTGACAAAGAGGATATAGCCGGCTATACCCGCCGTATGGTTGAAAATGTAATAGCTATATATATAGGCCTGTACGTGTTCATGATCAGAACAAATCCATTCTCCACATGGCATTCAGACGGACAGATGACAGTGAGATGATATTAATATAAAAGACGGACTTCCCCGCATGAATCAATGCAGCTCTGATAAAATAAATCTATTTTACCTCTGCAGGCGAGTGGCAATTGTTCAATAGAAATGGCTCTTTATAGGTATTTGCCAAGTAGGCCTATAGAGCGTCGCAGTCCCGCCCCCTCGAGAGACCCGGAAAATAAATCCCCGTTCATTTTCCTCATAGACTTTTCAGAAAGTATGTATTTAAAGACGTTAAAGCCGTTAAACGCGGATAAAGCCAACTTTTGTCGTGACAAATCATGACAATAAACACAATGTTTTGGGCCAAACAAAGAATTAGAAAGTAGAAATAAACGGCAGGTTACAACACTTTTTTTGTTGTTTTTCTTCTTTGTAATTATTTGTTTGGTCCAAAATATTGTGTTTGTTGTCATGATTTGTCACGACTCGAGTTGGCTTCGTACGACGCTTAAAAGGTCTTTAAATAAATACTTTTTGAAATGTCTATGGGAAAAATGCATTGGGATTCATTTCCTGGGCATGGCGTCGTCATGAAAGGGGGCGGGACTGCGACGCTCTATAGGCTATAGCCTTGAGCTTGAACTTAAATCAATAAATGAACGAGTTGGTTATGAGAGTAGCCTATACTTTATAACGTTCAGTCCGTTGACATTGCTGTCAAAATGAACTCTTCTACAAGCTCATGCATTGCGGAGCACCACGTTCACTGGATCAGTGCATTTGCAGGCTGTAATGATGACGTATTTCGATATTTCCTGTTGCCTTATATGGTGTGGAATGGGCGTGGATGTTCCATTAAACCAGGCAACATCAGGCGAATCGCTTGGGAAAGAGGTGGAAAATGTACACCGGGCGAACCGCACAAATTAACTCATTACACCACCTTCGCTGAATTACACGGGGGATTGACGCAGCTTGATCGGACGGATAAATACGATATCATTACGCATCTCCTTTACACCTGGGCGTACATTTTCGTTGTGAATGAGGACCATAGTGAGTGGATTGTCCCGTATAGCTCAACAGTACATATTAAGCATATCAATTCCGCTGTAGATGCATGTCTGCTGTGTGTGTGTGTGTGTGTGTGTGTGTGTGTGTGTGTGTGTGTGTGTGTGTGTGTGTGTGTGTGTGTGTGTGTGTGTGTGTGTGTGTGTGTGCCTTCCCTGATAATTAGATCATTAAAAACCAGGGGTGTTTGTGTTTGAATTGGAGCTGTCTGTCAACACTCTGACTGGTTACACAGCTGTACTCAGAGGACCTCAGATAGACAGGCAGACAAATAGACACATGCATGAGCACGCACGCACGCACGCACGCACGCACGCACGCACGCACACACACACGCACGCACACACGCCTGGGTGACAGCAGACTGCTGGGCGAGCGCTGGCGCTTTGGCATGGGGGGTCAGATCAACATATGGAATGAATTCTACTGGCCATATATATATGGAGCGTGTCTTGAGTGTACAGGGTTTGATGAGGTCAGATCAATATATGGAATGTCAGCAGGCCCGTCTAGAGTTTAAATGGATCAGTCAAAAGGGAGACACCAAAGGGGAAGGATGGATGGGGAAGGATATGGAAGGTCAGAACAGGTTCTGACATATATCCATAAATGGAGATCTAAGGGTTTGAGGTTTGAGGTCAGATGTAGAGTTGCTGGCCAATATTGATGACATCAGGGATCTCCATATATGGGCTTAATTGCGACAGCAAGTCGGATTTAATATGACAGATCAGGGATCATTCTCCATCCCTGATGATGTCACGTGATGTCACGACTCACGAGACCTGGGCACCATATATGGGGGCTTTCCCATGTATGGGGATTTCGAGTGATACACTGACTGACCTGCGGTCGCAACTACACTAACAAATCTGTATACGTCAACAAAACACACAATAACACAAAATCCTTCCACGTCCTGTCTCATGGAAATCCATTCATTCCCCAACCTGTCAGTTTCATATAATGAC
>NC_136809.1:46270331-46280331 GCF_951216825.1 Electrona antarctica
CTACGGTACCTAAAACCAGTGGTGGTATATACTCAAGTAAATACTGGAGTATTCAAAAGTTAAAATTACAAAGTACATTTTCAGAAATGAATTAAACCGTCCAAAGTGTTCAGAAATAGTGAAAATAGCAGATCTACATACTCACAACACATCACAGCGTGACACGTTGTGATCTTGTAGATCAGCTATTTTCCACTAGATGGTTTAAGTGGTTAATGCAAAAATATATTTTGGACGTTTCAGTCGCAAGAGTGGCTTCCTATAAATGTAGTGGAGTCATGTACAATATTTCTAGTTGAAAAGTACAGCGGAGTTGAAGTTATCAAGAACAGCATACAGAAAAAACATGGACCTCACCTCCGTAAAACACATAACACACTGTGACCTATTTGGAAAAGGTGCTCACTAACATTCAGCGAATTTCAAATTTCAATGCTGTATTGGATGACATGATTGATTATGAAGGATTCCAGATATGGGAATCAAATTATTACCTTTTCTTTCAAATTTCCTTTGCTAATGTGCACCGGCCTAAGGAGGAAATTGCTTTCGTGTGAGAACCAAACTTCGGCTATGATTCCAATAACCTGGGTTACAAGTTAAAATGAGGTAGTAATACACAGTAAAACCCCGAGTGATAATTCATCCACTTGTACACACATGAAACCATTTACAGGTCCATTTGGTTACATGTGTCAGACTTAAATGAACACTCAGGGCTTTTAGGGTGTCTAAAATAAAAACCTAAGCCTGTCCTCAGAGAACCTCCATCGTCGTAGACATAGTGCTTCGGTTTCTCTCATGTCTTTTACTCCTACTCTTCTAAACATTAAGATGCTCTCTTTAGCTTCCAGGGTTCGTCTCCCATTGTCTCGTGAGGGATTTACACTCACATTGTTTAGATGAGTCATCTCCAGGCTTAATCTGGACGCTGTTTCCAAATCCTCCCCGCAGGTTTGTAGGAAGTCCTGGGGGTTTACCCCAAGGTTTACCTCAGGGCTTAAGGCAGCTCAAGCCACAGACAGAATGCACTGAGCAATGGTGCAAGAATGCGCCGGCATCCTACTCGTGACTTACAGTAGGTGTAATTTTCCTCAAAGGAGCAATTTTAATTGAAGACATGAAAGCCATAGACGAAAGTCTATATTATAATTTGCGTATTGTAGGGAATACTTTTGGCATGAATGTCGCAAACTTGAAAACAGGACAATCCAGAGCCTAATTCAGTGCAGAGAATAAAAGACAGTCTGAAACTCTTCCCTGGGAAAGTCTACGGTGCGGAATTCTGTCCTTAATTGTAATGGAACAGACCAACAACTCAAACATTTTGTTGTGGTCCCCGGGAGTATACGCCCTTCCAGTCTGATGTTTTGTGGCCTGTGACCGGGTCCCCAGGTATGAGTTGGAATATGGGGGTTATGTCTGAGTCCTTGCGGGCCGTAAGTCGAACAGGCCTGTTCTGGGGGTTGGTGATATTATTGATGGACATGGATCGAGGCGTCAGGCGTGAGACGATTATTGCATCGCTGCTTTTTTGCAGATAATGGCGCATTCTGCTCCTTTGTATATAGAAAAGAGCCATTTTACAATTTAGGCATTTAGCAGACGCTCTGAATCCAGAGCCATTTACAGTAAGCAAGGTATAAACACGAGGCATGGAATGCATAGAAATAGTAATCCAGGTAATCTACTGTACCATTTGAGGTGGTTTGGGCTTCTATAGTCGCCTCCCTGGGGGAGCTCTGCCAGCCACGCCCACGTGGGACGATGCCACGGGGCAGACTGTATGTAAATGTCCAATGATTTTTCTTCTACTCCACTACATCTCGGAGACAATTATTGTACTTTTACTGCACACATTCATTTCTTTCCTTTCAAAATCTTTTTATTGTAATTTCAATAATATAAATCTCAGAGATCATAGGGCAGACATAATGAAAAGACTGTTATTGCGCAAAACATGCCCCTTCAAGACAAAAGAAAAAAGAAAAAACATTTCCTCCCCTTCAAGTCCCAATTTAGTAAAGCCAATTCCCAATCCCCCAGCCTCTCTACGAGTACTCCATCTCTGCTTACCCCCACAATCAGTTATTGGGAGGGTGAAGAAAGCCTCGGGTCTCCTCCGATACCCGGGCCGTCAAGCCACCATTTTCTTGACAGTGACAAGAAAATGGCAGTGACCTGACAGTGACGGGTCTCACTAGGGGGACATAACGCATGTGGAGGTACACGCTATCGCCCCCACGACCTCCCCCCCTGAACAGGCGCCCTGACCGTTTGTGGAGATAATCAATGCAGCGACAAAGATAAGCCCTCCCCGTTCGGGTTCCCACCTGCGAACACGGCTAATTGTGTTTGTTGGAGCGCCCGGCCAAGCCGTATATATGCACCATGAAGACTAAACTCCATGGTGGTGGGCAGGAACTTTACCCTGCACGGTTCAAGGTTCAGGGTTTAGTCCAACGGACCGGAGAGGTGGGGGCCATGTACGGCACTCACTGAAAAACCACCCAGTATAGAGCGTCGCAGTCCCGCCCCCTTTCATGACGACGCCAGGCCCAGGAAATAATTCCGAATGCATTTTTCCCATAGACATTTCAAAACGTAGACCTTATAAGCGTCGTACAAAGCCAACTCGAGTCGTGACAAATCATGACAACAAACACAATATTTTGGACCAAACAAATAATTACAAAGAAGAAAAACAACAAAAAAAGTGTTTTTTTCTACTTTCTAATTATTTGTTTGGCCCAAAACATTGTGTTTATTGTCATGATTTGTCACGACAAGAGTTGGCTTTGTCCGCGGCGTAAACGTCTTTAAATAAATACTTTATATAATCATTTCCTCGGCCCTGGTACGGGGCGGGACTGCGACGCTCTATAAGTGATGGTTGAAACATTACTACTTGTAAACGAAACAAAATGCGCCATCAAGGCTCAACAATGACCAACACACATCGATAAGTGCAGTAGCATTTGATCACTCCCTAACACGGTAGTGTCCATTTATCTTATGAAATAAAATAAGATAAATAAAGTAAACAACACTTAGCGCAGAACAGAAACATCATGAAATCAGAGACTTAGAAACGGGCACTGGAACTTCTTCAGGAAGTCTGCGGCCTCTTTCGGAGATTTTTTTATGTTTTTTTCCCCCCGTCTTTAGTAACGATAAAGAGCCGAGAGGGGTAGAGAAGCGATGGCTTGAGGCCCTGTAGGTACATACGGACATTACGTCCCGATACGTTGATCGCTCCTCCACAACTTCTTGGGGGTAGTCTTCGAATATTCTCACAGGTTTCCCTCGGTAGGTTAGCTGCCCCCTTCTCTTCCGAGCTTCCCGAACGATCATCTCCTTTACCCTGTAGTGGTGGACACGAGCTATTAACGCTCGAGGCTTGGATCCAGGGGCTGGCTTAGCGGTCAAGGCCCTGTGAACAATGTCAAGCTTGGGTGGTGTAGGAAGCAATTCTTTGCCCAGGAGGTCAACCAGCAACTGGAAAAAATGAATTGGGCTGATTTCCTTTGATTGATTCAGCCAGCCCGATTAATCTTATGTTGTTTCGTCGGCCACATGACTCAAGATCAATCATTTTTGTCTTCATTTTAGCGTAGGATTCCTCCATAGCCGTGCATCGAGCTCATCCACTCTGTCGCTGTATGTATTTGCGCCGTCTTCTAGCGTAGTCAAACACTGTCCATGGTCAGAAAGCGTGATGTGAATGTTGCTCAGCTTGGCTTCCAGGGTTGAGGGAAGGTCTTGAATTCAACGGTGAGGGTAGTTTTGAGTTCCTCGATCAGTTTGGCGATAGTGGCCATGTCCGCAGGAGCTGCCTGTGGTGTCGGTGCCGGCGGCGCCGAGTCGGTCTTGTTCCCCTTTTTGGACATTATTAGGTCAACTTTTTCGGATAAAACAAAGCAAAATAGTGTAGAGGATATAACCGATGCACTTTAGTGAAGTTGAATGCAACGGTGAGGTTTTTAAAGATATATTTGAAGTGTGTGGGAGCGTTAGCTTATCAGCACACGTCTACTCCGGTCGTGACCCGGAAGCGGACTTCCACTACATTCATTTGAAAACTTTAGTTACTAGTTACTTTGTAGATTTTGATTATTATTACAAAACATACATGAACCATTTCAGTCAGTAAGTGTTACCAACATTTCAGCCATTTGAAAAAAGCTCACAATGTGTCACGATGCGACGCATTGTGAGCTTGTAGGTCTGCTATTTTCAAAAGATTTGCAGACATTTGAAAACCTTAAATGGGACATTCTGCATAATGAGTACTTTTACTTTTGGTACTTTAAGTACATTTTGATACCAACACTTTTGTACTTTTACTCAAGCACATTTTGAATTTTTTTGAGTATTTTATATATTGCATTATTGATACTTTTACTTAACAAGACTACTGCGTAACCCGCATTCCCCGCTATTTAATCCAATATTCTACGCTACCGAGATTGTCTTATTACCTTTGGAGCATACGCCAAAGTATTTGCAGCTTTCAACCACGAAAATACGGCGAAAAATAGTCTGATGGTTTGTTGTTGATCAGAAGAACCAGCGGCCATTACAATGCGGAACAGCAACAGCCTCTACAGCATGTTGTAGTCTCTAAACAAATGGCCCGTTCACATGCATTGGGCTCATTTCCCCAGAAGCCCTAGCAGCCCAGAGGATGACTTGATTTCCGGTTTCGTCAGTATAACGCGACGGCCTCGTCACCAGCTCCGGGACAAATCTGCTCTTTCTTTTTTAATTATTTTAAAACGGCGAATTAAACACATTAAACAAATAGCGGGTTTAGCGTATTAAGCGTGGTGGAACCCTGGATTAAACAATTTAAAGCCCAGAAAGTGTTAGGTAAAAATAAATTGAGCACTTTTCCCACTACTGCAGGTATCTCCTGGCCTGACTGGGAACAAGTGTTCATTTTTCCAGAACATTTAGATCTAGTCTTAGTCTTTTGAATAACACACCATTTAGTCCTAGTCCTATTTAGTCATCTGAAAAACCTTAGTCTTTTAGTCTTAGTCTGAATGCAATGGTAATGTGGGACCGCCTCTGGATCCGTCAGAACTACAGTATAATGTGGTCAGGGAAAGGGAAGTCAGGGCTCCCCCTGCTGGTACAGTGCTACTGTACGTCCATGACCCTGTTGGAGTGACCTACATGTATCTGAAGCCTGGATTTAGAATTGCTATTATTTTCTTATTTTTTACCCCACGATTTTGTAACCCATTTTTTTTCACCCAGTTTCAATTGTCTAGTCACTATAGTCAATCTAGTGTAATCCTGGGCGCTACACTCCCTCTGCTAACCTGGGGAGAGCAACGGACTGACCTCATGTTTCCTTCAAAGCAGGAGGAGTCCAAGCCGCTTCTTTTCACCTGACGGGGGAGTTTCCCCCGGTTGGACGTATAGCGCATGGTAGGAACACCAGTTCATTTCCCCTCCATCAGGTGCACTGGCTGGCCAGGGGGAGGCAGTATAGATACTAGGATTACTGCATGTTGTAGGGGACACGGGGAGAACATGCAAACTCCACACAGAAAGGCCCTTTTTCCAAATCCACTTAGAATTGCTATCGTACTGTTTTTATTGTGCGAATAATTAAGACAAACAAAAAAACAAACAAAACCTGTAGTGTCACTCGTGCTCATTGTCGCTAGTCTAATCACAACGCGTTGTGATCTTGTAGATCTTCTCTTAACAGTTCTACTGCGAATCACGCTTTACCCGCATTTTAATGAAATATTCTACGCTGCCGAGATTGTTTTATTACCTTTAGAGCATACGCTGAAGTATTTGCAGCTTTCAACGGCGAAAATCCGGCGACAATTGGTCCGTCGGTTTGTTATGATCATGAGCACAGTGGCCATTACAATGCTACAGGATCCAAACAAACCCCCCGTTCACTTACATTGGCCTCAATTTCCCAGAAGCCCTAGCAGCCCAGATGATGACCTCATTTCCGGTTTCGTCATCATAACGCGACGGCCTCGTCATCAGCTCCCGGATAAATCCGCTGTTTTAATTATTTTTTAAATTATTTTAAAACGGCGAATTAAACCCATTAAACACACAGCGGGAATGTCATATTACGCGCGGTGGAACACTGGAGTAAACAATTAGCGGCCGTCAAACTCTTCAGATCAGATCTACATGATCACAACGTGTTTGATCAAATGGTTCATCCTTTTTACGACGCAGGCTTTAGTCTATTTCTTCCTGAAGTGAATTGCACTCCTCCCGTAGAGCTTGACAGCAGTGCGTGCAGCCTTGCAATAGCACCAATGTGGACATTGTACATCTTTATGTATTGGAAATATTGAAATGCTTCATCGATGCTGGTGGGAGTGTGTGTGCGTGCGTGCGTGTGCGCGCGCGTGGGGATGTGGGTGTGTGTGTGTATGTGTGTTGGATAAGACCTCGGTGGACAGACAACTTTCTCATCAGCATGCCCTCAACCGCTGGGTTTTCCCTTTCCTCTAAGCCAGCTAAACAAGGGACGGAATAGAAGAAAAAAAGAACTGACAGAAATGAAAATAATGGATGAAGAGAAGGCGGAAAGGAGTAGAGAAGCAAAGAGAAAAAGAAAGAAAAAAGCGAGAGAAGAAAAGAGATGGAGAGAGAGAGAGAGAGAGAGAGAGAGAGAGAGAGAGAAGGGAGTTGTAGAAGAGCTCTCAATGGGAACCAGATGAGGGAGGGGAGTGATGACAGATCTGGGAAAAACACCATTAACCAATTAGCTCTCCCTGACAACCACGTCTCCACCTATGAGGAGGGTCGAGGCGGGCTTCCCTCGTTATGGTCGCGGCCGGCTCATTGGTTGATTGGTGCCTTGGCCGGGGCCCCAGCACGCCGCGAGGGCTAGGGGAAAACCCTGCTCGGGTTCCGACGTGAAGGGAGTTCACTGAGAGCACTTGACTGACTCACACGACGGCATTCTCATTGTCCGCTGCATGCTGGGAATATTCTCTGTTTGCTTGAGGTAATGTTTGGGGCCGAACGGTTTCAGAGAGTTGTACGTGAAGTACGTATACCTCTGATGAAAGAGGTGCACAAGTAAAATCCTTGTTCATTTATCCATAATATGTAACTCTGGGGGTGTACCAATGTAACGTTTGCACACTCTCAGAGTTAGATGAACAGTCAGGATTGTACTTGCTGTATGCTTATGCAGGCTGCGCATGTCTGAAATACATCAATTGTGTAAGTGCTGATTGATGAATGAATGAATGAATGAATGAATGAACAGTTCATGTTCATTTTCACTTCCTTGTGCATCTCACTTTGCAACATTGCTGGTTTCTGAGTTGAGGACCTTAATAGCGGCAATCCGCATGATCAGCGTCCTTTCCGGGATTCAAACCCATGCAGGTCTCCCACGGAGGACATGACATTTCTACCAGTGAGCTTATAGACGAATCCACGGAGGGGTGCCCTGGGCGCAGCCCTAGCTGAGGTGTCACATTAAGCTGCCCTGAGAGCAGCATTCAAAAGCTGCCCTCAGAGAAGCACATTAACAAGGTTAATCCAACAGTTCCAGGGGGTCCGTGGCCTAGTGAACTGGGGGTCCTTGAAATGAAAAGGCTTTCAGAATCACTGATAGAGACTGATAATCCTGCAAAAGAATATCTGGACACAAAGACGCTGCATGTGAACGTGTGTGGGCAAAAGGGTGCGCACGTGTGTGTGTGTGTGTGTGTACGTGCATGTGTGCGTGCGTACACTAAAATATGCCCTTTTCATTGACATCACTGGTTTGGATTTTCTGCTGCTTTCTGTCTGTTTCCAGTTGGAGTGGGACATGACTTCATAGACTGCTATAAGGTTCTGCGCGTGCGTGCGTGCGTGCGTGCGTGCGTGCGTGCGTGCGTGCGTGCGTGAGAGAGAGTAAGATTGTGTACACACAGTAGTACTGTGTGTTCCTGTCCGTTCTCCTCAAAACAAATTCGGACCACATGTTTTTCAAACAATGAACCCGAGACAAGGATTGGGAAAGCACCTTACAGTCCTCTCTCTCTCTCTCTCTCTCTCTCTCTCGCTCTCTCTCTCTCTCCTCATGGCCAATACCTCCATCTTTTTTTTTCATCCCTTCGTTTTCTTCCCAGCAGTCAGTCACATCTCGTCTCAGCCAGATAGCGCTGATTGGACCACAGTGGGAGTGCACAGCGTGAGGTGGATGATGGGAAATTGAGTTTCACGCTGGGAGTCTATATGTGGTGACCTGTTGACCTATTGGACACACAGCCAAACCCAGGAAGGAGACCTCAGTTATAGGAGCACAAATCAAACTCAATATGAAGGTTTTACACACACACACACACACACACACACACACACACACACACACACACACACACACACACACACACACACACACACACACACACACACACACACACACACACACACACACACACACACACACACACACACACACACACACACACACACACACACACACACACAGTAGAATCTGGAGGGTTTGTTATTTAAGCATCAGTTTATACTTTCAAAATGTTTTCCAGCCCAGCCGAGCTCAGAACGCGCTGCAGTGCGATGCATAGATCTGATTATGTGAAAGTGTTTAGCCTATTATGACTTCCCAAAAAAGGGATGCTATTTAACTTGCTGAATTTGCTATTAGAGGGTATATGCGAGTGGCAAAAAAACAACTTTCTGGCCTTGACAGCCCATACAGTCAGGTGCCATTGGTCTTGTCCCTTTTCAACCATCCAAACAGAAAAGAATCTGATTGCACTAAACGATGCTAAACGACATTAAACTCACTTTGCCACCCTCTATTATAGGTTGTTTCGAGGAAGCAATCTGATTGGTTGAAACAGCCATCTAGCCGTGCTACAAACGAGCATGATGGAACACCTAATCAAAACATAGAAATCAGCTGCTCTGTTCTCCCAGAGCGCAGCCAACTGGGTTGCTAGGCTAGCGAGTTTCTTGCAGGACATTTGTGGCCGTAGTGGCAACATCTGTCATTAACAAAATATGATTTTTTTAAGCGAATATCTTAGTTTTAATTAATTGAGTCAGCCCTGCAGGCTTGTTCCAGCAACACAGGCATGCATTAATGACGGTAAAGCACACCCTCTCGTGTACTATTGCTTAATCGACCCATAACTGGTTACTGTATGTGATGGCAAATTGTTCTCTAAGTGAGGTCCAGGGACCAAGGCAGGGTTCCTTGAGGGGTTCCCAAATGTACGCTTACAGGTCTGTAACTCTGAGTGTGTGCATGCAAATGGAACCAAATGGACGCGTAGTAGGGTCCGTTTGGTTCCATTTGTACACTCTCAGAGTCATGGTGGTCCTGGAAATGAAGAAGAACCAGTGTAGTAATGTACAGAGAGGTCCCTTTCCACCATTGAACCGGCCCGGTTCTTATTGTGAGTGGGCAAAACCATACCTGTATTAGAATTGTTTATAGGATAAATACGTAAATGAATATATGATAACCCTTCCACAGGAGTAGCTTTTTCATTATTTATCACACATTTTGCTATTTTCACCTACAGTACAGTACAGTAGGCCTAAATACATGAATTAAATAATTAAGATAATAGTTATCACCACAGTAGCTATGAACAGTCTACACAAGAATGCTACGAATGGCACTATAGGTATCACATGGACGGACGGCATCAAAAATGTGGACCTCTATGGGGACCTACCACGGATCACGGACAAAGTCCGAGAGAGAAGGATGAGGCTGGCAGGGCACTGCATCAGGCACGCACGAACTTGAGGCAAGTAAATTGACTCTCTATGGGAGCCAACCCAGGGCAAAGCCAGGAGGGGAAAGAAGCGTACCACCTATGTAGACGTGCTGCAGCTTAGCTAACAACACTGCAGAGCTCAAGAACCTGATGTTAGATATAGGAAATTGTGGAGGGCAGCGATCCAGGAATCCTGAGTTGGTGTTGGCTAGACCTCACTCTTGCAGACAGACAGTTATCACCATGAA
>NC_136809.1:46285331-46295331 GCF_951216825.1 Electrona antarctica
TTGTTATTATCATTTCAAAGCATTTTCAAAAAACCTTTTCCCAAAAAGCTAAAGTTTTTATGAATTAATACCAAATTCCATTAGAAAATAAATGTTTAAAGGGTAAGACCACTTTTCTAGAGGTTTGGTTATGTGTAGTTACCTTGCCATGAGGTAACTCCAAATGTGTAATTTTGGTATAAAAATGTTAACTTCCTGTAGATTTTACTATCCAGCCCGGGTTTCTTGGCATCCATCCATCCCTCCATCCCTCCATCCATCCATCCATCCCTCCATCCCTCCATCCATCCATCCCTCCATCCATCCCTCCCTCCATCCCTCCATCCCTCCATCCATCCATCCCTCCATCCATCCATCCATCCATCCCTCCATCCCTCCATCCATCCATCCATCCATCCCTCCATCCCTCCATCCCTCCATCCATCCATCCATCCCTCCCTCCCTCCATCCATCCATCCATCCATCCCTCCCTCCCTCCCTCCCTCCATCCATCCATCCATCCCTCCATCCATCCATCCATCCCTCCATCCCTCCATCCATCCATCCCTCCATCCCTCCATCCATCCATCCATCCCTCCATCCATCCCTCCCTCCCTCCATCCATCCATCCCTCCATCCCTCCATCCATCCATCCATTCCTCCATCCATCCATCCCTCCATCCATCCCTCCCTCCATCCATCCATCCATCCATCCATCCATCCATCCATCCCTCCATCCCTCCATCCCTCCATCCATCCATTCCTCCATCCATCCATCCATCCATCCATCCCTCCATCCATCCATCCATCCATTCCTCCATCCATCCATCCATCCATCCATCCATCCCTCCATCCATCCATCCATCCATCCATCCATTCCTCCATCCATCCATCCATCCATCCATCCCTCCATCCATCCATCCATCCATCCATCCATCCATCCATCCCTCCATCCATCCATCCATCCATTCCTCTACACACTGAGACAATAGGGTGTTGTTGTGTCTATGGTTTGTGTTCCAGAGCGCCTCTCTCTCTCTCTCTCTCTCTCTCTCTCTCCCTCCCGCCAGTCTGTTCACTCTCATAAAGTTTAACAGTCCCTTCTGGGACCCCCCCTCGCAACACATCTGGGTCCCCTGGGACCCCCGCAACACATCTGGGTCTCTTGGGACCCCCGCAACACATCTGGCCGGGTCGCTCATTCCATTATCTCAAACATCTAGGACCTAATTAGATCGGATCTGACGGACGGACACTCGGGCCTTTTCTAGCTTTGCCGTTTTCCATTAAAGAAACTGTACTGTATATGATCGACAGTGATGACATAAACCTTTAAATGCTTTATTATATCTCACTCGGAGGAATTACTTAATTATGCTGCCGCTCGGCTTTAATTAGTACCAGGTAACGACGGAAAGAAATGGACTGCAGTAATGGAATGAAGTTTAACACGTACACAGAGCCATTTAGCCACTTAAGCAATTAGGAGAAAATTACTTACATTATACTTACGTGTCACGTTAAGAATGTAAGCGTTTCAGTGACATGAACGCTACACACACACACACACACGTATACGAGCAGTCATTACCATGGCAACAGGGTCATCATCACTGACCCCATGCAGCCGTGCACAAAGTCGTGACAGGAGCTTTCAAGCCATTTAATATAAATAGCCAATCCACAAGCTCAGCTGTTGCCATGGTGCCGACACATGTAATCAGGAGCAATCAGTGGAGGGGGTCTGCGTGTGTGTGTGTGTGTGTGTGTGTGTGTGTGTGTGTGTGTGCGTGCGTGTGTGTGTGTGTGTGTGTGTGCGTGCGTGTGTGTGTGTGTTCACGTCACCACCCTGCCACACGCATGTGTCTCTGAACACGGCTGGCGTGATTAGAAGTGTGTAAACACTGCTCGATCATCAGCCCTCCGTCCTCCTCTACAACTGTTCTCTGTCAAGCCAGCGGACGGAACCCCCTCTCCTCCCCTCACGCTCTCTCTCTCTCTCTCTGGGTCTCTCTTGTATACGTCTCATTTTATCCATCTCTCTCTCTGTTGGTCTTCTTCTCTTTCTCCCAGCTCTCGCCGTCTGCCTCCTGCATGTTCTCGCCACGTGTCTTCACTGTCTCCGCCGGACCAGCGAAGGAGAGGTTTTTTGTAGAACATGAGAGGTGGTCCGACCGGGTCCACCTCTCATGCTCTACAAAAAAAACCTCTCCTTTGCTTCCTTCCTCACTCTCCCTCATGTCCTCCTGACTGTCAGACCCATAGTAAGACAGAGTCAAACAGAGTTATAGGAGAGGAACCATGCACGAGGGTGACATGTGAAGAGAAATGGTCATTGTAGTATTTAATTATGGCGTATGGCAGCGCTGTTTGATACATGAATGGAGAAGAGACATTTAACTTTCAGTATCAATGATCCCGAGGCCTGCAAGATAATCTCATGCAACTCAGAGTAATACAAGAAAATGGGGAAGGGGGGGGGTTTGGTATAGCCTCGTGTAGCGATACTAATATCACTGCGTGGATATTGGTCTCGTCCCTCTCAGTATTTACATTTTTTTCCTGCAATGTCCCGCCTCATATTTGAATACTGGTCCCTGGTTGGTTATAGCCTGGTTCCCGACGAATCTGGTTGGCTCGTCACCACTTGAAGCCGTGAAGTCCTCCCACAATTGAGAGGGGCCAGACTTAATCTGTCTGGGGCTATATGCATTGTAATGGCAGATGAAGGCTGGCTATGCGAGGCTAGGTTTGGTATAGGAGGGATGCACTTATGGACGGAGACTGAATTTGTGAGGAATTGTTTAAAAAAAAAAAAAACTGAAAAAGAGAAGCATGTCAGAATAGGACAAGTGACAGAAGAATGTCCATTGATAGACAGACTAATGAAGGTAACCGGAATGCTCACCACACGCAAATTCATTCCAGCTGACCTCACGCCGACCGCTCGGTGGGGCGGTTCTTGTATTCTTGTATTTGTTTTACTGAGAATAATATGGTTAGGGTTAGGTGTACCGTGTTGGCACCGTTTTACTGAGGTTAAGGTATAGGAATAAGGTTAGATTTAACAGTTTAAGCATAGTTTACTTAAGTTAGGTTACGTTTAGGAATGCCAGGCAGAGCAGTTCTGCCGGCTGTACAGCCGGGGTGACTGTGTTTTGAGGCGAACATCCTTTCCTTCACTCTCCCTCTGATACTATTATCACCCTGCAGGTCACAATCTCTTTGACACTCACCCTGTCACTGACACTCACCCTGTCACTGACACTCACCCTGTCACTGACACTCACCCTGTCACTGACACTCTGACACTGTCTGACAAATACATCCAGAGACAAAAAAGACATTCAAACTTGCAAATGTACAGCACACCCACCCACCTACCCACCCAATTTCAATTCAATTCAATTCAATTCAAAGGAGCTTAATTGGCATGAAAAAATATAAGTTTATATTGCCAAAGCAAGTGTCACAAGACAATAAAAACAGTTGAAAATGGGGAAAGTATATTCAGTTGGAGGGGGTACAGTATTTTGTGTCACATTGCATCGTTATATACATGTTATACAGGGTATAAAGCTTTTTTGAAACAAATAGCATTTTTTTGCCAGTCACTTTGGGACAAATAGCACCATTTTCTTTTCCTCAAGATTATTTAAATATACAAAAATCTGATTTAAGATGTGTTTCAAGGTCGCAGCTCTGTTTACATGTGCAGTAGGTATACCTGGTACAGTTTTGCACATTGCTGTATTTCTCCCAATAGGTATGGCATCAAATCAAATCAAATCAAACTTTATTTCTAGAGCACATTTACAAAGACCAGAAGGTCAACCAAAGTGCTGTACAAGATCATAAGATACAAGCAACACAAATAGCATAGTAAAACAACATCAACGCAAGACAAATATATCCAAGTTAATTTGGTCAAACAACATTGAAAGACAGGGAGAAGAGATGAGTTTTAAGTAAAGATTTAAAGGCCTCTAAGGAGTGGGCAGACTTGATATGTATAGGGGCTGACAGTTGAGTTCCAGAGGATGGGGCCGGCCACTGAAAAAGCACGGTCGCCTCTGGACCTGTAATTGGTGTTGGGCACAGTCTGGAGCAGCTGGTCAGCTGACCTCAGGGCCCTGGCTGGGGTGTGTGGGTCCATGAGGACCGATAAATACAGGGGGGCCAAATCCATCCTTTCCATACCCACAGTCACACACGCAGGAATGCACGGATGCAGGCACGTACTCAGGCATGCACAAGGATGCGTACACACACACACACACACACACACACACACACACACACACACACACACACACATGCACACACACATGCACATACTGTACAGTGAGATTGACAGGGAGAATGAACGAGTGGAGGTTAGGGAAAACGAGTGGAGGTTAGGGAAACAAGGAGAAATGAAAAGTGTCTTTGAAAGTAAACAAAAAGGAAAAGAGTGATCAGGACCAGACCGGAGCAGATCAAACAGTAGGAGCCTATACGAGGCCTATACGATGGAGACATCAAAAAGACCTAATCTAAACCACACATATCCCTGACATCACTCACATGCACACACCATGAAAGGTCACACACACATCAAATGCACATTCTGCACATACAAAAAAAGAATAATAATACAACGCAAAGGGCACTCATACTGTATGCATGGTCTCATACACGCACACGCACACGCACAACCACACGCACACGCACACGCACACGCACACACACACACACACACACACACACACACACACACACACTTCAATTTCTTTATTTGAGTCCACATTTATAAAATACATCATCAAGGACACAAATATTTTTCAGTTGCTTCTGAAGTCCCACACACTCGAAACAACACGTGTCTCGATGCTTGAATCCAAACAAGCCCTAAATGTACAGAATATAATAAGAAACAACATGAACTTATTCACAGTCAACATTGGCCACTTCAGTCTATCTCAGTGGTTTTCCACCCTTTTCATACAGTACCAAGGCCCATTACTTATTCTGAAACTAAAGGATGTTGTTATCGTTGGATAAGATTTTGTCCACAATTCCATGCTGTATTGATGTTGGTACCATAGGAGAGATAACAGGCACACGTTGATCAAAATAAACAATTCCTCTACATTCTCTAATGGTGTAGTAGACTTCTTGTAAATTAAGTAATACAGATGTTCAACAATAATGTAACTCTTGAGAGCGTTAAATGAAACCAAATGGACCCGTACGGGTCGGTCACACACACACACACACACACACGCACACGCACACGCAGACGCACACGCACACGCACACGCACACACACACACACACACACACACACACACACACACACACACACACACACACACACACACACACTGAACATTGAGGCTTCTGTCCAAGAAGTAGGCATTGTGCAACAACATTGATCAACATCAACTGTATCAGTGAGCAATGCAGCCAAAAAGAAAAGCCTCAGCATTAAGTAAAACCAAATGCCATTTGAAAAGATATTTATAAAGCATGATGATGGTGATCAGGAGCTAGTATTCATCAGGAGTGGATTATATATGGATCAGGAGGTAAGATCTGCTTTCATTGTGGATTCATGGCCTTTCCATTTCCACATACAATCACTGCCTGATGATTTCACATAGATGAAAGAAATGAAAAAAAGGTAATTTAGACTGATGTTTGAGTGCATGAGTGCGCGCGCGCGTGCGTGCGTGCGTGCGTGCGTGCGTGCGTGCGTGCGTGCGTGCGTGCGTGCGTGCGTGCGTGCGTGCGTGCGTGCGTGAGAGAGAGAGAGAGAGAGAGAGAGAGAGAGAGAGAGAGAGAGAAAGAGTGAGAGAGACGAGACAGATTAATGTGTGTTTAAGTTGGTGTGGGTGAGAGAAGGGGAGACTTTACAGACGGAATTAGTAACGGAGCACAGCAGTGGTAAGAACAGACTGCATATTTAAACAGTCTGCTTATAAAAATCAATGTCAGTCAACTCACAGTATATAGGATCAAGACAAGGACATGCGTTTCATTACCTCTCTAATGAAAAGCTTCCATTTGTTATATTTTCACGTATACAGAAACCTTTCACCATCTTTCTTGACACATGTTAATTTAGTGTTAAATTAAAAAAAATGTTTTACTGTGTACTTTATTTACTAATTAATTAACTAGTTAGCAGCTGCTGAACAGCTGTTAACTAGCAGTGTTGATTTCATCGACTAAAACTATGACGAAAAATGTCTGTCATCTACAGTTTTTCACTGACGAAAACGAAATAAAAAGGAAATAAAAACAAAAACTATGACTAAATATACTGACAATTTCGTCAACAGATAAAAACTAGAGTAAAATGTTAGAGGAGAAGGTCATTCTATGCTCTGGTTTTGGGCTCTGAAAATAGCAGATCTACAAGTTCACAATGCGTCGCAGCGTGACAGGTTGTGAGCTTGTAGATCTGCTATTTTCATCATAGAACCAAGAGTAAAATCTGCCATTACAACGCCATCAAGGCCTGCAAATATGCTTTTTTGTCGACAAAGACAAAGATTTAGTTGACTAAAATCGTATGATATTTAGTCGACAAAAACTAGACTAACACCAAAACATTTCAGATGACTAATGACTAAATATGACTAAAGGTAAATGAAGTTTCATTCCAAAGACTATGGGCTCCATTTTCGTCACCGCTAAACCCCGTATCCCTAAACTTCTTTGCCTTTTTTACTATTTTGCAAAACATTTTTTAATAGTTACAATGGCCAGTCTACAAGCTCACAACGTGTCAATGTAGATTGGCTAGTTGAACTATTCAAAAATGTTTTTCAAAATAGTAAAAAAAGGCAAAGAAGTTTAGGAATAAGGGGTTTAGCGGTGACGAAAATGGAGCCCTATATACCTAAACTAAAATCAAAACAACTGTAACTATAGTGAGTGTGTGAGACACATCAGGCTTTCCTAATCCTACAGTTGTTGTGCGACATATAAATTATACAATAATGTGAAATGTAGGCCTCCTAACCACTTAAACCCTATATACTTTAGTTGAAGGGGTCCCCCAGGGGTCTATACTTGGTCTCCTCCACTTTTCCCTCTACACCAAATATCTTGTTATTTTCGCCAAATGTTCATTTGTGACCCAGAAAAGGGACACTATATGAAACCTAACATACAGTAACTTGAATAATGTATAAAAACTTGACCCCAATATTTTTACATTAATGAAACATGCTCACAATTAACATTAAGTGACACAATGTCTGCTGTGTAAAGGAAGTTAACTTCATTAACCACCATATTCAGCTGGGGGGGGGGGGGGGGGGAGGTGATGTTTGGAACGAGTTTTGAGCTTGTAGATCGGCTACCTTTGCTGAAGAGTTTAGGTGTAGTAAATGGAAAAACAGCCTTTCAGTTGCAACTCAGCACTGAGACTAGAGGGTTTAAAGCCTACACAGTACATTTATATCTTCAAGCAAGAGGAGGTCTAATAAATAAATGCATGTTATGCCCTGATCTCTGACGTCATCCTACTATAAAAGCATGAAATCTTAGTCTGCGATTTATGATATATTTTCTCCATTATTAAGGTTATTGTAGCTGTCAATTTGTATTGGGGGTGGGGACTGGGCCAAAGCATTTCCGGGGGTCCCCAGCTAAAAACGTTGAGACTGCTGTAGACAGACACACACAGACCCTCTTCTAGACAGCACAGCCTCCAAGTGCCACCCTATAACACCTGACTACATGTATATGTATACGACTTCTTTGAAAACATTGCAACAAAGCAGCACTAATGGTGCGTTCACAGTACGGGCGAATGTAAACGATGCAGTCTACCATTCATTGTCAATGGAAGCCAGCTACATGATGTTACAAAGACGCAATGATGCATGCAGCTGCTCCAAATCAACTCACACACAACGCGTCGTTGCGTCTGTCTGCCCGTGTGAACCCACCATCAGTCTGACAGGTCTGATGGTCAATCACACCCAGCTGGTGAAAATGGGTGAATTCAGTGAACAGTGGCTCAATTAGCTCACTGATTGAAAACAGATGTTGGCCTACAGTGAGGATTCCACCATTATCATGTGTGTGTTCTGTATGATCCACAGTCCAGATCCAGCACATGTAAACCATAGATCATCATCAGTCTCTCAGTGGAAGCCAAACAATGAAACAGAAGAGGCCTTTAACCACTTCTACCCTATACACGCTTTTTTTACTTAAGTAAAACTACCAATACTGCAATATAGAAGTACTACCCATTTCAAGTTTTCAAATGTAAAAACATAATTTGAAAATAGCTGATCTACAAGCTCACAATGTGTCACATCGCGACACATTGTGAGCTTGCAGCCATTTTCAAATGGGCGAAATGTAGGGCTGAAGTGGTCAATGTATGTTTGAGTAAAAGTACAATATTTTCCTCTGAAATGTAGTAGAGTAGAAGTAAAAGTACCGGAAATTGGAAAGACTCAAGTAAAGTACAAATACCTCAAAATTGCACTTACCGCTAAGTACAGTACTTAAGTAAATGTAGCCTACTTACCCGGTAGTTACTTAAACTTTACACCACTGCCTACTATGACTCAGAAATGACATGTCAGCGTTTGAGGTCTCAGAAGGTGTCGTGTCAGCAGACTAAAACCATAGAGAGAGAGAGAGAGAGAGAGAGAGAGAGAGAGAGAGAGAGAGAGAGAGAGAGAGAGACAGACAGAGAGAGAGAGAGAGAGGACTGTGTGCATTGTCCTTTGTGCTGCTCTCCCTCGCCTCGCCTCCATCTCGTTTATGCTTCTATTCATTAGCAGCTAAGACCCTATTGAACATGCTCCTAATTAATCTGCTAAACAACCAGGGGGCACGGTGTGACGGTGTGCGTGCATGCGCGTGTATGTGTGTGTGTGTGTGTGTGTGTGTGTGTGCGTGTGTGAACGTGGTCGTGCATGCACGTTTGTGCATGGAAGTGCATAGTATACATGCATGACCAACTCCTCTGGTCTCATGAGAGGTAGGTCGTTGCTAGTGTGTGTGTGTGTGCGCTCCAGTCTGGAGCAGAAGCCCTCATGCGAGAAAGGTCGACGTGGCTATTAACAACGCCCTCCGAATCATCACGGGATGCTTGAAGCCCACCCCTGTGTCCCTCTTGCCAGTCCTTGCGGGAATAGCACCGGCCCGGCCTCCGACGGGAGGCTTCCACCCTTGTCCTGGCCAGGAAAGCACTAAAGCACAACTGGCACATCCTGCACAACAACTCCAACGCCTCCAAGCAGACTCAAGTCCCGCCACCCCTATAGGTTTTAGGTTTTATTTATTGGTACGTAAAAAAGTTAAAAACAGAATACATATTATGCTGCATTGGGGTGCATACTTAGTTTAGACTAGTCATTGGTTAGACATGGGTTAAGGTTAGGTTTAGGTGTACTGCCCCGTGGGAGGTTAGGTTTAGGGTGAGGGTTTGAAATAGGTTGTAGGACTAATGACTGGTCTAACCAATGACTAGCCTAAACCAAAAACTGTCTAAACTAAGTACTGCACCCGCTGCATTCACATGGGATCAGGCAAGCGGTAGATGGCAAACCGGAAGTGATTTTAGTGGACGGGAGCAGGACGGTAAACGCAACAGAGGGCAGCCAGAGGGTAACGGCAGACGGCATCAATGTTAAAATATTTAATCTTTTCACCGTTCAGTGCCGTCCAGCCGGTTTTGCCGTTACCTTGGCGGACAGCGCGGCATGCCAGTGCGGTGACCCTGAGCAGACCGCCTACCATAAATCACCACCTGCCCCTTATAAAGACCACCCTCGGAAGCCAGCCTCTTCGACCTGGGACCAGAGATGTGCGCGTGGCTCCACGACACCGAGTTGGACCTCTGACGGTACACGAAAGAAGTAGTGTGTGTGTGTGTGCGTGTGTGTGTGTGTGTGTGTGTGTGTGTGTGTGTGTGTGTGTGTGTGTGTGTGTGCACGGTCGTGGGTGTGTGTGTGTGTGTGTGTGTGTGTGGGTGGGGAGATCTCTGTATCTGTCTGTCTGC
>NC_136809.1:46300331-46305806 GCF_951216825.1 Electrona antarctica
TAGCCCCTCCTATAAACAGCTATAGTGTAGATTCTGTCTTAACACAAACATTAAATGTCATTAACAATGGAGCAAATCGGCTGTCGGTATGTCGGTGGAAACCCTTGGCCAATAAGGGACCACCATTCTTGGTGACGTAACTAAGGTATATGTTTCAAGGTTGGTATAAGGTCAATAATTGAGTAGAGTGCCCCTCACTTCACACAGGTGTGATTTATTTCATAAATGAACGCCCTACTCGATCATATACCACTACAGCGTCACACAAAAAAGTATCAAAAGTAGCAGATCCACAAGCTCGAAACGGGTTTTGCTATTTTTGAATTTGAATCCTGAAATGTTTTGGACATGCGCTGAGGTTTCCACAGGGGAGAACTACAAGCAGCTGCATGACATGAGACTAATTAATTAGAGCGACAGAGAGAGAGAGGAGTGTGTGTGTGTGTATGTGTGTGCGTGTGTGTGTCAATTTAACAATGATGCAGACGATCAGAAATCAGCAGAGATTGAGCGACGTACAGTATGCCGAATTAAAGTGGACTCGGCCCCAGACTTTTTTTCTCCTCCCTGGAAATAAAAACGTCTGGGTTTCCGAGGCTACTTCAGCCCATACATTTTGGCTATTTTCAAAAGATTTGTAGTTGAAAACATGAGAGGGGATCCGGACATTCTGCAAAATCTGTATTTTTACTTTTGGTACTTTCTGTACATTTTGAAACAAATACTCTTGTACTTTTATTTTGAATAATGGACTTTCATCTTGTAACAGAGTATTTCTATATTGTGGTATTGATAATTTTACTTAAGTAAAAAAATGCGAGTATTTTTTCCCCAACACCGGCTATATTTTGTCCAAATGGGGCTTATATGGTTGAATCATAAATGTGGGTTGTTGATGGACTTGAACCTGTGAACTGTTGTCCATGTTATTCTTATGTCTCTCTGACAGTTTGAGTTATGGTTTCACATTAGACCAAACAGGAAACGGAACGCTTTGGGGCCGTGACTCAACAGTTCTAGGGATAAGGTCACATCTTCTCCTTCAGTTTGTTGTATCACTAGAATCAGAAATCTGCCAGGAATGTTTCACTTTCCAAGAAAGCCGTCCTTATTGTTTTTAATATTCTATTTTCATGCGTCCGTCATGCCGGTCAGTGTGAGGCATGATGGGTGTGTGTGTGTGTGGCCGGACTGGAAGAGCCCTGTCACTCAGGAATGTTGTGGCTGAACGAATCACACGCACGCACGCACGCACGCACGCACGCACGCACGCACGCACGCACGCACGCACGCACGCACGCACGTACGCACGCACGCACGCTCAGATACAGACACAAGCACACACCACCTGCACATAAAGGTTTAATAACACATTGACACACTGACACGCACGCACGCACGCACGCACGCACGCAGACACACACGCACACAGGCACACAGGCACTGGCACACACTATAGCATCAGATTAAGGCTCATGCACATGTCCTGTATTGACATCCTCTACTCGGTGAAGAGACCAAGGAGAAGGAAAACCTGACAGGGAGAAAAGAAACAGACACAACACAAATATTTTTGCAAAAGTTCCAGTAAAACAATGAATTTGAAATGCAACACACACACACACACACACACACACACACACACACACACACACACACACACACACACACACACACACACACACACACACACACACACACACACACACAAACCTGAATAATAAACATTGCAGTGGCATATAATAAACCAGTGTGGTCTAATAATAATTCTTTAAATAACACCGCCAGGACGGTTAACTTTCTGTAAACCATGAACATCAAATAGACGAGCGTTTGATCCCAGACGGCTGAGCTACGCTATGTGTTCCTGGAAGAGCTTCACACAGACACACACCTCTCATCTGTCTGGGGTTTACACTGAGAAGACTAATGCTGTTGTCACAGGTGGCCCTCCCTCCCTCCCTCCCATCTCCATCTTCTCCCCCTCCCATCTCCTCCCATCTCCTCCCTCCCTCCCTCCCTCCCTCCCTCCCTCCCTCCCATCTCCATCCCGCCCTCCCTCCCTCCCATCTCCATCCCGCCCTCCCTCCCATCTCCTCCCTCCCTCCCTCCCTCCCTCCCTCCCATCTCCCTCCCTCCCTCCCTCCCATCTCCATCCCGCCCTCCCTCCCATCTCCTCCCTCCCTCCCTCCCATCTTCTCCCTCCCTCCCTCCCATCTTCTCCCTCCCTCCCTCCCTCCCTTCCATCTCCTCCCTCCCTCCCTCCCTCCCTCCCTTCCATCTCCTCCCTCCCTCCCTCCCTCCCTCCCATCTCCATCCCGCCCTCCCTCCCATCTCCTCCCTCCCTCCCTCCCTCCCTCCCTCCCTCCCATCTCCTCCCTCCCATCTCCTCCCTCCCTCCCTTCCATCTCCTCCCTCCCTCCCTCTCTCCCTTCCATCTCCTCCCTCCCTCCCCCCCTCCCTCCCTCCCTCCCTCCCTCTCTCCCTTCCATCTCCTCCATCCCTCCCTCCCTCCCTCCCTCCCATCTCCTCCCTCCCTCCCTCCCTCCCATCTCCATCCCTCCCTCCCTCCCATCTTCTCCCTCCCTCCCTCCCTCCCTCCCTCCCTCCCATCTCCTCCATCCCTCCCTCCCTCCCATCTCCTCCCTCCCTCCCTCCCATCTCCTCCCTCCCTCCCATCTCCTCCCTTCCTCCCTCCCATCTCCTCCCTCCCTCCCATCTCCATCCCTCCCTCCCTCCCATCTCCTCCCTCCCTCCCATCTCCTCCCTCCCATCTCCTCCCTCCCTCCCATCTCCATCCCTCCCTCCCTCCCATCTCCTCCCTCCCTCCCATCTCCTCCCTCCCTCCCATCTCCTCCATCCCTCCCTCCCTCCCTCCCATCTCCTCCCTCCCTCCCTCCCTCCCTCCCTCCCTCCCTCCCTCCCATCTCCTCCCTCCCTCCCATCTCCTCCCTCCCTCCCTCCCTCCCATCTCCTCCCTCCCTCCCTCCCTCCCATCTCCTCCCTCCCTCCCTCCCTCCCTCCCATCTCCATCCCTCCCTCCCTCCCATCTCCTCCCCTCCCTCCCATCTCCTCCCTCCCTCCCTCCCATCTCCTCCCTCCCTCCCTCCCTCCCATCTCCATCCCTCCCTCCCTCCCATCTCCTCCCTCCCTCCCATCTCCTCCCTCCCTCCCATGGGAGGGAGGGAGGGAGGGAGAAGATGCATCTTCTCCCTCCCTCCCTCCCTCCCATCTCCTCCCTCCCTCCCTCCCTCCCATCTTCTCCCTCCCTCCCTCCCTCCCTCCCTCCCTCCCATCTCCTCCCTCCCTCCCTCCCTCCCATCTCCAAAACATTTGTGTATGCCCTGTGTGTGTTTCTATTCCCCGGGGAAGAGGTTTGATATCAATTTACAATTTAGGCATTAAGCAGACGCTCTTAATCCAGAGCGATTTACAGTAAGCAAGAACAACAACAAAACTTTGCGTATACACTATAGAGTGCTACTGTATGTCTACATAAAATGTTACATAAGTTGGCATGTGCCTGTAAGGTCGTTGAGTTTAGGGAACGTGCTACGGGCTAAGATGGAGTTGATTGGGGACAGGGACACATTTAGTGGTCCCATTATTTTATTTATTTTTTAATCTTATTGCAGTTTAATAAGGTTTATAATATAATGTTAGTGCCAAGGTCCTGGTAATGGTATATGAAATGAATGTAAAGACAAAGAAAATCCACATTCCACATTTGTTGACATGAAGAAGTGCTTTAAAAATCTTGGCGATGATGCCTGCACACCCTGGTACAATAGCATCCCTGTGATCTGAAAAGACCTCTCTAAAAATAAATGAGTTAGTTGATCCATAAGCTCCACCCCAGAACTCATCTCCTATATATTCATGTTAGCATAATAGCGTCGGGTGGCTCAGAGTGAAGGAGAGACTTTCACTTTTCAAAATGTGTAGTAGTAGACTCAGTGGCGTGCACAGATAGACACTAGGGGGTGCTAGAGCACCCCCTGCCCTTTTGGCAATGTGCCCTTTTGAAAAAAAAAGAAAAAAAAAACTTTTTTTTTCTTTCTTTTTTTTGATTTTTCAAAAATAGCAGACCTACAAGCTCGTAGCGCGCCACTCGGTGGCGCGCTATGAGCTTGTAGATCTGCTATTTTTCAATAGCTAAAGCATAACATAATGCTAACACCAAAAGGGGTTCCCGCCCAAAATGGATTAAGGCAACCGGCCGGTTCCACGCGCTGCACAAGTTGCCCTTTTTTAACTTGAGCACCTGCCCCTCTAAATGTCTGTGCACGCCACAACCTTAGTCTACTGTAGACTAAGGTTCGGGCCACTACGCGGCCCTCACATCTATAGTAACCTCTCCTGCCCCTTCTCTCTCTCTCTCTTCCCTCTCTCCCCCTTCTTTCTCTCTCTCTCTCTTCCCTCTCTCCCCCCTTCTTTCTCTCCCTCTCTCTCTCTCCCCTTCTCTCTCTCTCTCTTCCTCTCTCCCCCCTTCTTTCTCTCCCTCTCTCTCTCTCTTCCCTCTCTCCCCTTCTCTCTCTCTCTCTTCCCTCTCTCCCCCCTTCTTTCTCTCCCTCTCTCTCTCTTCCCTCTCTCCCCTTCTCTCTCTCTCTCTTCCCTCTCTCCCCCCTTCTTTCTCTCTCTCTCTCTTCCCTCTCTCCCCCCTTCTTTCTCTCCCTCTCTCTCTTTCTTCTCTCTCCCTCTCTCTCTTTCTCCCCTGTCTCACTCACCCTCTCTCGCAGCCCTAACATCGACTAACCTCTCTTTACCTCCCCCTCTCTCCCTCTCCTCTCTCTCCTCCCTCTCACTCCCCCACTCTATCTCTTGACAATCAAAATGTCTCTCTCTCTCTCTCTCTCTCTCTCTCTCTCTCTCTCTCCCTACCCCTCTCTCCCTCTCTAGCTCTCTCTCTCTCCTCCCCCTTCACCTCCATCTCTGACATTATGCAAAGCTCAGCCAATCACAGCGCAAAGTGACACAACTCATTGTATATAATTAGATATATGGTTCAACTTCACAGGATACCATAATGTATGCGATTATTTTTCCCGGGGTTAGTGACGCTCACAGCTGGTCAACCAGAGATAGCTCCACACAGACAGACTTGGTTCCATATACAGGTTGAAAAGCTGTATGGGGAAAGGCCTCTTTTCCATTCCACAGACAGCAGTCATGTGGAATGGGTTGCCTGCAGGCATCAAGTCCATTGGCACTATACTGCTGGCTCTAAGTCCTCCTTAAAGAGCTTTCTGAATGCCAGCTGGGCCTGATTTTATGTTTGTTGTTACTGTGTTATACATAAAAGCATGACACGTTTTGACTGTACGTAGTACGTACTCCCCTGCAGCCCCCTCTGTGTTTTTGACCAATTACTGTAGATATGTTTTACTGTTACTGTTCAATAAACAAATCAATCTATCAAAGCAATCAATTCATCAATCAATCATACGCAATGTCCCCAAAGGTTGGGAAACTAAC
>NC_136809.1:46306006-46351006 GCF_951216825.1 Electrona antarctica
ATATAAGGAATGGAAAACAGGCAACGCATCTTGAAAACACTGCAGAAGAGTTACTGTTCACAACGCACCGCTGTCTCACGTGCATGCCGTTTCTGAAGGCTTGCAGAATTATGACATTCGGGGACGGTTTTTCAAAATGAAAGTGGAGTGGCATCAAGTCGTCCTGCCAAGCGAAAAAAAAAGAAAGTTAAACTCCAGCTAAACTCCAGTTGAATGCGTTTCATTATAACTGCAAGTGGTGATAATAGTGCTCTTGTTATATCGCAAGGAAATGGTAATCTCTCATTAATCCCAAACGTCTCCCATCAGCAGGATATTCAGACAGTCACTTTGTATAGCCCATTAAGACCTGAGACCAAATATCTTCCTGACAGTTTTCTGAAAAAACATACGTTTCTATATACCAGTGGTTCTCAAACTATTTCATGTCCAAAAATGTAATTGGCCCAAAAATGGAGTTAGGTGGTTTCCTCCCGACAGCAACGATATGATGCATAGCTCCATCAATCCTTTCTCCACCTCGCTCTTCTCTTTCCTCTCGTCTCGTCCCTCCTCAAGCCTTTGCAAAGTCCGCAGACCCGCAAAAAATGAGTTAAAATGTTTGCTGTGAAATTATATATATATATTCAAAGATTTGCACACCTTTTCACGTTTTTTGCAAAGATAGCAGATCTACAAGCTTGTAGCGTGGTAGTGATTAAAAGTGGTCAAAAAAGCCACACATGGGATGCGTTCCCGCCCCGGTCTTAGCGGGTTAGCGCCGCTCAGAGGTTTTGCAGATAGATGTGCTGTCTATTAGCCTGGCGTTGTTGTGCACAGATAGATGTGCTGTCTGTTAGCCTGGCGTTGTTGTGCACAGATAGATGTGCTGTCTATTAGCCTGGCGTTGTTGTGCACAGATAGATGTGCTGTCTATTAGCCTGGCGTTGTTTGTGCACAGATAGATGTGCTGTCTGTTAGCCTGGCGTTGTTGTGTGCTGTAGATCAATGGGAATGAGGAGGAGGGGACAGGGTGGTTAACACGCTGAGTTATGACCATGAACGCACTCTTCTATACCCAGAGGAGGAACACCTTTCATATTGGGCTGCTCACTGAACACTGGCACTCAGCATACCTGGACATACCACCGCACACACACACATGCACACGCTCAGGCACACGCTCATGCACGCACTCATGCACTCGCTCATGCGCACGCTCATATGCACGCACGCACGCGCACACGCACGCACAGGACGCACACGCATGCATGATGCATTGCATGCATTCATACACACATGTATAGCCGGAGGGGCTATTGGAACTCCGTCAGTGATTCAAACCAGATGATTAACGGTCTAATTATCATACTCTCGCTCTCTCGCACACACACACACACACACACACACACACACACACACACACACACACACACACACACACACACACACACACACACACACACACACACACACACACACACACACACACACACACACACACACACACACACACACACACACACACACACACACACACACGCGTGCACCTCCGCACCCTCTATTTGACCCCTATAGTCTCTTCACCTCCATTCCTCTCCCTTTTCTGCTACTATTAACACTGAGGCCCACTATGTCCCCCCGCACTGCACCACGCACGCACACACACACACACACACACACACACACACACGCACACACGCACACACACACACACACACACACACACACACACACACACACACACTCCCCGAGCAACCCGCTTATACATTCCGCCGCACAAAATGTGAAATGATTGCTTCATTTTGAATCAGAGTTACGGTCCCGTAACTCACTTGGTAAATCCATGTGGCAGCAGAGGATGATCATTGGATCCACATTGCAGAGCTTAATGTGTGGAGTCATTCCCCGCTCGCCAAGAAAGACACGTTATAAAGGAAACGCGTACGGGCTGATGACTATTGGCGAAGAAAGACCCTGCAGGCCAAGAACTGAACGACCATCTGATTTATCACTTCTCTGCACGCCGCTGTCGCTCGCCAAAACCATAGCTGATTTGCAGTGGTGTGAAGTAACTAAGTACATTTACGCAACGTACTTAACCCATTCAGGCCTGACGTCGAAATTAAAAAAAAAAAAGTTTTCTAAATCATGACAATTTTCGGAAAGATTTGAGGCACATTTTAACGATTTTTCAAAAATAGCAGATCTACAAGTTCATAGCGCGCCACTCGGTGGCGCGCTATGAGCTTGTAGATCTGCTATTTTTCAATAGCTAAATTATAACAATGTTTAAAACACCAAAAGGGGTTCCCGCCCAAAATGGGTTAATGGTTAAACGCTAACGTGACATGGATGCGTTCCAGGTCTCAATGGGTTAAGTACAATTTTGAGGTGTTTGTACTTTACTTGAGTGTGTCGAATTTCCGGTACTTTTACTTCCACTCCACTACATCTCAGAGGCAAATGTTGTACTTTTACTCCACTACAATTATTTGACAACTTTAGTTACTAGTTACTTTTTGTAGATTTAGATTATTATTACAAAACAACACACATTACCCACTTCAGCTCTATTCCCTATACTGTATGTACATTTTGGCCATTTGAGAGTAGCCAATCTACAAGCTCATATTGTCACGGTGCGACGCGTTGCAGGATTGATACTCTTATTTATGAGTAAAACATGTGAGTACTTTTTAAGCACTGCCAAAAATAGCTGATTGGTGGACCAGCTATATCTCTCGGCACGCGACACGGCCGTACGGCAGAGTATGGAGGAATGATGGGTTTTCTGCAGTGACATGGAAAACCAGCCCGGAGGGCTTTTCCCTTGACAGGACTAGCTACTGTCAGCTCTGTTCAGAGAGCCAGGGAGAGAACATGACGGGGAAAAAGAGTGAAAAAGAGTGAAAACTTTGGGAGAGCGGGTCAGTGCTGTATCCTTGTCACAAGGCATCAGCGTGACGCGACGCGGTGCCACGCTGTCGTTTTGTCGCCGCAAACAACCGTTCTGACACAAACACACACGCACGCTCACATGTATTATTATGGCGGGCGTGCGCGCGCACACACATACACACACACACACACACGCACACGTGTGCACGCACACGCGCACACACACGCGCACACACACACAAAACAGATTTAGCTCTCCACAGCTGGTGTGTGTGTGCATGTCTGCGTGTGGCAAGCACTGGTTCTGGTGCATTTTATTTCCAAATCTAATTTACTCCTTTGGCAACTCTACATGCTGTCTGTGTGGCTGTGTAGAAAATTAGTTTTGGTATACGAGCTCCATCTGCACTCTAAACGGCAAAATGAGATTAGAGTTTGGTCAAAAGAATCGACATAGAATGAGGTGGTCAACGTTGTATAGCCGCTGCTGCTAAACAGTCAACTGCCAACACACATACATCACATGCAGTGGTGGAAAGTAACTAAGTACATTTACTTAAGTACTGTACTTAAGTACAATTTTGAGGGATTTGTACTTTTCCAATTTCCAATGCTTTTACTTCTACTCCATTACATACTGTACACACATTTCGGCCATTTGAAAATAGCCGATCTCAATGGAAGTCGGGGAAGCCTCCCTTGTTCAAACAGTGGGTCAAAGAGGTTCTCCCCATGATTCCTCTAGAGCAGGGGTTCTTTTTTGGGGGATCCCCCTAAAAAAATATATATTTATTATTATTTTTTGCAACTGAATGCCTGGCAAATGGGAATTATGAGTTTACATACATTTACACATGCTGGGTGCCTGGGGGGGGGGAGTTGAAGGATTTTGGCAGAAGTACAGCTCAAGGAAATTATGTTTACACTTTACAAATCAGTTTACATTCTCCGTGAATGAAAAGTGTTGGTTGGTCGAAAAAATATCGTATCCGGGGGAAATACATCTGATGGATGTTCCGGCCTGTCACTTCCACCTATACCTTAGGTTGTGACCATGCAGGCTTTTCTCTTCGCAGATGAGTAACGCTTGGACAGAGGCGACATGATCACATGTACCAATCTTCTTCCTCTGGATGCTGCCCTATCGGTTTAGGCCAAGCCCCCAGTAAGGCTATCCAACGCTGAAGCTGCCACTACCTACTGGCGAAATGTGGAATTGCAGCACTTTAATGGAGGTGGACGGACGTTCATGACGTCACGTGCATAAGCCCGGACCTCAAAATTGAGCCATTGAGTTATAATTATACTTCCGGCAGTCTTCCGGGTGCTTCAAAACGCCACTGAGCAACTTCTACTGAAATTAATGGTTTGGGGGCGGGGCTAGCGCTCCCGTTCGGTCTCTATCCTTTATAGCGCCATGGTTTAGACCAGTGGTTCTTCCTCTGGATGCTGATAGGTTTAGACCAGTGGTTCTTCCTCTGGATGCTGATAGGTTTAGGCCAGTGGTTCTTCCTCTGGATGCTGATAGGTTTAGGCCAGTGGGTTCTTCCTCTGGATGCTGATAGGTTTAGGCCAGTGGTTCTTCCTCTGGATGCTGATAGGTTTAGGCCAGGGGTTCTTCCTCTGGATGCTGATAGGTTTAGGCCAGTGGTTCTTCCTCTGGATGCTGATAGGTTTAGGCCAGTGGTTCTTCCTCTGGATGCTGATAGGTTTAGGCCAGTGGTTCTTCCTCTGGATGCTGATAGGTTTAGGCCAGTGGTTCTTCCTCTGGATGCTGATAGGTTTAGGCCAGTGGTTCTTCCTCTGGATGCTGATAGGTTTAGGCCAGTGGTTCTTCCTCTGGATGCTGATAGGTTTAGGCCAGGGGTTCTTCCTCTGGATGCTGATAGGTTTAGGCCAGTGGTTCTTCCTCTGGATGCTGATAGGTTTAGGCCAGTGGTTCTTCCTCTGGATGCTGATAGGTTTAGGCCAGTGGTTCTTCCTCTGGATGCTGATAGGTTTAGGCCAGGGGTTCTTCCTCTGGATGCTGATAGGTTTAGGCCAGTGGTTCTTCCTCTGGATGCTGATAGGTTTAGGCCAGGGGTTCTTCCTCTGGATGCTGATAGGTTTAGGCCAGGGGTTCTTCCTCTGGATGCTGATAGGTTTAGGCCAGGGGGTTCTTCCTCTGGATGCTGATAGGTTTAGGCCAGTGGTTCTTCCTCTGGATGCTGATAGGTTTAGGCCAGGGGTTCTTCCTCTGGATGCTGATAGGTTTAGGCCAGTGGTTCTTCCTCTGGATGCTGATAGGTTTAGGCCAGGGGTTCTTCCTCTGGATGCTGATAGGTTTAGGCCAGTGGTTCTTCCTCTGGATGCTGATAGGTTTAGGCCAGTGGTTCTTCCTCTGGATGCTGATAGGTTTAGGCCAGGGGTTCTTCCTCTGGATGCTGATAGGTTTAGGCCAGTGGTTCTTCCTCTGGATGCTGATAGGTTTAGGCCAGTGGTTCTTCCTCTGGATGCTGATAGGTTTAGGCCAGTGGGTTCTTCCTCTGGATGCTGATAGGTTTAGGCCAGTGGTTCTTCCTCTGGATGCTGATAGGTTTATGCCAGGGGGTTCTTCCTCTGGATGCTGATAGGTTTAGGCCAGGGGTTCTTCCTCTGGATGCTGATAGGTTTAGGCCAGGGGTTCTTCCTCTGGATGCTGATAGGTTTATGCCAGGAGGTTCTTCCTCTGGATGCTGATAGGTTTAGGCCAGGGGGTTCACACCGTCATTGGCTGGGGACCCCCGGAAATGCTTTGGCCATTTCTTGGCACTCCAAAATAAAAGATGCAAGACTGGCTCAGATGCAATTTCTCATTTTCTCAATTGAGAAATCAGCCTTCCTCTGAGCTGATTATGTTTTAATCTGCTGAGGAAACGCACAAGTGTTCTCAATAAAATGAGAACGTGCATCTGAGCCAGGCTTGCATCTTTTATTTTGGAGCACCGTTCTATTTCCCGTTTTGGTGGTGTAACTTCATCTCTCAGGTTGACCGACGGTTGAACCGCCATCGGTCAGTCAACTTCGTTGCTCAGCCAAAGACATCTGTAGATGTGCGTTACCGTTATTACCGGTCCATTTGGTTCCGTATACCTATATACGCAGAGCTATGGGAGTCCTTAAACTGGAAAGACTTTGAGAAACAATGCTCTAAGGCAGGGGTTCTCAACCCGTGGGTCGCGACCCCTCGGGGGGGTCGCCAAATTATTTTAGGGGGTCCCCAAATTATTTAAAAAATATATATATATATATATATTTTTTTTCTTTTTTTCACGGTTTTTCAAAAATAGCAGATCTACAAGCTCGTAGCGCGCCACTCGGTGGCGCGCTATGAGCTTGTAGATCTGCTATTTTTCAATAGCTAAATTATAACATAATGCTTAAAACACCAAAAGGGGTTCCCGGCCAAAATGGTTATTGTAGCAGTCAATTTATATTGGGTGTCGGGAGGGGGCGGGGCGGGGGTCCCGAGACATTGCCAAAGCATTTCCGGGGGTCCCTGGCCAAAAACGTTGAGAACCCCTGCTCTAAGGCTGTGGCCTTTAAGGGCCCTGCAGCCACAAAGAGAAACAAGATGTCAAACTATCTTAATGATATCAGCGTTTGGCTGTAGTGGTACTTCTGGTCCAAACGTCACTGCATTGTGTGGATTCATCAACGTCATCCTCCTCCTGATGGATTCTGACACTCCCACTGTGGACGGGTCATGTGGCACGCTGGTGCTGACTATTTCCCCTTGCAGTCTGCTGTGTGTGTGTGTGTGTGTGTGTGTGTGTGTGTGTGTGTGTGTGTGTGTGTGTGTGTGTGTGTGTGAATATGGGGAATGGGGAATGTCAGTGTAACTCTGATCAACATAGGGCCAAGAGGGAAACTCTGTCTCACACGCACTCACGCACACACGCACGCACACATACACACACACACGCACACGCACGCACGCACGCACGCACGCACACACACACGCACACACCCACACACAATATCCTTAGGTGATATCATCTGTCAAAGTACATAAGCCTTGCTCAAAGCCACAGAGAACTGACAACAAAACATGTTTGTGTGTGTGTGTGTGTGCGCGTGTGTTTGTGTGCATGTGTGCGTGCGCACGTGCGCGCGCGCGTGTGTGTGTGTGTGTGTGTTAGCCATGCCTCTGGATGTTTTTGTAGTGCTAAATGGTGTTTAATGTTAATTGCCTTGCAATGAAAGTGAGCTGAGAGCCAAGTGATACAATGAAGTCACATATGTGTGTCTCTGTGTGTGTGTGTGTGTGTGTGTGTGTGTGTGTGTGTGTGTGTGTGTGTGTGTGTGTGTGTGTGTGTGTGTGTGTATGACACAGAACCACACACCACTTCATTGATAGTCATATCATCGCTTTCAGGTGGAAACCTTGTATGTCCAAAACAGTATCATGTTTTAAAATGTAAAATAGCGAATAGCCGATCTACAAGCTCACTACGCCTCGAGCTTGAGCTGCCATTTTCACTACTTTGGTGTTACATTCTTGTATGTAGGGCATACATTTACAAAAACAATGATCGCAGCATACTGTAGGACGGTCAAACTCCCTATACTGGGCCTCTATGGCTAAAGCACTATCAACGGACATTTAAGCTTTGGCAAAAACAAAGCCTGGTCAAAAGGCTGTACTTTTCCTGGGTGTTTTCCGGCCAGCTGGCCAAGCTGGCCGGCACTACAGTACAGAATGAGCTATGGTTCCATTAGTCAAATTGATGTTGACATTTAGGGTTAATTTGTGAAATCCCCTCGGACTCCACCTGCTTGCTGGTTGTGTTTGTGTTCTTGATTGCTTCCCCGTTATGTGTTTTGCCTATTAACCCCCTTCCAATGCTATGAACCCATACTCACCAGTAGGTTACTCATCAAGACCATGAAATGGAGCCAGTAGGCCCTACTGGCTTCCATTAGGTAACGCGGAAGTGAAACTACTGAAGCCAAAAAAACATTGTTGCGACCGAAGGTCACAGTTAACTATGAAACCTTGTGTTTTTTGTCACGTCACGTCACTCACAATCCCGTCACGTCACTCACAATCCTCATATATGGGGGTTGTGAATGATTGTGCCCAGGTCTCGTGACATCACTATGACATAAGTCTCGTGACATCACTATGACATCATCAGGGATGATAGTAAATCAGGGATCATATCATAGTAAATGTGACCTGCTGTCGCAATTAAGCCCATATATGGAGATCCCTGATGTCATCAATATTAGTATATGGATATGTCATAACCTGTTCTGACATTCCATATGTTGATCCTTCCCCATCCATCCTTCCTTTCCGATGTCTCCCTTTTGACTGATACTGTACCTGTCCATTTAAACTCTAGACGGGCCTGCCCCAAAGTTATTAGTGCAGCCGCGTCCGGCAGCCGGCGAAAACTAGAGTTCTCAACAGGCCCGAAAATGAAGGCCCGGCCTACCTGTGCCCTCATCAAACCCTGTACACTCAAGACACTGCCCCCGCTGCCACCCTTAGATCTCCATATATAAAGCTGACCTGTTCTGACATTCCATATGTTGATCTGACCTCGTCAAACCTTGTGTACACTCAATACACGCTCCATATATGGCCAGAGTACGGATGACGTTGATGACGAGACCGGGGTTGTGAGTTGGTGTCACAGTACTGTGCAGTGATCTGCTACTGTATCCGGTACATTTGCACACACGTGCACGCGCAAAGACCATTTCTGTATCTGTTGAGGACCAGATCTGCAACCTGCAGAGTCTAGTCCAGTAGTAGTAGAAGATGCGGCGCTGGCAAAATGCTGACATTGACGTCGGCGGCCGCAAGTGAACACATGTAAGCTAACACTTTTGTGCATGTAACGTTATCACTTGGCCAGTGATTGGCACTGGGTGAGTGAGTGAGTGATGTGAATGGGCAGCAGCAGCCCTTTAGCACAGCGAGGCGGCACAGAATGTTTTTTTTAGCGGAGCGTAATTGTCCGCGGGCCACTTTCACTCCTGACGCGCGGCCATTCATCATGCACGCGCACATACCTGTGCAGTATATAGATATACGCAGCATATGTGTTGCATTGCATACAGGCAGCGACTGTTGATTGTTGGATGGAGACACGGTCTCTCTCCCTCTCTGTGTTGCGTCGCATGCATTGTGGAGCTGCGCTGCGTCTCAATAGAACTGTCCCTTCACTCTGTGGAGCACTCCTGACAAATAATATATGGAAATATATGGAAAATTACAGGCGAGCTCGCAGATCTGTATTAGTGGTGAACATAGGCGGTGGCGAACATGTGATCACCTGCCAAGGGCTTCTGTCCCTATATAGGCAAATTGCAAATACCCCAAATCTCAGCCCCTCGCTCACTCACACTCACACAAATTCACACACTGAAATAACATGCTTCTGTCGGAAGTGCGTCGCTGCAAGGTGCCTGAATAAAAGGGTGTTATATTAAAGTGTCATAAAAAATGGTTTTATTATTCTTAATTTATTTGAGGTTTTCTGAGCTTAATTGCACCCAAAAAAACCCGAACGAGTAACATTCAGTAGATTTTCTGTGGTCTGGGGTTTTCTGGCTCATGATTTTCCTGTGGACTGTGATGGAAGACCACAAATCCCATATCTGACAATGACAATTTGCCAGCAGATAAGGCCTTTTTCTGACCTTTTTTGGGGCTCAAAAGGATTCAGAACACACAGAGAAAACCCCAGACCACTGAAAATCCACTGACTGTTCAAAGTTCAGGTTGTGTGCGAAAAACACCAAATAATGCATGCAGGGCAGAATTAGGACGATACCCACTCATAATCAAAATAAAAAAGAGAGCACTTAAGTTCTACAACCACCTAAAAGAAAGCGACCTAGATGCACTCCATAACAAGGCACTCACACACAGCGAAACTCTAGAGAGATGCCCCCTCAGCCAGCTGGCCCTGGAACTCCGGGCACAAACACAAACAGAGCCACGAGATAGAAAACCCATTGGACTAAACCTAATTATAAAACAGCAAAAGGAAAACTACCTGACACATTGGAAAGAAGCAACACAAAAGCAGAGTAAACTAGAATGCTATCTGGCCCTAAACAGAGAATACGCAGTGGCACCGCAGTGGCACCTGAGCACCATGACCGACCCAAAACAAAGAAAAATCCTAACTAGGTACAGACTCAGTGAACACAGTCTTGCGAGCGAGAAAGGCCGTCATAGGCAGACCTGTATCCTGAGAGAAGACAGACTATGCACCCACTGCACACAAAATGAAGTGGAAACCGAGCTACACTTCCTAACCATCTGTCCATTGTACCAAGACATCAGAGACACATACTTCCCACAGATTACAACCACACACAGAGATTTTGAAAACATGACCAATGACAAAAAACTCCCATATCTGCTGGGCGAAGTACAACAATGTGCAAACACAGCAGCAAGATTCGTGAGTTGCTGTGATAGGAGAAGGATATCAAACGGAACACAACCACCCTAAAGACTAATCATTGTGTATATTCCTGCACTATACCTGCATCCAGTGATCTTGGTACAATATAGAAATTGATCTATTGAAGATTCTGACGTTCAAATGTACATATTTTTTGTTTTGATTGTATTGCTGTATTGTTGTATTGTGCTTTCTGCTTTGGCAATGTAAACGTATGTTTTCTCATGCCAATAAAGCCCTTTGAATTGAATTGAATTGTGTGGGTGTAATTGAGGTCGTAAAACCTAAAAGAAAAAAAAAATAAAATGAAAAGAATGTCATGAGACCTTTAACTGTACGATATGTGGAGACATTAGGAGTGGGATAATAAGCCAATAACCTCAGGGGAGTACTTATAGCAAGTGTTGTGTGAAGTGTCGAAGCATTTGAGCGTGCTGTGATATGATGAGAGCGAAGCTGTCTCCAACTGCATGGCGGCCCCTGCTGTCCAATCGTAGGAGCGGGAGGATATTCCCCTGGCCTATGGGTGCATACTGTACCATAGCAGGGAGGAGATTCCCCTGGCCTATGGGTGCATACTGTACCATAGCAGGGAGGAGATTCCCCTGGCCTATGGGTGCATACTGTACCATAGCAGGGGAGGAGATTCCCCTGGCCTATGGGTGCATACTGTACCATAGCAGGGAGGAGATTCCCCTGGCCTATGGGTGCATGCTGTACCATAGCAGGGAGGAGATTCCCCTGGCCTATGGGTGCATACTGTACCATAGCAGTAGGAGATTCCCCTGGCCTATGGGTGCATACTGTACTGTACCATAGCAGGGAGGAGATTCCCCTGGCCTATGGGTGCATACTGTACTGTACCATAGCAGGGAGGAGATTCCCCTGGCCTATGGGTGCATACTGTACCATAGCAGGAGGAGATTCCCCTGGCCTATGGGTGCATACTGTACTGTACCATAGCAGGGAGGAGATTCCCCTGGCCTATGGGTGCATACTGTACCATAGCAGGGAGGAGATTCCCCTGGCCTATGGGTGCATACTGTACTGTACCATAGCAGGGGAGGAGATTCCTCTGGCCTATGGGTGCATACTGTACCATAGCAGGGGAGGAGATTCCTCTGGCCTATGGGTGCATACTGTACCATAGCAGGGGAGGAGATTCCCCTGGCCTATGGGTGCATACTGTACTGTACCATAGCAGGGAGGAGATTCCCCTGGCCTATGGGTGCATACTGTACTGTACCATAGCAGGAGGAGATTCCCCTGGCCTATGGGTGCATATACTGTACCATAGCAGGGAGGAGATTCCCCTGGCCTATGGGTGCATACTGTACCATAGCAGGGAGGAGATTCCCCTGGCCTATGGGTGCATACTGTACTGTACCATAGCAGGGAGGAGATTCCCCTGGCCTATGGGTGCATACTGTACTGTACCATAGCAGGAGGAGATTCCCCTGGCCTATGGGTGCATACTGTACCATAGCAGGGAGGAGATTCCCCTGGCCTATGGGTGCATACTGTACTGTACCATAGCAGGGAGGAGATTCCCCTGGCCTATGGGTGCATACTGTACCATAGCAGGGAGGAGATTCCCCTGGCATATGGGTGCATACTGTACCATAGCAGGGAGGAGATTCCCCTGGCCTATGGGTGCATACTGTACCATACCATAGCAGGGAGGAGATTCCCCTGGCCTATGGGTGCATACTGTACTGTACCATAGCAGGGAGGAGATTCCCCTGGCCTATGGGTGCATACTGTACCATAGCAGGAGGAGATTCCCCTGGCCTATGGGTGCATACTGTACTGTACCATAGCAGGGAGGAGATTCCCCTGGCCTATGGGTGCATACTGTACCATACCATAACAGGGAGGAGATTCCCCTGGCCTATGGGTGCATACTGTACCATACCATAGCAGGGAGGAGATTCCCCTGGCCTATGGGTGCATACTGTACCATAGCAGGAGGAGATTCCCCTGGCCTATGGGTGCATACTGTACCATAGCAGGGGAGGAGATTCCTCTGGCCTATGGGTGCATACTGTACCATAACAGGGAGGAGATTCCTCTGGCCTATGGGTGCATACTGTACCATAGCAGGGAGGAGATTCCTCTGACCTATGGGTGCATACTGTACCATAGCAGGAGGAGATTCCCCTGGCCTATGGGTGCATACTGTACCATAGCAGGGAGGAGATTCCTCTGACCTATGGGTGCATACTGTACCATAACAGGGAGGAGATTCCCCTGGCCTATGGGTGCATACTGTACCATAGCAGGGAGGAGATTCCTCTGACCTATGGGTGCATACTGTACCATAACAGGGAGGAGATTCCCCTGGCCTATGGGTGCATACTGTACCATAGCAGGGAGGAGATTCCTCTGACCTATGGGTGCATACTGTACCATAGCAGGAGGAGATTCCCCTGGCCTATGGGTGCATACTGTACCATAGCAGGGAGGAGATTCCCCTGGCCTATGGGTGCATACTGTACCATAGCAGGGAGGAGATTCCCCTGGCCTATGGGTGCATACTGTACTGTACCATAGCAGGGAGGAGATTCCCCTGGCCTATGGGTGCATACTGTACCATAGCAGGGAGGAGATTCCCCTGGCCTATGGGTGCATACTGTACTGTACCATAGCAGGGAGGAGATTCCCCTGGCCTATGGGTGCATACTGTACTGTACCATAGCAAGGAGGAGATTCCCCTGGCCTATGGGTGCATACTGTACTGTACCATAGCAGGGAGGAGATTCCCCTGGCCTATGGGTGCATACTGTACCATAGCAGGGACGTATGGTAGAGTGTTAGAGAGGCAGGGGATGAAATCCCGTAAGAGGGCACTTTCGGACAAAAGATTATGAAAATAGCAGGCAGACATTTGCATTTCTTTCACCATGTAGATCATACATGGGCAACTGGCGGCCCAGGGGCCACATGCGGCCCCCACCTTCACTTAATGCGGCCCTCAGGTTAATATCAGAATACTGATATATTATTGATTTCAGCGTTACAATTCCAAACATTCTCATGCAGCTCATGAGCTCATGCTCCAACATGCTTAGTTCATAAAGTTAACATAACTAACTAACTTAATTAGAATTTTTCAGGATTCCAATAAAAAAAAAAATTCAATTAAAATATAGCAAAAATAGCCGATCTACAAGCTCAAAATGCGTCGCGGTGCGACGCGTTTTGAGCTTGTAGATCGGCTATTTTTTCTACAACAACAATATGCAACGTGGCCCTCTGGAGTGAGTGTGGAAATATAGTGGCCCTCTCCATCGTCAATGTTGCCCACCCCTGATGTAGATGCTGCATTCGTGGTCTGGTTGTTTTACAGACTGGGTAAAAGGGCAGGGGCTCAAGCCCCCTTTGATGTCTATGTGTGCACGTGCCTGTACCATAGCATATAGTGCCGTGGTTCTCAAACCTTTTGACTCCCATATGTTACAGATTATGTAAAAGGATCCATTTGGAAACCCGTCAAGGTATATCCTCTAAAGTTATTGTTTTGGATTATTTGTTCATTACATTTCTTGAGTTCAGTTGCCGTGTCTCCCTTGTTGTACCTGCCTCTGAGCCTGCATGGTGGAAATGAGATCGCAATACGCTTTCACTGCTGCTACAGTACGTGTTCCAATGTGTGCGTGTGCGTGTGCGTGTGTGCGGGCGTGTGTGCGTGTGCGGGCGTGTGTGTGCAGAGACCAAAACGTCATTACTCTTGAATCTAGCCATAAAGTCCACACCTAAGAAAGCTTTCCAGAGGTCACACATCGCACGCACGCACGCACGCACGCACGCACGCACGCACGCAACAGACTTTCAGGGTATGAGAGGGAAAACACCCTCTTCCCACCCATTGTTGATCCCCCGCCCCCATCCATCCATCCATCCATTCCAGGTCTGGGAGTGAGAACAGGCAGGAGTGAGTCACCACACAGGACAGAACCGAGCCGACAGGAAGGAAGGAGGAGTGGAGAGACACACGTGGGGTAGTCTCGAGCTCGCGTATACTAGCCAGACAACAGTATTCCACAATCTCCAAATGCTAGAGAGTCTGGAACTATACAACGAGTAAGGAAGCTGCCATTTCCGTTCACGAAAATATATTTTAAACTATCTTTACATTTTATTTTGATTTCCTTTTCTGCTGATACATTTGCGCAACTGTAAAGACGAAACGGAAGTGGCGAGGAGGCTCCACTTCATATTTTACTCATGATGTTGCTCCAGACTGTATGAATTTGAATATTGCGAGAGGCAACAGTCTGGCACCGCAAGACTACACGTGGGGTGACAGAGGGTGGGTACTCGGGGGTGGTCTGGTGGAAAGTATAGATACTGCAACGTAGAAATACTCCGTTACAAGCAAAAACCCGGAATTCAAAATGCACTTATATTGGCAGTAAAATTGGCATTCAAATGTACTTAACCCATTTTTGGCGGGAACCCCTTTTGGTGTTTTAAACATTATGTTATAATTTAGCTATTGAAAAATAGCAGATCTACAAGCTTGTAGGTCTGCTATTTTTGAAAAATCGTGAAAATATTCATTTCAGAAAACTGTAGGATTTAGAAGATTTTTTTTAAATTTTGAGGTCAGGCCTAAATGGGTTAAAGTACCAAAAGTAAAAGTACTCATTATGCAGAATCTCCCATTTCAAGTTTTAAAATCATCTTTTGAAAATAGCAAATCGGCGATGCAACGCATGTTGTGAGCTTGTAGATCGGCTATTTTCAAATGGCCGACGTATATATAGGGCTAAAGTGGTTACTGTATGTTTGTGTCAGAATCAAAATCTACAAAGTAAATAGTAACTCAACTTTTCAAATAAATGTAGTGCAGTAAAAGTACAATATTTGCCTCTGAGATGCAGTGGAGTAGAAGTAAAAGTACTGGAAATTGTCACTAAATGTACTTAGTTACTTTCCACCACTGTCTGGTAGGGTGATGATGACAGGGAATAGTGAGCAGGGAATGGTGAGCAGGGACGTCGCTGGCTAGTACGTGTGTTGCCCTGCGCATGTGTTTGTGCTGCCACCCGCGTTTCCTCATGCAGATCGGCTATACTTTTTCCTTTCTTGTCCTAATCTTACGTGCTAAATAACACTTTAAACTCACTGCTAGTCCGGGCGGAGAAGAAGAGGGGCTGCTTCAGTGTGCTTCAGCTCTGGGCAGATCCACATGGGCTACGCATGCAACTCACGGGGTCTCGGTATTAGGCGGCCGGAGAAAATTATTTTTATGAGGATGGGGTTGGTGCATTTTGTTGCCCCCCCTCGGCGTGTTGCCCTATGCACAGTGCGTACTGCGCGTTTGCCTGATGTCGACAGTACTGACGGTGAGGGTTGTGGGGGACATCCACCATTTTCACACAACGTGCAGGGCTTATTTAGGGCAGGGCAGTCGACCGAAGATATATCGAAATTACACCGATATGTAGTAAGTAACCGACTTAAAGAGACAGTTCACCACAAAGAGTGTCCTTGTGTCTCCATAGGGAACCACTGCTGCTCATCAACGTATTGGCTTATAGTATAGTATAGTATAGTATAGTATAGTATAGTTATAGTATAGTATAGTATAGTATAGTATAGTATAGTATAGTAGTATAGTATAGTATAGTAATAGTATAGTATAGTATAGTTATAGTATAGTATAGTATAGTATAGTATAGTATAGTAGTATAGTATAGTATAGTATAGTATAGTATAGTATAGTATAGTATAGTATAGTTATAGTATAGTATAGTAGTATAGTATAGTATAGTATAGTATAGTATAGTATAGTATAGTTATAGTATAGTATAGTATAGTATAGTATAGTATAGTATAGTATAGTATAGTATAGGAATGTGACTAAAACAACAGATAATTGCTCATTAATCACAATCAATGCACAAGTTTGAAAGACTGGTGATATTGATTCAAAGTCATATCACCCAGCCCTAAACTTAGGTCATACTTGGGAGGGGGTCCCGCATCCCCCCCCCCCCCCCCCCCCCCCCCCACCCCCGAGTCATGGTCAACTGGCACTGAAAAAAGGACATCGATGAATGAATGCCAATCAGCTACAAACACACAAACACACTGCTGTCGCCCACGGCAACAACACACCTGGGACTCATACACGCCATCGCCCAGGTCAAAGGGCACGGCATGGCGACAGAAACAGATGACGACACCCAGAGAGAGAGAGAGAGAGAGAGAGAGAGAGAGAGAGAGAGAGAGAGAGAGAGAGATGGAAATGAAGGTGTGGAACAATCTGTATTAAAGAAAACAAATGAATCATCTTATTGTTGGAGAATACCGTATGGGGATGTGTGTGTGTGTGTGTGTGTGTGTGTGTGTGTGTGTGTGTGTGTGTGTGTGTGTGTGTGTGTGTGTGCGTGTGCGTGTGCGCGTGCACGTGCGTGTGCGTGTTTCTGTCATTATTCCCTGATAGTTTCAGATGAGTCATCTGTCAACACTGACATTGGAAAACAACAAGTATATTCCAGGATTACAACCCACTGTGTATACCACAGTGATCATTGTAGATTGGCCTGGTGACTGATTTGGCATTTAGCACACTGAGAACATTATATCCTAATAGTTTGGGACATTTCCGAAAGAAATCAGAGGGCTGGGGTGGCAAAACAAAGTGACATGTTTTCACTATGATGTTTGCCTATAATGCCATGCCCAAAAACAGAGACGTCACACACCAGGTCCCGAGGGGTTAATGAAGTTGCAGACAAAAACACATGTCTATAACCACAAACCAGTGGTGGAAAGTAACTAAGTACATTTACTTAGGTACTGTACTTAAGTACAATGTCGAGGTATTTGTACTTTACTTGAGTATTTCTTTCCAATTTCCAATACTTTTACTTCTACTCCACTACATCTCAGAGGGAAATATTGTACTTTTACTCCACAGCTTTTATTTGAAAACCTTAGGTACTACTGTAGTTACTTTGTAGATTTTGATTATTATTACAAAACATACAGTTACCACTTCAGCCCTATATGCATTTCATTTGAAAATAGCCTGTAATCTCACAATGTGTCGCATTGCATTTTTCACTATGACTTCTAGTTCTACAAAATAGTTCTAAATTACTTTTACTGAAGTAAAAAGTGTGAGTACTATTTCCACCACTGTGCTACGGTAGGTGGAGGCCTATGGGACCCCAAATGATGCCCCCTGTTATGGGCCTATGGGACCCCAAATGATGCCCCCTGTTATGGGCAGACAGATCAAAAGGAGAATTATTTTCATTGCCATGGTATGTTTGGAAATACAAGGAGTTTGTCTTGGAGGGAGGCTGGTGCACTGCACGGAATAACAAGCATAACCGTATTAATAAACGTTTACACTGTTTTCAAAAATATCACGGCAAAGATAAGGATAAATATAGATACGCCACTCAACCCCCATTCCACCCAGACAAAAAAAAAAGATTTGGAAAAAGCTCATTTCGTATGAGTGTGTGCCAGTTATTTGCCCAGTGGACATAATAGGCTACACCATAATATGTGTTATGCCTTGACCTATTCATATAATATCATATTTAGCTTTAATAATTCTCTCTCTCTCTCTCTCCCCCCCTCTCTCTCTCTCTCTCTCTCTCTCTCTCTCGCTCTCTATCTCACGTATAATTCCAATATATTATTTTCAATACTTAGAGGAATCCACGAGGGATTTCTTTCTGCACGGGCTTGCCCCCAACTCCCAACACAAAGCACACAGACTCTGTAATGTGTTTCTTTGATGGGAGTTCAGATTAAATGAGCCATTAAATTGCCATGTGACTGCAGTGTGTGCTTGGAGACGGAGGTCTTTGCGGCTGGCGGGGTGGCATGCATGCGGCATGCTGTTGCTATTCTGATGTGCTGCTGCTCATTGAGACACCCACCCTGGCTGCACACCATGTACAGCAGTGGTTGAAATCCGTCTGAATTTTGTATATATTTGTATTTATATTTTTTTCCCTAATGAATAACTGACTGTATTGTGTATGTGCTGCTCGCCATTTTCTTTTGTTTGTTTGTTTTGTTTTGTTTCTGTGCTTATTGTTTTTCTTGTCTGTTTTATTGTATTGTGCTTATAATTTATACCTTTCTAGTTTGTCTCACTTTATCTATACACTTGATTCATCTTTATGTGAAAACATAAAAATTCAATAAAAAGTTATTTAAAAAAACAAAATCCGTCTGAATTTGGCCCCCATTTGAAAATCCTTTGTGCGAGGGATTTTTGTTAAGATTATCCAAAATTGTTCAACATGGGACTAAAGTGGTTAACTCGTTTTGTGAGCCCCCCCCCCACTCTTTTCCTGCAAGATGTGTTTAAGTCTGTTAAAATAACATATCCCCTATAGGCTACAGTATAAGTCGGCCATACCACCCATGACCAAAATTAACATTTTAAAACAAAATGTCAGACGCCAGGGGGTTAATATTAGGCCTATGGTAGGCAATATTAGGCCTATGGTCGAATATGGCATCAAGGCATTAAATAGCAACAGGTGTTTAAATCAGGTGTGCGTGTGTGCAGTGCAGTGCAGGCCTCTATGGGCATGCATGGGAAACGCAAAAGTATACTCATGGCGGTATTAGCACACAGTCACTCGTACATACGCATGTGTCCACTGAGCAGTGAGCACACTCCCAGTCTCCCACACACACCAGCTCTGTGAACACCCAACTAGTTCAGAGGCGTCGGGCTGGGAAGAGCTTCAACTGTGTCAAATTTACAGCGCGCACACACACGCATGCGCGCACGCACGCACGCACGCACGCACGCACGCACGCACGCACGCACGCAGACCACACTAGACATACACCAGACATAGGCTGCATAGGCCGCACACATGCTCCTGCAGAGCTTGTTTTCTTCGCCTACAAGTGATTTAAATAGTGTGACGCCATGCAAAAACCTTGTGATCATGCCACCACATTAGTTAGGTTATTTTTTATACAAAGTCTATAGTGAGCAGAGCACGAACACAAGCACGCAAGCAAGCACGCACGCACACACTCGCACACACACACACACACACACGCACACACACACACACGCACGTCTGGTGAATGACATCATTAAACTGAAAGGAAACACAATCTATTTTATGTTCCATTGTACTACGTATGTCGTCTCTGTTTGCCTGTTTTCTTTTCTATGCACTAGGCTGTGATGTCTGTGTTGTAGCTACCAGTTACGTATCCATCGAGCATGACGGACAGTGCTAATGACATATGAGAGAAAAACGTGACAAGGTCAAAGCTTCTTTTTGCCTTCGTCTTCACCGAGAAGCCTCTTAGCATCACTGCTAGCGACAGGGCCTGTTAGCAGCAACCAGTGTGTGACTTTGACAGAGGTTAGAAATAGCAGCGGAGCATGCTGGTGGAAATGTCACTGGTGACAGGATTTGACAAATTTTAGCCAACATAAACCTATTAGTGAGTCAGCAGTAAGGGGTTATTAGTGACAGCCAGGTTTATTCTGGGCACAAAAAAAACAGACGGCTTACTTGTCCCTAGAAAGAAACGGAAAATGTGAGTTGAAAGTGCACGTATACTTTGCAGTCAAATTTACTGTAACATGAACTAGGCCCACATGTACAGTAGGCTACAGTTATACCACACACAAGCTCACAATGCGTCGCATCGCGACACATTGTAGATCTGGTAGATTTGTATACATTTTGAACTTGTTTGAAATGGGACATTCTGCGTAATGAGTACTTTTACTTTTGGTACTTTAAGGCCTCACTCAGACCTTTACTGCATTGCTGTATGCTTGTTGGATGAATGTTGTGTAGTGTCATGGCCGCCCCAATGCATTTCCAATGGAAGTCACATGGTTTGTAGTCCACATTTTGGACTACAAGCTGTTGTATGGCTTTCGGCTGTGTTTTTGACTGCGCCCCTCCCCCTCATACAACACAAATGTTGTGTCAAACCATGTGACTCCCATTGGAAATGCATTGGGGCGGCCATGACACTACACAACATTCATCCAACAAGCATACAGCAATGCAGTAAAGGTCTGAGTGAGGCCTAAGTAGATTTTGATGCCAATACTTGTGTTTTACTTTTACTCGTGTAGATTTAGAATCGTGGACTTTGTACTTTGCGCACGCACACACACACACACACAATAAGCAGCCCACACAGGGACCAGCAGAAGAATTTGAATTCTTGACCGTGTTTTGTTGGACGGACATCATAGCGAGGATACAAAATGTACGCCGTGCATTTGTTTGGTTTTGTTTTCACAGGAACAGTGCACGTGAATTCACTTCACTGTTAATGTGCCAGTGTCAGCCAAGCGGCACTTCTTCTACCCTCTGGATGCACGTAGTTCTGGTGAGGGAGGAAACCCACGTGCACACTCAGGGGAAACATGCAACGTCGCCAGATGGATCTGAATCAAGGAACCTTTTGATGGCGAACTAACAGAATTATTCATGAATTTAAAGTTAAATGCAATTACAATATTACATTACTTTACTTTTATTTGTTTATTTTGACGGGACAAGTATGTTAATGAACATTGCAAATAAATGCAACGTAAATAAATTAAATTTCATTCGTATAGTCCCCACACAACACATAAAAACAAAACAGGCAGGCAGTGAAGCACACTACACTATGAAGTACGAGACAAAGCATGAAAAAATACATACAGCATATAAGAAACAAAGTACAAGGTCAAATGTGCATTATGTCAATCATTTGATCTGAAACACTGCAATTATATTTGACTTAATTTGGAAAGTCTGGCATATAATAAGACGAATGAGATATGCCTGTTTAGTTTACACCTAATTACGCCATTGTATGTATTACAGTAGTATACTACTAGAAAACATCAAGCATAATACCATTGTATGTATTACAGTAGTATACTACTAGAAAACATCAAGCATAATACCATTGTATGTATTACAGTAGTATACTACTAGAAAACACCAAGCATAATACCATTGTATGTATTACAGTAGTATACTACTAGAAAACATCAAGCATAATACCATTGTATGTATTACAGTAGTATACTACTAGAAAACACCAAGCATAATACCATTGTATGTATTACAGTAGTATACTACTAGAAAACACCAAGCATAATACCATTGTATGTATTACAGTAGTATACTACTAGAAAACATCAAGCATAATACCGTTGTATGTATTACAGTAGTATACTACTAGAAAACATCAAGCATAATACCATTGTATGTATTACAGTAGTATACTACTAGAAAACATCAAGCATAATACCATTGTATGTATTACAGTAGTATACTACTAGAAAACATCAAGCATAATACCGTTGTATGTATTACAGTAGTATACTACTAGAAAACATCAAGCATAATACCGTTGTATGTATTACAGTAGTATACTACTAGAAAACATCAAGCATAATACCGTTGTATGTATTACAGTAGTATACTACTAGAAAACATCAAGCATAATACCATTGTATGTATTACAGTAGTATACTACTAGAAAACACCAAGCATAATACCATTGTATGTATTACAGTAGTATACTACTAGAAAACACCAAGCATAATACCATTGTATGTATTACAGTAGTATACTACTAGAAAACACCAAGCATAATACCATTGTATGTATTACAGTAGTATACTACTAGAAAACATCAAGCATAATACCGTTGTATGTATTACAGTAGTATACTACTAGAAAACATCAAGCATAATACCATTGTATGTATTACAGTAGTATACTACTAGAAAACATCAAGCATAATACCATTGTATGTATTACAGTAGTATACTACTAGAAAACATCAAGCATAATACCATTGTATGTATTACAGTAGTATACTGTACTACTAGAAAACATCAAGCATAATACCATTGTATGTATTACAGTAGTATACTACTAGAAAACATCAAGCATAATACCGTTGTATGTATTACAGTAGTATACTACTAGAAAACATCAAGCATAATACCATTGTATGTATTACAGTAGTATACTACTAGAAAACATCAAGCATAATACCGTTGTATGTATTACAGTAGTATACTACTAGAAAACACCAAGCATAATACCATTGTATGTATTACAGTAGTATACTACTAGAAAACACCAAGCATAATACCATTGTATGTATTACAGTAGTATACTACTAGAAAACACCAAGCATAATACCATTGTATGTATTACAGTAGTATACTACTAGAAAACACCAAGCATAATACCATTGTATGTATTACAGTAGTATACTACTAGAAAACACCAAGCATAATACCGTTGTATGTATTACAGTAGTATACTACTAGAAAACACCAAGCATAATACCATTGTATGTATTACAGTAGTATACTACTAGAAAACACCAAGCATAATACCATTGTATGTATTACAGTAGTATACTACTAGAAAACACCAAGCATAATACCATTGTATGTATTACAGTAGTATAAAAAAAACCAAGCATAATACCGTAAGAAAAATATGTTACACATTAATACGTTTTAGGTTTTCTAAGCTAGGATTTTAAGTAGTTACAGAATTAAGAATTAATCTCGAGAATGAAACCAAATAGCACCCACAACTCTCTGAAAGGAGTTCATTCATAATAAGACTTAGTTTGTATCAATCACACGCACATAAAGCCTCAAATTCAAGATTCTTTTAGTTTTTGTTGCATTCCTAAGCCAACAATGTGATGAGTGGCAGAGTCTCCGCTATAGGAGACGAGCTGCAAAGGAATCCAACGTCCTCTTGGTCTGAGACAGAGTCGAGACTGAGACAAATTGCAGACGAGACCGAGATCCAAACATGGCCTTCTTGAGACTAACAGGCAGAGACCCAGGTCTCAATTACTACAATACTAGATAATAGAGAAAATGTGTGCATGTTTGACTGCGTGGCGTGCTTGTCTGTAGCTGAGAGTTACACAGAGAGAGAGAGAGAGAGAGAGAGAGAGAGAGAGAGAGAGAGAGACAGACAGATAAAAGAGGGAATTTGAGTGACACGTGCAACTCGACAAGCATTTTCTTTGCCGCCCTTTGTGGAAGGCATCACATTATGGTGACACATCTCTGTGACAGCTTCCAGCCCTAAATAAAGCAGCTGGACTTTGACACTGATAACCAACGACTGAAGGAAGGAGGAAGGAGATAGAGAGAGAGAGGGGAGACGGGGAGCGCACAAGCCAGCCAACACACAGGCTACTCTTTCCAACGTCGGGAAAACCTTCCGGTTTGGACAGGCGTTCAGGACTATAGAGCGTCGCAGTCCCGCCTCCTACTCTGGACCAGGAAATGAAACCCAATGCATTTTTCCCATAGACATTTCTTAAAGTATTTATTTAAAGATGGTTACGCCGCGGACAAAGCCAACTTGAGTCGTGACAACTCATGACAACACAAACAATATTTTGGACCAAACAAATAATTACAAAGAAGAAAAACAACAAAAAAAGTGTTGTAACCTGCCGTTTTTTTCTTCTTTCTAATTATTTGTTGTTGTTTCTATTGTTTGTTGTCATGATTTGTCACGACTCGAGTTGGCTTTGTCCGCGGCGTAAACGTCTTTAAATAAATACTTTCTGAAATGTCTATGAGGAAAATGAACGGAGAATCATTTCCTGGTCCAGGGTAGGAGGCGGGACTGCGACGCTCTATAGTCACCACCCTTATGAAGCTCGGAATTACGTAAATTTGTAGTTATATCACCTCCATTTCCTGCAAGAGAAGTTCAGAGGGTATGCACATATGCATAAAGTGAGTGGCAAATCGAGTGGCAGTGTGTGGCAAAGTGAGTTTAACGTTGTTTAATGCAATCAGATAGGACTCCATCTTTAAATCAGCTATTTTCACTGTTTTTGAACATTTTGAAAATTGTGGATTTCTTTTATTAAAAGGAAAATAAATTGCCACCAACACTTCATATACATTTCGGCAATTTGAAATGGCCATTTACACATTTTGAAAACTTGAAATGGGACATTCTGCATATAGTGATATAGTACTTTCTACTTTTGGTACTTTTAAGTACATTTTGATGCCAATACTTTTGTACTTTTACTCAAGTAATAAAGTATACATTTTGAATTCCAGACTTTTACTTGTAACCCATTCTGGACGGGAACCCCTTTTGGTGTTTTAACTATAAGCATTATGTTATACTTTAGCCATTGAAAAATAGCAGATCTACAAGCTCATAGCGCGCCACCGAGTGGCGCGCTACGAGCTTGTAGGTCTGCAATTTTTGAAAAATCGTGAAAATGCGGCACACATCTTTGAATATATATTCTTTCAGAAGACATTTTCGACGTCAGTAAAACAGTAAAAGAGTACTTTCTCCACCACTCCCCCATGAGTCAGTCAGTAATAGTATGGGCGGCAGCGAGGGAGTGAAAGCATGCGCTTCAACACACAGACAACTAAGACAGATGGATTGATGTGAGCCTGATGGGTCCTCGCTGCCTTTATGTGCACGTGCTTCTGTTTAGGTCTCCCTTTATGTGCCCGCGTTGCACCTGTGACCCTGTTCTCTCTAGCCACGGCTAACAGGCACATATCCGTCTGTGTTCTCATGGTCCCAGTAAAGCACCCTCCATTTACTGTCCCCAATAAAGAGCGCTCGCTTTTTTTTATATACCGCTATCCACGGCGAGGTCCTAATGAAAGGCATTCACACGTGTGCATGTGTGCGCGTGCACACTTGCACAAATACAGTATACAGACTTGCACGCACGGTTGGGCGCACACACACACACACATGCCGCACACACCACGCACGCACGCATGCACGCACGCACGCACGCACCCACACACATGCCGCACACACACATACGCACACACACGCACACACGCACACACACACACACACACTAATTTGTGCCAGTGAGACGGAGCTTGGCTGCAGGGCAGTAACCAGACTCAGAGAAAAGGGTTATGAAGGCCAGTCTTCCCATCGCTCATCTTTACAGCTGTCAGTTAGCAGACGGAGCTGATGTGTGTTCTTTAATAGACCACTGTGTCTCTATTGATTCACCCCCTCCTCTCTGTGCCGTGTCACCCTGACTCTTGATGTCATCAGCACAACCTAGATAGAATTTTGATTGTGTGTATGTGCGTGTGTGTGTGTGTGTGTGTGTGTGCAGGTGTATGTGTGTGTGTGTGCGTATGTGCGTGCATGCGTGCGTACTGTGTGCGTGCGTGTGTGTACGTGTACGTGTGTGTGTGTGTGTGTGTGTGTGTGTGTGTGCAGGTGTATGTGTGTATGTGTGTGTGTGTGCGTATGTGCGTGTGTGCGTACTGTGTGCGTGCGTGTGTCAGCGTGCACATGGACGTGCACGCTTGCCCCTAAACACCCCCTCCGCCCCCCCCAAGCTCACTTATAGAGCTTTGTGCAGCATCCGTCCGGAGCAACAACAGTAAATTGAGCAGCTGTATTGTATCCTCCGAACAAAGGAGGCCCATTTGTATAAATTTGGCTTGTAAAGCGTTTGGCTCTCTGCGATGTGCCCCTAGCGTGGCAGATTTGATTACACGGGTATCTGTTGCTCTGCCTCAGCGGATAAAACAGAGCCCCGTCAACAGAAAGGAGTCAACGTGCACCCCCCCGAACACTTTGAGACAAAACTTCATGTGTTTTAGGAAACACAAGTGACTCCATGAGGCGAGCCGGGCCGGGGAGGCAGTGGTGGAAAACGTATACTCACGTACAAGTACTCCGTTACAAGTAAAAGTCTGGAATTCAATATGTACTTTTGAGTAAAAGTACAAAATATCAAAATGTACTTCAAGTGCCAAAAGTGAAATTCGTCATTGTGTGGAAGGTCCAATTTCAAGTTTTCAAATCTATAGAAATCTTTTGAAAATTGCCGATCTCTACTTAAGTACATTTTGAGGCTTTTCTTGAGAATTTTCAATTTCCAATACTTTTACTTCTACTCCACTACATCTTGAAAGCAATTGTATTGAATTTATTCGAAAAGTTACAAAACATATAGTTGAAAGTTACAAAACATACAATAATCACTTATTTCTGCCATTTGAAAATTGCTGATCTACAAACTTGTAGATCTGCAATTTTCAAAAGATTATCATACATTTGAGAACTTGAAATGGGACATTGTGCACAATAAGTACTTTTATATTGGTACCAATACCTTTGTACGTTTTCTAGAGTAAACTTTGAATGTGGAATTGATACTTTTACTTAACAACAACATTTGAGTACTTTTTCCACCACTGAAAGTAGCCAATCATAAGTGTGAGCTTGTAGATGGGATGTTTTTGGTGCGGGACACTTTCGTGCAACTAAATAGCATGACCTCATGCTTCCTTCTATGCATGAGGAGTCCAAGCTGCTTCTTTTCCCCTGACAGGGGGAATTTCCCCGGCCGGACATAGCGCGTGGAAGGAACACATTATTCCGACCAGTTCCTTTCCCCTCCACCAGGTGCCTCGGCTGGCCAGGGGGAGGTAGTTTAGAGACCAGGATTACTGCATGTTTTTGTGAGGGTATACCTACCCTAGGGGACTCGGGGAGAACATGTGAGGGTACCTACCCTAGGGGACTCGGGGAGAACATGTGAGGGTACCTACCCTAGGGGACTCGGGGAGAACATGTGAGGGTACCTACCCTAGGGGACTCGGGGAGAACATGTGAGGGTATACCTACCCTAGGGGACTCGGGGAGAACATGTGAGGGTACCTACCCTAGGGGACTCGGGGAGAACATGCAAACTCCACACAGAAACAAGCAGATGAGGGACATTTCACTGTGTAACACTCACGTTCTGTCGGACAGAAACCGCTTGTCTCCATATTTTAACTACTTGATCACACTACAGCACAGTGGCGTATCTACAATAAGGCGAGGACAGGCTGTCCAAATCCATGCAAATGCCTGGATGCGTTATGTCGTACCCAACACCAAATCTGAGGCGTTTTTTGGGCCCTGGGCGTGGAACGATCTACAGACCAGATTAAAATTGGCTTCCTTGATCCCCTATAGTGACTTTTAAGAGGTTTGCCTCTGGCATACAGTCCAGCCATTGCTCCTGCTTTGACGAGTAGCAATTGCTGTGTTCTTAGTTTTATATTAGCTTAGTAGTTTCTTGATGTATTGTTCTTATTAGTCTTTTTTTGTCTGTACTTGGTTTAGTGGTTAGCTACTTAGACTCTCTCTGAGCCTCCCTGGTAGTAGGTGTTTGGTATTACGGATGTCATATGTTTGTCTTGTCATGTCCTGTATTTGTTGTTACTGGCAGAGCTGTGTAACATTTATTTGCCTCTTCTCTTGGCCAGTGCGCACTTGTAAAAGAGACTATGGTCTCAATGTGATTTTACTGGTTAAATAAAGGTTAAATAAAAAAATTAAAATAAAAATTCTGCCTGGCCAAAATCCATACACTGAGAAAAAAAAGAGGACAAACACCAGACCTGAGAACTATTATTGGGCAGCTGATTGGCCGTTGTGCATATAGAGCACGGCCCTCAATCACCCATTGGAATGCAAATGCGTGCCTTTCAGCCTTTGTAGCGCACTCGTCTGGCAGGTATATCTCTTTGAGTGCTTGTGATTGTGCGCGGCTGGACGACGACAACACATCTTGCCCAACATGTCATTCCTGTGAAACGTCCTCTGCTAACAGCATCAAATTGAGCAGATCCACAAGCTTGAAACGTGGATCGAAGCGACACGTGTTGAGCTTGTAGATCTTTTCCTACTTTTGACTTTGGTTTCCACCCGACAGAGACACTATGCTAAGTTGTAACTCTGATGTTGTTTACATGAGGTCTAGCTTCACACTGCCAACTGGCTCAGCAGTGGCGACTCACCCATTTGGCGACTCACCCATTTGGCGACTCACCCATTTGTGAGTCGCGGACACACTTTTATGGGTCCCTTAATCTTTTTGTGTCCTATACGTTTTGTTTTTAATTATTGTAATTTCCAAAGATTAAAAAAAAACATTCCCCAAAAAAGCTGAAGTTGTCATTTAACGATTTAACGATTCTTGAATAAAAAAGGAAAAATCTAAGAAATTCCAGAAATTAGAAAACAAATGTTTTAAGGGGTAGTGAATATAGCCGATCTACAAGCTCACGGCACGTCGCTTCGTGCCGCGTTTTGAGCTTGTAAATCCGCTATACTTTCATTAATTAGGGTCCCCGGGGGAACGTCTAACTTCTCTTTTGGATTAGGGGATAAAGGTTTGGGAACCACTGCTTTATTAGATTTATGAGCATGTTTGTGAGTACATCTATTTATGTGGATGAATCGCTATTGTCTTCCAGCAGCTCCCCATGCTCATACATGCTCCCATCCAATCCCCCCTATTCTCCCTGTCGGAGCGGTCAGCATGGTTTTGATCAGTTCCCCCCCACCTTCCCCCCGCCCCCCCCTACCTCCCAAATAATTCCCCCTTCAACCAATCACGTGCGGGCGGGTCTCTCCCTCCATCTGTCTATCGTTGTCCTCATCAGTCCATCAGGAGGGCAGCTCGTTCCAGACGCAGTTTCTCTAGATCTGTGGTTGAAACGCAATGCCTGTCAGTAGAGAATACTCTCTCTGCCTGGACACGGCCCCGGACACTTTGCACACGCACGGGCATGCATGCACACACAGACACACACACACGCACACGCGTGCGCACACACACACACACACACGCACACAGTCACACACACACACACACACACACACTGTAAGCATAGGCTACAAGCGTGCTACAAGCGTAGGCTACAAGCTTGCATAGGCTACAAGCGTGCATGCACGCACACACACACATGTGAACGGAATACGCACTCCACACACCATCTCCACGCAAATACACACACACACACACACACACACACACACACACACACACACACACACACACACACACACACACACACACACACACACACACACACACACACACACACACACACACACACACACACACACAGCACCCCTCTCACACCTGCAACCTCTTCAGTCCAAAATATTCCCCCCCCCCCCCCCAAAAGAAAAACAATCCCCCAAACACTCAAAACTCTTGTTCTGTTAACCACTTCTCTTGAACCCCATCTCTCAGCCGAAAATAGTAGATCTACAAGCTCACAATGAGTCGCATTGTGAGTGTTGGTGTAAGTACAGTTGTAGCTCAAGTCTGTTTCACTAAAGACAAGAGGGTTTAAGACAAGTGGTTAAACTAATCTCTCTCTCTCTCTCTCTCTCTCTCTCTCTCTCTCCCTCTCTCTTCCTTTCTTCTTCTCCATCACTCGTTCCCCTCGGTCCCTCTCTTCTCTTCTTGTTCTCATGGCCGGAGTACGTTTGGGACTCCAAATGAATGAGAATAATAACGGGGCACGGAGCAGACACAATGTCTTTGATAAAGGAAATGGCTTTTGTAATGGTAATCCATCAGCCCAGGGACATCTATTGATCCATTTGTGACTAAATTTGACTGAGGGGCTGCCATTGGATTTTTTTGAATTTTCGTTTTTTCACGTCATATGAAAGCAGGGAATCATAGCTTCAAATTGACATATTGGTTGTTCAGTTTGACCCACCAGTTTTGGAGATATGGCTTATAGAGTAATGTCTTACAGAAAACAGAAAATTGAGAAAACATGCTTGAAAGGTTCACTTCTGTGGTCTCTAACATTACACCTAGCTACATGTTTAAGCATTTATTTCATATTTACATGTCGATTTCAGCTCTGACACTTATTTCAGACATGCTCTAGTATGTGAAGAGTCTGCCTGTGCTATAAACTCATTTTGAAAAAAAAAAGGAAAAAAAAGTGTTTCTCCTCTGGTGAAAAGCTGGAATTTGCGCGATGGCAGTCTCTCAGTCAAATCTGGTCACATTTGTTCAGCTTCATTCAGGTTCTGGGGGATTTGTGGACGGGCTATAGAAGCTGTAGTATATGACCCATGCGTGCGTGCGTGCGTGCGTGCGTGCGTGTGAGAGAGAGAGGAGAGAGAGAGAGAGAGAGAGAATGTTTAGTGTCTGCAATGCATACAGGTGTCAACGGGTATACGCCTTTTACAGTTATCTCAAGTTAAACAAGATTTCAGCTTTTTGAGGCGCTAGCCCCTCATGTCCAGCTTTGTCTGTTTGTGTGAACATAAACACGATGATTTGATTGGCTGATCACCCCATAGCGATGATTTGATTGGCTGAGCAAAGCACATATTGAGGATTAAAAAGATGAGGGCAGAAAAGTGAAGACGCCAAAAGTGATTAGCCGGAATGACATTTGTGATGATTTGATTGGCTGAGCATGGAATGTGATTTATATGATGATGTATGATGATAAAAGCGCCCCTCACTTCGCACAAGTGTGATTTTTATTGAATTAACTCCACCTCCTGCTTTTCCCATATTGCATTTTTGATCAAAACAAGGTGTGTTCACTGCTCATAACTAAATCTGTGTCTCGGGTGAATTAAAATAAAATCGCTGCTCACTTTACATAGCAGTTTTTACTTCCGGTTCACGACACGGTCTTCAAAATAAGAGCTTGCTCTGAAAAGACGTAGCAACAGGAGAACAGGGCCGGGGGCGAAGTAAGTTGGGCAGTTAATGTGTTAACACTTTGTGCCGGGTAATCTTTCAGAATAATGGCGCTAGAGTGCCAAGCAGATGGGGGAAATGTTATTCTGAAAACGCCCGCCTTCCCTTTCCCCCAAAAACCATGAAGCGAAATCTTCCATCGCTCTAGTAAGTCTGATGTCTCTTTAGAAGCGTTAAGGTCCCTGCACACAGAGCGCAATTTTCTGATTTTTAGCAGCGTTTCTCCATCGGTTTTCCGAAAAACACGTCCAGTGTGTAACCACCTTTAATATTGTAACCGCAATGCATCATGAAGTCAGAAAAAATCTGCGTTATGATCAATCTGCGTAGAAGCAGCGTAGATTCAGAGAAAATAGTTTTTTTTTTGTGGTAAATAATGGGTGCGCGTGCAGCCGTGCACGCAAAACAGGTCTGCAGGGGCTGAGTTAGGCGCTGCCTATATCGGCCGTTTAAAACGATAGAAAATACCTTAAGACGTGTCCACACGTCCTTAGCACCGTGCGTTTTTATTTGATAAGACGTGTGTGGACATCCTGGGCATCAGAAGTGTTAATTTAAATGTAATAATACCGTTTGAATTGAACAAAGGATTGTATTGTGCATGGAAAGAGAGAGCTATTAAATCACCATGCTTGTAATAATTTCACTTTGATGTGCAGACGTTTACTATCTGCACCTGCTGAAAATCACCATTCAGTATAGGAAACACTCCCATTTAACACACGCGCGCGCATGCACACCCACATCCACACACACATTATTACATGCACCCACATCCACATTGTTACATGCACACCCACATCCACACACACGTTATTACACACCAGTGTAATAATCATTTGTAAAATGTTATCCAATGTTACCAAAATGGACCCGTACAGGGCTCAGAGTTAAATGAACACTGAGGATTAGTATAAATACTGTGTAGTCATATCTGCCTGTGTGTGCGTGCGTGCGTGTGTGCGTGTGTGCGTGCGTGCGTGCGTGCGTGCGTCTGTGTGGTAACTCTTGAGGCATGTTCATATTAGCTGTGGTATTGTTCTTGGAAAGTGCCGCTCAAATGTATGAGAAGCATGACTGTGGAGAAAGGAACTGAACCAGACCTCCTTCACACACACGCATGTATGTGTGTGTGTGTGTGTGTGTGTGTGTGTGTGTGTGTGTGTGTGTGTGTGTATGTGTGTGTGTGCATGCATGCGTGCGTGTGTTCAGTGCTTTAAAAGGACATGATGTCCAGCACTGATGAGGAGATGAAATTTGGAGATGGTTTTAAATTAGAGGTTTGAAATGACATCTTATTTATGGCCACTTAAGGGTGACATGATTGGAATGCATTAGTCAGGGTTCTGTGTGTGCGTGTGTATCTGTGTGTGTGTGTGTGTGTGTGTGTGTGTGTGTGTGTGTGTGTGTGTGTGTGTGTGTGTGTGACTGTGAGTGCGTGCATGCGTGCGTGCGTGTGCGTGTGTGTGTGTGTGTGTGTGTGTGTGTGTGAGCGTGTGCGTGCGTGCGTGCGCGTGTGCATGTATGCGTGTGCATGTGTGTGTGTTTCGCGCTGATTGCTTTTAGAATAATTATTAACCTTGCTGGTTGGGAGCAGTAAATTAAATGTCAAACATCATATTGGTTATAAGGATGTTTTCTCTTTCTCCGTTTCTCTCTCACACTCACACACATACACACACACGCGCACACACAGTCACACTGCACAAATTAACATTTTCATCCAAATGACACACAAACAGTGAAACAATCACACACAAAACACGCACACACACACACACACACACACACACACACACACACACACACACACACACACACACACACACACACACACACACACACACACACACACACACACACACACACCCCTTGACACACTCATCTACACAGAGCACGAATGACAATTCCGGCCTAATCCCATTCCGCAGCTCAGTCGGTACAGATTGATATGTAAATGTGTTCTCATCATCCAACACCCTGACCTCGTCCACACGGTGGTCCGTGCATGGCTGGCTGGCCTGTCAATCATCAGCATCCGGCACGGAGGACCAACCCCCGTGCTTCAATCAGCTTCATCATTTACCACATGCCTCTGCCCTGAATTAGTGTTACTGCATGTGCTGCTGGGACATGTGATATCTGTGCTGTCGGGAAGAAACCAGCTAACTCCAAAATGTTCATTTTTCTGAAAATGAAAAATATAATTTTTTCAGGAAATGAAGAAAACCTTATATGTTTTGAAAACAAAGCATACTACCTCGTCAAAGTTAGTTGGTGTTATTTGCAATTTTGCATGACAGGGGGAGAGGTGGTGGAGTTAGCTGTTTTAGCACAGTTTGAGGGTCCAATGGAGTTAATACTTAGGGAGAATTTGCAGAAGTTGTGGCAAATCTGCAAAAAAAGCTTACCACTAGCTTTCTGCACTTTCTACTATCACAGAAACTCCCTTGGGAAACGTTGTGGGAGCCAATCAAAGTTGGGGTACCCGGAGGGCCTAATCTAAAAGCAGGACATTTTTAAATTGGCCAATATGAGCTTGTGAGGTGTGTAAATAGCTTTTTTTGGGGGGTGCTGAATCCGTTCCAACCATTCGTTTCAGTAAAAATGGCTCCCTGGCCATAAAATCGGCCATGCCTGCTTTTGTATATGTCCCAGACATGCGTAATAACGAATATGCCCCCCCCCACCATATTAAAAAAAGCTATACATACAACCATGTTAATTTGCTGCTCTGATGGCAGCTTTTGAATGCTGGTCTCAGAGCAGCTTAAAAGCTACTTGATTTGGGGCCCTAAGGATAAATACAAAATGAATATCAACATCCTAATACTGTCGAATCTTTAGATAGGGAATTTACGACTGTCTGTCAAAATATGACTACCCTGCAGTCAAAAAACTCTTTGTTGTCCTTTCTGTGTGGAGTTTGCATGTTCTTCTCGACGTCCCCGTGTCCCCTATAGGTATAGGTACCCTCACAAAAAACATGCCGTGTCTGTAAACTACTTAATACTGGCGGACGGGAGTTACCGACCGACTGGATCTCGCCCCTGCTGACTCAACCACTGCAGTGTAACTGTTCTCTGCTCACTTTGCCAGCCCTATAGTTTCACAGGAATGTTTCAAACTCTCTGTTTCAGATGTTTTAATGCTACTTTCTGCTTTATAATTGGTAGAAACAGAAAGCATGACGTACTAGCCTTGACTGTGCGCGTTGCGAACTCATCTCAAACTGACGAGAACCCGACATATATACACTTAAAGCCTGATTTATACACATGACGACACATTTTGTGACCTTGTATAGATCAGCTATTTTTGGGCGCGGGTGAAATCAGTGCGGGTCACGGGTGTGTGCCACGTCGTATAAATCCAGGCATCAGTCTGCCGGCCGACAGTAATGCTCCTGCAAGGACCTCTTCATCATGTTGATCTAGATCTTTAGTAGCAGCTGTAATCCTCCACCTTGCCTCTGTTCTGCATTAATACTGCATGATTCCCCAAACAGTTGGGCTTTCTTTTTTTAGGATGGAGTCTGCTGCCGCGCAGCAGAAGTGCAGGATGCACTTAAAGGACTGCTGGGGCTTTAGATAGCTAGCATGTGAACAGCGTAATGGCAAGCAAGGGGAAGTATACTGCATTATCGTTGCTGTCCGGCGGAAACCTCGTATCTCCATATTTCAACTTTTGATATTTTCCCTCAGTTAATGTCCTACTGCGTCACACCACAGTCACGCAAAAGTAGCAGAAAAAAAGGGGGGGGCGCCCGCTGGCCTATAGTGGTTCAGGAGCATGCCACATATAGGCTCTGGCCTGACAGCGCATCGCGTGTTCGAGTCCCGTCCATGATGACCTTTGCTGCATGTCTCTCCCCTTCTCTCCATCCCTCTTTGCCGTCCATCTTCACTTCAACTATCAAAGGAGGCAGAAAAGCCAAAAACAAATGATTACAAAAAGAAAGAAGTAAAAAGAATCTACGAACTTGTCGCAATGTGGCACGTTGTGAGCTTGTCGATCTAAACCAGTAAGTGACTAAACCAGTAAGACGCCTGAGGGCGTGAAGCGACCTCGCCCTTTACTGGCCATATATGGAGTGTGTCTTGAGTGTACATGGTTTGATGAGATCAGATCAACACATGGAATGTCAGAACAGGTCAGCTTCATATATATCTAAGGTTGGCAGCGGGGGCAGTGTCTTGAGTGTACAGGGTTTGATGAGGGCCCAGGTAGGGCCGGTTCATTTTCGGGCATGTTGAGAACTTTTGCCGGCTGCCGGGCGCGGCTGCACAAATGACTTTGGGGCAGGCCCATCTAGAGTTTAAATGGACAGGTATCAGTCAAAAGGGAGACATCGAAGAGGAAGGACGGATGGGGAAGGATAAACGGATAAAATATATGGGCTTAACTGCCACAGCAGGTCGCATTTACTACGACATCCTGATGATATCACGTGATGTCACGAGACCTGGCACCGGCTTTCCCCATATATGGGGATTTTGAGTGATACAGTACTGACTGACTGACGGGAAATGCACGATTCCATAGTTAACTGCGACCTTTGGTCGCAATAATGCCTATACAAAGAATACATTGGAACATATAGTTTCTTTTTTTTACCATTTCCAAAGCATTTTGGAACATACAAGGTTTCCACCTGCCGTGATGGCAGCAGTACAGTACCACACAGTGAGGTGGAGTACATTACATTACATTACATTACAGTCATTTAGCAGACGCTTTTATCCAAAGTGACTTACAATAAGTGTATTCAACATAGGTAGGGAACAAAAACTACTAATCACCAGAAGTCTTTGGTGCATTTTCTGCAAAAACAAGCAACCAAGAGTATACCTAGCGCTAAGGTAAAAGTGCAATATATCAGCTACCTATTTCCTTAAACAGATGAGACAAAATAGCTAAATCAAATGAGCATGAGCTAAAACAATTAAGTGTATCGACTAAACAAGATCCAATAAACAATACAACAATAGAAAACAAGCGTTCGTACAACTAGTTAACAACAAGTAGGTCAGGCAGAGAGGAAGGGTAGTGTTTCCTGAAGAGGTGGGTTTTCAACCTGCGGCGAAATATGGGCAGTGACTCTGCTGTCCTAACATCAGTGGGAAGTTCATTCCACCACTGTGGGGCCAGAACAGAAAAGAGTCGTGACCGTGTGGATCGGCCAGAAGGACCCTTGAGTGACGAGGCAATCAGTCGCCCCGAGGTGGCAGACCGAAGTGGTCGGGCAGGGGTGTAGGCATCGACCATAGCCCGGAGGTAGGAAGGAGCTGTTCCTTTCACTGCCCTATAGGCTAACACCAGGGTTTTGAACTGGATGCGAGCCGCTACGGGGAGCCAGTGTAGAGAACGGAGAAGGATGGTTGTGTGGGAGAACTTGGGGCGGTTGAACACCAGACGAGCCGCAGCTTTCTGAACAAGCTCCAGAGGTCTGATGGCAGATGCCGGAGCACCAGCAAGGAGGGAGTTGCAGTAGTCCAGGCGGGAGATGACGAGAGCCTGGATGAGCACCTGGGCTGCCTTCTCCGTGAGGAAGGGGCGAATCCTCCTGATGTTGTAGAGGAGGAATCTGCAGGACCTTGTCACTGATGCGATGTTTGCCGAGAACGTCAGTTGATCGTCCAGGGTCACACCCAGATTCTTCGCAGTCCGAGTTGAGGTCACCACAGCATTATCAATGGTGATGGCCATGTCTCGGTGCGGACAGCCCTTCCCCGGGAGGAACATCAGCTCGGTCTTGTCCAGGTTGAGCTTCAGGTGGTTTGTCGACATCCACTCCGAGATGTCAGCCAGACAAGCAGCAATGCGTGCCTCCACTTGGGTATCAGAGGGAGGGAATGAGAGGATCAGCTGGGTGTCATCGGCATAGCAGTGGTAGGAAAAGCCATGGGAGTGGATGACAGCACCCAGAGATGTAGTGTAGAGAGAGAAAAGAAGAGGACCCAGAACCGAGCCTTGGGGAACCCCAGTTGTGAGCCTGTGTGGTTCTGACACAGACCCTCTCAGCATCACCTGGTAGGAGCGACCCGTCAGGTAGGATGCAAACAGGGAGAGTGCAGAGCCTGAGACACCCATCCCCTCGAGGGTGGAGAGGAGGATCTGATGGTTCACCGTGTCGAACGCTGCAGACAGGTCCAGGAGTATCAGGACGGAGGAGAGAGAGTTCGCTCTAGCGGCATGGAGCGACTCCGTCACTGCCAGCAGGGCAGTCTCTGTCGAGTGACCCACTTTGAACCCAGACTGGTTGGAGTCCAGGAGGTTGTTCTGGTGGAGATAGGAGGACAGTTGTTTAAAGACAGCACGTTCGAGAGTTTTAGATAGGAAGGATAGAAGGGAACCGGTCTGTAGTTCTTGATCTCAGAGGGGTCAAGTGTCGGTTTCTTCAGGAGGGGGGTGACTCTGGCAGTCTTGAAAGTAGAGGGAAAGTAGCCAGATGTCAGAGAGGTGTTAATAAGGTGGGTTAAGAAGGGAAGAAGTTCAGGTGCAATAGACTGCAACAGAGTGGATGGGACCGGGTCCAGAGAGCATGAGGTGGGGCGACTAGAGGTAACAAGGAGAAGGACCTCGTTAGGGGAGAGGGGAGAGAAGTGGGATAGAGAGGGCATGGGGGGGGGAAGAGGAGTAGATGAAGGTAGAGAGGGGGGGGTGGCAGGCAGACGGGTGTGGGTAGTGCGCAGGGCACCAGCCGGGGGAGGAGGGAAGGAGGATCGGATATCATTCACCTTCTTGTCAAAGAAGTTGGCGAAATCGTCAGGGAGGAGGGACGAGGAGGGAGGAGGGGGTGGTGGTTGTAGGAGAGAGGAGAAAGTTTCAAAGAGTAGTGATGGCAGCAGTACAGTACCACACAGTGAGGTGGAGTAGTGATGGCAGCAGTACAGTACCACCCAGTGAGGTGGAGTAGTGATGGCAGCAGTACAGTACCACCCAGTGAGGTGGAGTAGTGATGGCAGCAGTACAGTACCACACAGTGAGGTGGAGTAGTGATGGCAGCAGTACAGTACCACCCAGTGAGGTGGAGTAGTGATGGCAGCAGTACAGTACCACCCAGTGAGGTGGAGTAGTGATGGCAGCAGTACAGTACCACCCAGTGAGGTGGAGTAGTGATGGCAGCAGTACAGTACCACACAGTGAGGTGGAGTAGTGATGGCAGCAGTACAGTACCACCCAGTGAGGTGGAGTAGTGATGGCAGCAGTACAGTACCACACAGTGAGGTGGAGTAGTGATGGCAGCAGTACAGTACCACACAGTGAGGTGGAGTAGTGATGGCAGCAGTACAGTACCACACAGTGAGGTGGAGTAGTGATGGCAGCAGTACAGTACCACACAGTGAGGTGGAGTAGTGATGGCAGCAGTACAGTACCACCCAGTGAGGTGGAGTAGTGATGGCAGCAGTACAGTACCACACAGTGAGGTGGAGTAGTGATGGCAGCAGTACAGTACCACACAGTGAGGTGGAGTAGTGATGGCAGCAGTACAGTACCACACAGTGAGGTGGAGTAGTGATGGCAGCAGTGCAGTACCACACAGTGAGGTGGAGGTACAGTACCACACAGTGAGGTGGAGAGGTGCAGCAGTACAGTACCACAGTGAGGTGGAGGTACAGTACCACACAGTGAGGTGGAGAGGTGCAGCAGTACAGTACCACAGTGAGGTGGAGGTACAGTACCACACAGTGAGGTGGAGAGGTGCAGCAGTACAGTACCACAGTGAGGTGGAGGTACAGTACCACACAGTGAGGTGGAGAGGTGCAGCAGTGCAGTACCACAGTGAGGTGGAGGTACAGTACCACACAGTGAGGTGGAGGTACAGTACCACACAGTGAGGTGGAGGTACAGTACCACACAGTGAGGTGGAGAGGTGCAGCAGTGCAGTACCACAGTGAGGTGCAGCAGTACAGTACCACACAGTGAGGTGGAGAGGTGCGCTGGTATGACGGCGAGGCCTCCCAGGGCCCAGGCTGAGATGTGAACCAGACTGTAAGCACTGTATACGATCAGGTTCCGTTTCATCTCAATTCATCTCAGCTGCTAGATTACTGGCAGGTGTTTACACAAGGCTCAGGCACAGAAACCCTATACACTTCTTCCTCGTGCTGTGCAGTGTGTGTGTGTGTGTGTGTGTGTGTGTGTGTAGGCGCGTGCGTGCGTGCGTGCGTGCGTGCGTGTGCGCATTGTGTATTGGTTTTATGTGTAGTTGTATTATCGAATGTGAAAAATATAAATTACATTAAAAAGGGAAAGGGTGGGGTGTGTTGACCAGCAAGTGGCCTGGTGGCTATGCTTGCATTACTTTGTGGTATGTGTCTGAGAGGGCTTGTGTGTGTGAGTGTGTGTGTGTGTGTGTGGGAGATATGGGGGGAGGGGGGGGGGTTCTCTGCTCTCTGGAATTTAACCTGGGGGGCGTTTGCTTATGACTGCTGATGTGTGCATTTGTTCGAACCTGTGCATGCATCTGTGTGTGTGTGTGTGTGTGTGTGTGTGTGTGTGTGTGTGTACGCGTGTGCGTGCGACTGTGACTGTGTGTGTGTGTGTGCGTGTGTGTGCACGTGCGCACGTGAGCTAAAACTAAAGCCCACCTGCTGATGGCCCTGATAAGAGGCCTTGGGGTGTGTGTGTGTGTGTGTGTGTAAGAGAGGGGGGGTCCAATTACCTCCATAACGTCCACAGGCCAGACGGAAACATCCCGAACACGGCCCACGACATGATGGGGACGCACGGCTGTAATTACATGTGCATATATCCAGTTGTGGAGTGATTTATGTGCCTCATTTCTTTCCACTGACGGGTGGAAACAGGCTACTTACAATTTGTAAGTTACAAATGCTTTTTATTTGACACTAAAGTGTCGGCAGTGAAACGTTGTGAGCATCGCGATTCAAATGGCCGAAATATACAGGGCTGAACTGTTTGATTATTATTGCAAAACATACATAAAAGTAACTAGTAACTAAAGTTTTTAAATAAACGTCCTCTGAGATGTAGTGGAGTAGAAGTAAAAGAACAAATACCCCTGGAACAACATATTTTCAGATGGGGGTCCGCAGCCAAATACAGATAATTCTGGGGGTCCTTGACATGAAAATGGTTGCACATGCACACCACTGTCATAACATAGGGTTTTCAGAATACTGTTAGGATTTAGAAGACATTTTTTTAGAATCGGCCTCAGGTCTAAATGGGTTAAGTAAATGTACTTAGTTACTTTCCACCACTGCCTGCACCAATCGACCGCATATACAATGCACACCCTGAGCTGGTCGACGACCATGTACAGCACACGCTCTTTTAGAAACAGTTGCTAGAAGGGACCTTTCAACCTGGCAACAAAAACAATAACAATCAAAAATCTTCAAAGATAGCAGATCTACAAGCTCACAATGCATCACATCGCAATGCATTGTGAGCTGACCCATAACTCCGACATACCATTACTCCTGGTTAGGGTTATTATGGTTAGAGATAGGGTTAGTATTGGGGCCAATATACAGTAGGACGGTCCAGGAATGGTCCAATAAAACCACGTTTTATTATTTCTGACTTTTGCTTTTATTGTTGCGAAGCACTTTGTCACTCTGATGTCAGTGAAAGGTGCTCTACAAATAAAATGCATACCTACCTACTTACGTACATTACAGATGTAATCTGGTAGAGGAGAATCATTTTAGAGGAGCACGCTTTTGGTTTCTGCCATGATTGACTGGTCAAACACTGGCCATCGGCTATTTTCACAATATTTATCTGTGGAACCGAGTCAAACTAAATTGTAACGCCTCAAGTCCTACAATTCCAAGAGCTTGTCAGGGTGGGGGTTACAAGTTCAAATATGATTATTTCGGGGGGTTCACGGCCTGAAAAGGTTAGAGAACGACTGTCCTAGAGACCAAGATCATCTAAATAGGGCCCCAAGTGTTGATTTAACCCTGCAGTGTGAACATGGACCAGTCCACTTTGACACTCTCAGAAATAACTCTTGATTTTGATGTGTAGAAGGAGAAGCTATAGGGGTCAGACAGGAAACACTCCATGACTAATGTTAGTGAAATGTTTACCTTCCTACTGCCCTGGAATCAGGGTTGCCAAGTCTGCTTGTTTCCCGCCAAAGTTGGCTTGTTTCTTTTCCCCGAGTTGCGTTTATTTGGGCTCGTTTTAAAAATTTGGTGGCTTGTTTTGATTATCAAACAAGCCAACATTTATTTGATGTATATACTATAAATACCCATAGGTCTGGGGGAGTGACAGAATGGGTCTGGTGTCTCTACTATGTGTGTAATAGTATAATAAATGTCCAAAACATTCATAATTATAGACATACATAGAATTTATAATGATAAATGCATCAAATATTTATAGTTATTAGTATTATATGGCGATATTATTGGGCTTGTTTTGGCTTGTTTTTTGAGGGAAGATTTGGCTTATTTCTCTCGCCAAGAGTTGGCTTGTTTTGGGCTTGTTTTTGGAGGTGGGTTGGCTTATTTCTCTCACAAGAGTTGGCAACACTGCCTGGAATGTGCCATGCAGCTACAGGCAACAAACAGGTCCTCTCTACGAGTAAGACTGACCACAAACATGCTATATAGCTTCTTGGAAAAGAAAGAATGACACAGTGGCGTAATGCGCAAAGGAACTATTCTCAGACTAATAGAGGCCTAAATGAACACTATAGTGACATCACTTCAGGTTCCATGGGAAAGACGATATACGCACCGTGTTCCTGTGCCAGAAGCTACAAATGTGAGACCAAAAAAGACATGCGGCATTTATAACGTAAGAATTTCATACGCAGGCCAGCACACACACACACACCCAGTCTATTTGTCCAGGTTTTGGGTCACGGACCCAGTTTTGGGGTCATGAGTAAATATGCCATTTAGTTTTGTATTTCAATATCATTATTTCAAAGGATTTTCATAAATACAAAATAAACAATTGGAAAAGAATTTCAGAAATCATCCAAAAACAAAATCCATACATTTACGTAAGAAATAGTGAAAATAGGGCTTATGTTATAAAGATTTTTCCCCTGGAAAAACCAAAATGATGGTGTGGGTCTCCACTGAAGCCCTGCTCTATTATAGTAGTGTTGATTTTCATTTAGTTTAATCATAATCTGTTGAATAAAATTCCATTTAGGTTTAGTCATATTTTAGTCACCTGAAATGTTTTAGTGTTAGTCTAGTTTAAAGAAGTCCACTACATATCATACGATTTTTTTATTCAACTATATCTACAGTTGGTTGCATGCTGACCCGAGTGCAACCAAACACAAAATGATCTCTTCTTCACTAGTCCCTCCCTAACATTTGAGTCTAGTATTCATTTGTTGACAAAATGTGTCAATTATATTTAGTCATGGTTTTGGCATCAAGGCTTAGTTTTGATTTAGTTTTGGTCAGTGGAAAAAGGTAGACGACGACAAAATCAAGCAGCAGAAATACAATCCAGCAGATCTGCTGTCTCTCTGATATCACTTACTCTCTCTGTGGGTCTGTCGTTGACCCCTGAGACTCCTCACCATGACCTCTGGACTGACCTGTGTGTGTGTGTGTGTGTGTGTGTGTGTGTGTGTGTGTGTGTGCGTGAGTGCGTGTGCGTGTGCGTGCGTGCGTGCGTGCATGTCACCCAATCCCCCCAGGTGACTGTGTGTTAACTGGCCCTTTTGTCATAACTTTAACGGCACTCATCAATCAAGAGGGAGGAAATTACCACTTGGAGAATGAGTGGAATCTGTTTTCATGAACGGAGGGAGAGAGATGGAGAGAACGAGACTGTGTGAGAGTGAGAGAGAGAGTGAAATTGGCCCTTTTTAAACGTCTGACGTCTGTATTTTGAGATGGCATTTGAGTGTGTTTGAAAAGCAGGACTAGTTCTGTTCTAAATGGATTCCCCGACCACTGCGTGGTATATTTCAGGATGACATTACAGTAAATTTCCCCTCGGTCCCTCGGAGGGCCAATGAGTCAAGCCGCTACGCTTCACTTACAGTACTTTATGCCCCGAAAATACCACATACGGTACACAAGTTTGCAACGTGTGGCGGGTGTGCGAAAGCAGCAACACGTGTGTACGCTTTGCAGATCGGTTCTAAAAATGTCTACAAAAATCCAAACTGTTTTGTGAAAAACGTACGTTACGCTCAGTGGTTCTCAAACCATGTCAAGGACGCCCAAAATTATATGCATTAATTTGGCCTCCGACCCGCGTCTCAAAATATTTTGCTCCAGGGACCTCCAGAAGCAGAGATTTGAGTTAAAAAAATGTCCCTTTAAAAACATATAGGCCTACAACAGTATATATTCAAAGACTTGCACACATTTCCTAACCTGACTCCGCCAGATGGATGACGCTTGCTTCACATTTTGTTTCTCAACCAGCATCCATGTGGGATCACTGTAGCCCAATCGCTGAAGAAGGCCGTCCCTTTTATCAAGCAGGTGATTGGAAGATCCCACAGCTGCCGCTGATTGGTCCGAACACGGGCCACATCGGTTCATCAGCCAATGCCTGAGCGAGCCCAGATGGAGCTGTGTTGTGAACTTGTGAATGAATACCGCCCCCATCTGGTCAGGTTACACATTTTCATGATTTAAAACAAATTGCAGATGCAAGCTCATAGCGTGACGTGCTTTGAGCTTGTATATATATCTGCTTTCTTTGAATAGCCAAAGTATTAAATAGTGGTTAAAGTGGTTAAAATCGGGCCTGGGCCGTGGCTCAGCGGTCCAGGCACCTTGGCTGGTAATCCAGCCTGGCAGTGTGCCGCGGGTTCGACTCCCGATCTCGACGGCCTTTACTGCATGTCACCCCCCCCCCCCCCCCATCTCTCTCCCCACTTCCTGTCAGCCTACTTACTGTCTATCCCTCCATTAAAAAAATCACACCCGTGTGAAGTGAGGGGTGCTAATATATCAAAGTCTAACTCATGTTGCTATGATTAGGTGATGTAATGGTGATGTAAAACAAACGGTGACAAAACAAACTAAATTCTCTTCATTGTTGATGGCATTTAATGTTTGTGTTAGGGACAAGATGACGTACATTTTTGAGGGGCGGTAAAATAAAGGCGAAAGCCACAAAAAAAAAACATTAAAAACTAGAAAAAGTGCCCTTCTGGGCACAGGTCTCCACCAGGAGGATAGGACTGTGTGAGATGTTTGGCAAAATGTTTAGGATTAATATAAACATGTTTTTGAAGCATTTTGTTCCAAAAATGTGTTTTGCAAAAATCAACCTGTTGGTGGCGCTATAACAGGCCAATGTGAAAAGGGTGGGATATATTCCTCAGCCTAGTAAGAAAATGTGTGAAAGATTTCACGTAAATTGCATGCTGCGTTCATGATTTGAGGCTTTTGTTCAAAACGGGGCAATCTTGCAAACTGTGAAAGCCAATTATAGCCAATTAGGATGGAATATGAAATATCGGACTTGAGCACATGACCATAGAGATACTGTGTAACGATTTGTGAGATTTTTGGACAGAATCTCATCAAAAAATGTGTTTTACAAAAGTCGGCCTCCTGGTGGCGCTATAAAAGGCAGATGCGGAAAATGCAGGTCAAAGGTTTGTCCTTGGCCTCTAGGGAGTGTGCATGCAACGTATCACGCAGATCGGTGCAGTTTTAGGTAAACAATGTGAAAAGCTGCCTCATGGTGGCGCTATAACAGGCCGTTCTGGAAAATGTGGGGCAGAGGTTCATCGTTGGCATCCAGGGAGTGTGTGTGCAAAGTTTGGCATTGATCGGGCCAACGGTGCCGGAGATTAGCTGATAACGGACGGACGGAAGGACGGACGGACGGACGGAAGGAAGGAAGGAAGGACACACACACACACGGACGGAGTGCAAAACATACTCTCTCCCCATGCCTTCGGCCTGGTGGAGACAAAAAGTGGTTAAAATCAAAATGAGAATGATGCTTTGCCTTCCCGGTTTTAATGGGTTAAACCCCATATGGTTGTCCCTCAGGGCTCCATACTAGTGACCTTTCTGTTTTCTGTTATGGTGGGCAATGATTTCACAGAAAATAGCTTGTCGATCCACAGTACGGGTGCTGCCTGGGGTTTAAGTGGTTAAACACA
>NC_136809.1:46361006-46362149 GCF_951216825.1 Electrona antarctica
AGGGGCCGCTGTTTTCCCGAATATTTGACGATGGGATTCTCAGATTGGATAATGAGTGACTGACTGTCGTAAATTATTCACACTCAGAGACACCTCCCCCGACGATATCGCAGAGACAGTTTGTTTATTTTTGGACCACAATTCTTATATGAGACGATTTTAAGATGAATCCATGTTATTCTCCATGGAGGAAATACTTCCGCGATCCCCATTGAACCAGGGGATGAGCTAATGACGTCAGGACTTTGACGCTCTATTTGACTTCCCCAGTTCCTCCTCAACTTCCCCAGACAATTCTGGTGGTGGAAAATGTACTCACATTTTTTACTTAATTATAAGTATCAATACTGCAACATAGAAATACTCTGTTAGAACAAAGATTTCTAGATTTATGTTTACTACAAGCCAAAAGGGCTATAGCTTTATCGTGGAAAAAGATAGGCAAACCCAGTATTGCTCAGTGGTTTCCTCTGGAAATAATCACTTATACTTTGAAGAATAAACAAAAGATGTTTGATAAAATATGGGAGGGTTTATCCAATATATTACGGTTAATGATTTATCTTATTTAATGGTGGAAACTGAAAATGTCTAATTGTATTCTCTGCAGCTGTTTGGTCTTGTGGCCATAAGGACTGTTGTTACCAGTCTAAGTGCCCTTATTTTATTATTCTGTATTTATATATGTATGTACTGTATGTTTTTTTTTTTTTTTTTTAAGTAATTGTATTGTATTAAAATGTATTGTTCTGTTGTATTGTCTGTTTGTACAAAAAAAGAAAAATGCAATAAATATATTGTTTAAAAAAAATACAAGAAAAAGTACGGAATAAAACATTTACTTGAGTAAAAGTACAACATTATTGGCATCAAAATGTACCAAAAGTGAAAGTACTCATTATGCAGAATGTCTCATTTCAAGTTTTCAAATGTGTGAGAAAAGAGCAGATCTAACCCCCGCCCTTGGGGTTCTCCTGTAAGGGCGGGGCAGAGTGGTGGAAAGTGACACAGGCCATCTGTCACAAGCTGGACGTTGGCCAGGACAATCTCCAACCAAGACCTGTACAGCAGAACAGGCCTGACCCCACTGTCAAATGTGATCAAGTTCAGATGGTGGATGTGGCTAGGACATGTTTGCAGAAT
>NC_136809.1:46369849-46437349 GCF_951216825.1 Electrona antarctica
AGGTCCCAGTTTGTTTGACGTGTACCCATTCTACATACTGATCTAGGCCCCAGTTTGACGTGTACCCATTCTACATACTGATCTAGGCCCCAGTTTGACGTGTACCCATTCTACATACTGATCTAGGCCCCAGTTTGTTTGACGTGTACCCATTCTACATACTGATCTAGGCCCCAGTTTGACGTGTACCCATTCTACATACTGATCTAGGCCCCAGTTTGACGTGTACCCATTCTACATACTGATCTAGGCCCCAGTTTGACGTGTACCCATTCTACATACTGATCTAGGCCCCAGTTTGACGTGTACCCATTCTACATACTGATCTAGGCCCCAGTTTGACGTGTACCCATTCTACATACTGATCTAGGCCCCAGTTTGTTTGACGTGTACCCATTCTACATACTGATCTAGGCCCCAGTTTGACGTGTACCCATTCTACATACTGATCTAGGCCCCAGTTTGTTTGACGTGTACCCATTCTACATACTGATCTAGGCCCCAGTTTGACGTGTACCCATTCTACATACTGATCTAGGCCCCAGTTTGACGTGTACCCATTCTACATACTGATCTAGGCCCCAGTTTGACGTGTACCCATTCTACATACTGATCTAGGCCCCAGTTTGACGTGTACCCATTCTACATACTGATCTAGGCCCCAGTTTGACGTGTACCCATTCTACATACTGATCTAGGCCACAGTTTGTTTGACGTGTACCCATTCTACATACTGATCTAGGCCCCAGTTTGTTTGACGTGTACCCATTCTACATACTGATCTAGGCCCCAGTTTGCCTCCCGGTGTGACGATCCTACCTGTACCAGCTGGAATTGACAGAGCAGGAAAGTTATGTTCATGGCCTTAACCTTCTTTAGAATACCTTGGTTGATTTGAGGGGCTGTTTGGCTCACAGCAATCACAAAAAAAGAAAAGGAGAAAAAAAGGTTTTCCTTTGAATCTGCGGCAGAGCTCTGAATCTGTCTTGAGAGATTACTGTAGGCCCACAGAGACACTGATAAAATACAATCATACACAATGCAGTTAACCAAGTGAACGTATTAGTTTGCAAATCAGAATTTCAAATGATCAAGAGAACCTAACTTTTGTACTATTTAGTAGGGATGGGGATCATAAAATCTTTATCGATTTTGATTCCTTAATCAATCCTGCTTATGATCCACTCATAAGCACACGGATGCGCAACATTGAAGCACTATGTGCATGCAAGCCATTAAAGGACCACTTCACCACTTTTCAACCTATCTTTATATACTAGGTCCTCACTAATAATCATGATAAAATGGCACCATTTTTTTCTACTCTGTCCGTGTCTCATAGGAGGGCAGTTCAGAAACCCGTCCACCAGTGACATCATCAATGGGGAATCCAAGCTAATAGAAACTGCAGGCTTTCTAGTCCTGAAAAGTTGCAATGCGAAAATGGAAGCCATCGTTCTCACAAAAATAAAAATCTATTTTTGTAAAAAAATATTGTTTAAAAAAAAATCTGCCTAACGATGATGTCACTGGTGGACGGATTTCTGAATTGCCCATAGCCCTCATATGAGGACACAGACTGAGTAGAAAAAAATTGTGCCATTTTATCATGATTATTAGTGAGAACCTATTATATGAAGAAAGGTTGAAAAGTGGTGAAGTGGTCCTTTAAATTCATGTTCCTTGTTTTTGCTAGTAGTTAGCAAGAAATCCAACAAGTATGGGTTGTTTGTGCCAGTGATTTGATTTCAACGACATAGTTGACCATCGTCTCTTGAGAGACATGACGTCAAATCGGGTACTGGTAGAATCCATAAGAGAATTGCTAATAGCGTCCGCCAAATCAACCTTATTGATTTCAGATTCTCCATGACGTCAGAATCAATTCCGTGCATAGAATCGATTCTCGATCCCTATCCCTATTTAGTAGTAAGATAATGTTTCTATATATCTAGACATCTCTAGGTTTCTCTAGGTTTCAGATTGAGTATAGAGTGCTGTGTGGTTTGACTGAAAGTCCAGACAGAGAGACACAAAGACAGGCAGATATCATGTATGATGGGAGACAGAGAGAGAACGTCATATACTGTTGTACATACATCAAACAGAAGATTTAAGAACATCACGCACACACACACACACACACACACACACACACACACACACACACACACACACACACACACACACACACACACACACACACACACACACGTGCACGGGTGCACACGCACGCACGCACACAGTCCTCCCAGATTTACGAGTGCTATATGAGCACTGGCGGTTTCAAATTCGCACTACTATTTCATTTCACTATCATTAGATAAACATCAAACTTGGGGATATTGGAATTATAAATATGAGGACAGTACTTGTTCTCTTTGTGGGTGTATTTGTGCATGTGTGCATGTGTGCATGTGTGCATGTGTGCGGCGCGCGCCCACACATGAGACATCCTTTCGGCTATTCTAAGATAAGCAATGATAAGCCATTTCAGACCTATCACAACACAGCCCTCTTCCATTCAGCCAATGATGTCGGAGAAGTCGGTATCTGGCTGAGCTGGAGAGGTTTTATAGGGTATTCATAAATAACATCAGCGTCTGACACTTCCTGAAAACACATCAGAGAGCTACTGACAGCGATACAGACTCAGGGCGCCAGCGTTTATGTTTTATTTGATTTGTGCCTTGTCTGCTCTCTCAATGCTACTAATAGTATAAGTATAAGAAGCCTATTTTCTTTTCTTTTCTTGCAGGTTTTTTAGGGTTTGTTGTGCACTGCAAACACTAACATTGTGTTAACACAAACATTGAATGCCATTGACAATGACAAACACTCAAAGCTGGCCATTGCCAAACATTGAAGGCGAAGGTGAGGACGCAAAATTGTGAATTGGCCGGAAATTCCGGAATGAGATGGTATGATGATAAGAGTTCCCCTCACTTCTCACAGTTGTGATTTTTGTATTATATGTCAAAAAACAACCAGACGTTGTGCATGTATGCATGTGACATGTGAAAGAGAGAGATCATTTGGAGTGGTTTTCAGATAGTGGTCCGTGGTAACTTTTAGACACAGGTAGATGGAGAGAAAAAACAGAAAGAGTTAGAGAGAGAGAGAGAGAGAGAGAGAGAGAGAGAGAGAGGGGGGGGGAGAACAGAGAAATAAAGAGAGACAGTCAGGGAGATAGAGGAGAGGGAGAGAGAAACTGTAGCATCCAGGCTGATAAGTTCAACTACAGCTCCCCCAACTTGTAATATGCCAGATGAAGGAGTACACTTGACCTTGCATGTGTATCTAGTTGACGATTTCCCTCCCTCCCTGCCTCTCCTTTCTACCCCTGGCCGTCCTCCCTGGGGCGAGGTCTGGCCCCACACAACCCTCGTATTCAACTGACCTCTCTTCCCTCTCTCTTTCTCTCCCTCTCTCCTTCCCTGTCTCAGCATCGGTCAGTCAGTTGAAACCAGCTGGCCATGGGGCAGTTATGAAAGGCCTCTTCACATCAGTGGTGGTTTGGAGCCTCCCTGCACAGCAGTGCAGCTCTAAAGTAATTCATATGTGCACAGACACGCACGCACGCATGCACGCACACACACACGCACGCAGACCTTATGGTTCTTCCATCCCTCCTCCCTCCCGACCAAATTGCCCTGATCTGTGTGATTAAAGTCTTTATTTTCTGCCTCCTGTTTACCTACACACCCCACTCCCACCCTTCCATCTAGCCCTGTTCATTCTCAAGCTTATCACTGTTCCAGAACACCGCATCTATGATTTATATATACAAGTCAGGATACCCATAGGCCAGGACCTGGTCTTCCAGAAAGGAATGCAAAAGAAACACAAGATTACTACTAAAGTTTTATTTCATATAGTCACCACCCGCTCTTATTTTAAGATGGGAATTATAAACCAATTTCTTTATACAACGTCTTGCACAACAGTGAATGTGGCCTTATGTTTGGACATGGGAAGCAGAGCTGAGCGTTCATACTAGATGCTGTATGGAGGAGAAAACTGCGCCTCTGCAGTAATCAGAATGGCCATGCTCCAACAACAACACCGATCCGGGAGCAACCCGTGTGTGTGTGTGTGTGTGTGTGTGTGTGTGTGTGTGTGTGTGTGTGTGTGTGTGTGTGTGTGTGCGTGCGCGTGCTCTCACACATAATTTCATACACACATCGGTACTGAGTTTGCACACCTATGTAGGACCTAATCATTTCCACATTTATTTTCTTTTGCATTTAGATTCCTTGCCCCCTCATATGCTTTAAATACAATGCCAAGGGTTTTTTTTTCTTTCTTTCTTTTTTTTAATACCGGCAAGTGATTTTTGGATGTCACATTAGAAGGGTCATTCTAGGGTGACTTTTATTCGGTCGTACGATGGCGTTCTGTGTTTCTGCGTGTGCGGGTTCTTTCTACAAGCTCACAAAATTGCAGTTGCTTGCGATGCACTGAGAGCTATTATTGCTGTGGCGACACTCTCGAGCGCCTTAGTATAAATCTGGTTTAAATGTGTGGTGTGGCGGATGCCTGTGCATGTCATAATTTATATGGGAGATTATTGCTACAATGAGACCCCAGGGCGCTCCCAATCTGCAGGGACTGTGGTTTTGCTGCAATAAAAGACTCATTTTGATTCATTTGATGTGCAAATGATTGAAGGTGTCGGGTCCAAGTGCTTGCACAAAACAGCACACTGAGTCCATCAACTATCACAAATCACCACCTTAAGAATAACAGTAATGTACGCTTCTTTTGGAAATTAAACTTGTTGAATTATTCTTTTTTAGCCCAGTCTGTGTAGCCCCCATCGTTAACAGAGTTCCCCACAGACCTCTGTGCGTGCCACAATGTGGTCAAATAAAATCAGGCTGAAAATTGGAGGGTGGGGGTGCTACATCTGCATCATTGCAGCATTGCATGGACAAGCAAGGCTTCATTAACAAAGGCAGATATATCTACAGTATAATGCGTCACAGTCGGTTCTAGGGCACGTAAGGCAGGGCAAGAGAGCGCACTCCAAGTCCAGCCAGTTTTAATCGTCCATCATTAGCGTGAACCCAACTGTACCTCCCTCCACCACCCCCTAATACCAGCTAAATCCTGTTTTTAGATTAAATAGGGAGGTGTTTGGTTTTATTGCCTGTGGAGGAGAACATGGGCCTGATGTTGAATGGCCTCTTAAGAAGGCACCTGTATTATTTAACCACTTAAACCTGATTTATACCCTTGTTGTACAGCGGTGTGACGCGGTCAGCTCTGAAGTGGTTCATAATGAATTGGCTGTGAAGCGAATCAAAAAGCAACAAGCCCTCTGTGGGGAGCTGGGGAGCAGACACAAACAGAAGAGTTGCACGTAATCAGTGATGAATGTGGTGGAGAAGAGAGCAAAAGGAGACAAAAAAGATGGATAACGTGGTCTTCAACTAGTTGTGTTTTTCCATTGGCAGTTACAATGTGTCCTCTTGGTTCCTCCAGTCTATAGTTATCCTCTATTACCTGGTAGTTTGTCGACCCAGTCTATTTGTAGCTGTTGTGTTAGGAGAGGCAGGGATATTGGGGGGGGGGGGGGGGGGGATTAAAGTGTGTGGCTGGCTACTGTGCCCCCTTCCTAAACGACATAACAAGATCCAGGTGCATCAGCACACACATACATACACACACACACACACACGCACACGCACACTAAAATAGGTCCACACTCATGTACACATGCGCATGCATGCATGCATGCATACACCGCTAAGTGTCCCTCCCTGCGGTGAGAGCTGTGTGTGTGGTGTAACCATAATGAGGTCTGGTAGTGGTGGAGGTGTTAAAAGTCCCTCTGGGTGCCGTGTTAGTGCTAAGTCACCATTCATTTCCTTGTCACTCCATACACACACACACACACACACGCACACGTACACGCACACACACACACACACTAGACACTGCTGATAGTGCTCCACACTATACAGACACATGCATGCACTAATGCAGACAGACATACACATAGTCAAAATGTATATAACTGGATATATGCATGCGTGCTTGGGCTTGCAATCAAACCCACACACACCACACACACACACACACGCTGACCTTGGTTATAAACACCTCTGTCCCCAGGGCAGGTTGGGCTGTATGCTGTTGGTCACGCTCTGGCCCAGAATGCCGTTCACCAGACCGCTGTCTTTCATCAGCATCTCTACATAACGACCGTGCCCTAAAGTCACCGTGACAACTCATTCCAGCTGGACCCGTGACAGAGTGGCTGTCTCCTTCAAGCTCAACCTTCAATCTCATCTCTCTATCTGCTCCTCTCATCACTCATATATATATATATAAATATATATATTCTCTTACTCTCTCTCGTATTCTCTTTCTTCATTATCCCCCTCCTTCCCTATCTGTGTGTGCCCTTGTCTCTGTTTTTAATTCTCTCCTTAAACCTTGCGGTCATACTGAATTAGAGGGAGCCTGGTCCAGGGATCTATTGGGGGCCTATATTCATGAAGTATTTTAGTATCAGAGAGCTAAAACAATAGAGCCACCTGGGCTCTTGTTTTATCGTGAAGGTTGAGTATTAAAGTGACTCAACCTGTGATTCTACGTCGTAACGTCAGTACTGTTAACAATCTTTATGGCGCAGCTGCTGAAAACACAAAGTGCTCTGCTGCCACCAAGTGGCTATATAAAGAACTAAAATGTCTCTAAAGAGCAGGCAGTTCATGCAGTATGGACGTTGAGTACAGTTGGTATATGAGGCCACCACAACATTGAGCCCATAAAATCCTATTTTCGTGCATGATACAAAATTTGTTCCCTTATTTTTGTGTAATTAGTGCGACTGCGCTATAAACATTTTGTTCCCTTATGCTATAACTAATTATTTTACATTAATGGTCAAAACTGTGTAGTACTATAGTGTAGCCAAAGGCAACATGTACAGTATACACCTATAAAAGCTATCAATATCCACCAATTTTAGTGCTGGAAGTAAATATATGTCTGGGAGCATAAATTGGTGTGCAGACTTTTTTATTCTTTATCGATAGCTAAATAAGTGCCATAATATGAGAGAGAGAGAGAGAGAGAGAGAGAGAGAGAGAAAGAAAGAACAGGCCTAGATAGAGGCAAGGCCTACATAGACATTCTTTGCCACCATGCCAGTCATGAATCAATACAGCCACCCTGTCACAACAACTCACAACAGACCTCAGCAACTATACAACCACAGCACAACACACATAACCTACTGTTTAACAGTCTTCAATTGAAAATTAACATTTGGAATGAATGGCTGTTATAAAGCCCAAAACCTCTAGCTCAAACCAAAAGGAAATAAATTAAATCATAAGATTATTGAGTGATCAAGAGCCATGACGTACACATATACTGTACCCTGTTACAACTTACACCTTCAACGGGAGATACAGCACAACATACAAACTGTAGATTCACATCAGCATTAAATTCCAGAGCCAGAAACAGTTACTGAACATGATTCATTGCCACCCAGTCATTGGGTCCCAAAATGGCAGTAATAGTAGTAGTAGTAGTAGTAGTAATAGTAGTAGTAGTAGTAGTAGTAGTAGTAGTAGTAGTAGTTGTAGTTGTAGTAGTAGTAGTAGTACAGCTTGAATCACACTAGTACACACAGCGTACAACACAAGAAACAGCAGCAGCAGCAAACAAGCAAAGTTCCTACCTTTAGCCTTCTTCTACTTGACTTCATCAAGTGTAAGTGATGCCAGCTGGGACAAACTCTAGTTCACGATGAGCCCTCCAGGGGTGTCACTCTCCAGTCATCTCCATACATCTGTCTAGCTGGCCAGTGCTTTCCTCCCAGTATCAATGGCACCGACCAGCCTGAATGTTTAGTACTGCACGTAGCAGTCTGGTGTAGTGCAGTGGTCAGGGACTTATAGGACAAGCTCTAGGCCGGGTCAAGCATTCACAGCATGTCACAGGAGTATGGACTCAGGGCTGAGAAGAAGCTGAGCTTGGTTGGGACTCGGGAGTATGGGGTCATCACCCTGACGAGTGTACTATACTGTACCTGTGGAGCAGGTTGAGAGAGACACCATAAGCTTTGAGTAAAAGTATGGTAAGCTAGGTAGAAAGAAAGAAAGTGAGATGACCAAGAGCCACATACTGTACACTGTACCCTGTCACAAACTCACTAGCAACAGCAGACAAACATACACAGCCTGTATACGTATATACTGCATCAGGGCCGTGCAGAGAGCACTGAGGGGACAGGGGCTCAAACCCAAGAAAAGGGTCCCTTGTGCCATTTCATGTCATTGGACAGTAAAATAGGCAATACGTTCTCATTAGTTTAGTCTGAAACAAAAACTGATTGATGGCAGCCAGCACATTACAATTATAATTATAAATAATAATTATGATATAGTGGAATTATTGTCAAATGTTTGTCTTGAAAGGCCCTTATTGGCCCCCAGGCCAGTAGGCCACCCTCCCTTCCACATGCCCTTATGTGGACTAAAGGGAAAAAAAGGATATTGGGCAGGATTTTGCAAAGGGCACATTGAGACAAAAGGGCAGGGGCTCATAATGGTTATATGATCGGTCATGGATAAATAATAGCCTACATTTTAGGAAGAAAGCTTTGGGGACATTGGACATGCCTGGACTAGTATGCCTTGATTCTTGAAATAAATTGAGAGATAGAAATCTATAGATGTACAATTCAGGTTTTAACACTTGGTTCAATATCACTAATTGAATTAACCCATCATTGGTAAGTTTCATACAATGATTTGTTGCTGTGACACCCCAAACAAAACATTGTGTCTGTATATATTTATTCTATAAATGTATAGGACCCAGCATACATACAGTAGCCAAGTAGGTGACCAGACTGTCCCCCTTTGCGTGGGACAGTCCCTCATTTCCAAGACTTTTCAGGCGTCCCACAAATTGAGACTGTCCCACATTTGACTGGCAGGGGTGCATACTTAGTTAGGCTATAGTCATTGGTTAGACATGGGTTAAGGTTAGGTTTAGGTGTGCTGCCCCGTGGGAGGTTAGGGTTAGGGTTTGAGATAGGTTGTAGTTGTAGGACTAATGACTGGTCTAACCAATGACTAGTCTAAACCAAAAACTGTCTAAACTAAGTACTGCACCCGACTGGCAAGCATCAGTGTTCAAATGCCCTTGGCTTTAGTTAGTCCAATATAGGTCTTCAGTTGTAAATGTCTCTTTTTTTAAAAAGTGACACGCCACGTGTCCCCATAGCGTGTACCCCACGTTAATTAATGCTTAGCATAGGTAGCCATGCAACTCACCTGGCTGCAGATTCAGAATAATTAAACAAAACAAACTGTCACACACTTGCAGACTTGCAGTTTTCACTTCCTAACAACCCAGACTACTGTCTGTTTGTTTGCAGCAGAGGTGTGTGTGTGTGTGTGTGTGTGTGTGTGTGTAAATTGTTGTAGTTAGTTTCAAGTTCCCTTACTTCCCTAGATGACTGGGAAGTGGGAACAATTCGCTTTGCAGTTTACTTTCCACATCCGGTCTAAAGCGGATACGGAAACGTTGTGGGTGGTTGTAGAGGAGCCACACAATTACACAATCGCCCGACATTGTATGTTGCTTGTCCACTTTGAATTATCTTTGTAATTTTGTCTGTGTATGTTCATCCTACTCTGTGCTGTTTTGTTCTTCTGTATGTTTGCGTTTTCACCCGATGACCATATCCCATAGTTAAATAACATTCCAACTCCAGGGACAGAACTGCATCAGCGCTACCACTCCGCCATCTAGCGGTTGTTAAGGGATATTTCACAATTACTTCTATCACTGCCTATTTCACTGCAAAGCTGTTCTCTACATTCAGGTTTCTGAAGTCCATTTAATAGAGATCACAAGACGGATATAATTATATTATTCAATATAATATAAAACACTAGTGACATGTTATCCTATATTAAAATTCGTTACTGGGAGTGTGGAGGGTCCACGTAGTAGACTAGTCATGTGCATGTAAAGGACCGAGCGACTTCAAACGCGCCTCTACTTATTTTTAAATGCACTTTCACTTCAGCTTCTCAGAGAAAATAATTGATCCATTTGCTTGCTATCCAAGTTACCCAACAGTCAATTATATAAAACTTAAAAACCATTATTTCAAAAGAATGTTTAATTGTTCTAATGACACAGACAACTCTTAGTTACATCTGCAAGGAACAGTATAAAAACACTTGGGGGGGAGGGGGAGGGGGGAATACAACAGAAGTTTAGCACCAGGAGTGTTAACTGCAGGTTTAAAGTTGGTGGTTTTTTATCACAAGACTTAGGTGTCCTCCCATGTTGAAATGACGGTCAAAATTACTTTTTACAAACCGAACAGTCAGGCACAAAATACACTGAAAGTTGAAGCTTTGACCTAAAGACGAATATCTTGGATCAATTTACACTACCTTTCATCAAAAGCAGGAAAACAAGTCTGACCCAAGATTAGTGTTCGAGGAAAAGGCCAATGGAGGTAGGGTTCTCTTACTGCACTTTAGTCAGCAAAAAGGAAAACCTAAACAAGACATATTCCACACATTTTCAACAGTAAATAATATCGAAATATTTATGAATTGTGACTTGTGCCATTATAAGTGCCTGTTAAACATTACTTTCTGGGGAAAGAAGCAGTTATGAAAAAAAATAATGTTACTGCAACCAGCTCTTTGAACGATCCCAGCACATGGCTTGATAAACTGAAATATGACATCCTAGTCCAGCAGTACTTGTGACAGTTACAGCTCAATGACATCCATTCGTCTGTTAGCAATTACATTATTACTACATAGTGATAGATAATCTGGATTTGTATTGCACCTAAGAGACAATCATTTTGTTTTTTACAGTAGGGGTGGTAGTAGGACTCTGGATGTGCAAAGTATGGGGGGGAGGTTGGGTGTAGTGGGAACTAAAGGATTAATCTCAGTTTGAGTAGTGCAACAGGTAAGTCTGATGTCAACATATAAGTAAATAATTAATGCTTTGGGTAAAAACAAAAGGAAGGAGACAATGATAAAGGTGCTCCTGTTAAAAACGACAGATCCCACAAACCAACATAGAAATGGAAACCTACATTCTACAACTGCCATCATGCCACACTCCTCACTGTCATCACATAGCTCTCAGTACTTGGGTTATATGACGTGTAAGTATTTACACCATGTATGGCTGTGCTATTAGTCTTACAATATGCTGCTCATTGACACTTTCATTCTTATGTGTGACTATTGCCATGTATTAGGGAAAGGGTCCATTTTAGTCCATCGGTTTACAACGGAACATCATTAATTAATATTGGTGTCAAAAATATAAATGGTGAACTAGAAAATGCTTGAGAATATATTAACGTGAACATGTCTGCAATGCAACATGTAACAAAAAAAAAAGGCATATTAAAATGTGTTATTACACAGTTTTGTTGAAAGCTCCACTCCGACTGGTCAATTCAGCATTCTGTGGTCTTTTTTTCCCCTCAAAAGACTGCCGTTCTCAATAACAGACTACTGCTCTGCCTCTGCTGACATTGCTAAGGAAGTGGAAAATTGTACGCCAATAAAATATTTGAAATCAATATGTTGTGCCAAATTATTTCTAGCCATGTAATAAGCGGGATCATGTACAGTGAGGCGGTCAATGCACTGCTTCGCTGTACACTGGTCCTAATAATGAGGTATGTTTGAGGGAGATGGAACTGTACTAATGCAGATTCAAATCAAGCTTTGTCCTTCATTCAACACAGCCAATTTGACAGGGCTCACTGTAAGCGCTTATGCCATTAAACTTCTGTTTGATGATTTGATCAACAATACACCTTTTCAAACAGAGAAAAATGGACGTTAACATTAAAAAATATTCTGTACATACTTAAAGAAAAAAAGGAAAAAGAAAAAAAGAAAACACAGCTCAGTAAAAATAGTGCAACCTCAAGCTTTTGTTAAATTAGACTTCTGCTACATAACTGCTGAATGGACCAGAATGGGGTTGCCAGTCTGTGTGGTCAGCTCAACATCCAAAGGCACCTGGTTTAACCATCAGTCTCTTTTTCAAGAAGGAGCAGGCTTCCTGCTTCATTTAGCTTCCTGTCAATAAGAGAAAGAGGCAGATACATTAAGTTGCTTGTTATTTCAAGTTTAAAGGCCCTGTCACACTGAAATCGTTAATTAGGACACTTGTTCGCAAGTCAAATCGTCTATGCATTCGGCGGCACCATAATTATTAATGATTAATGATTATTAATGATATCGCAACCCTAATAAAACGAGGGACATTCACATGCACACTTGGATTGTTCTGCCTGCACTCTGACCACCTGCAAAGCACTCTTTAACTAGTAGGCTACTTTTATACGTTGTTGTCCTCATATAGCTTTTTCCATCGCCAGCTAAATGTTTGCAAAGGAAAAGTAAAAACAATGAAGCAGCAAAGCAAGCGACTTTTTCAGTGTGTCAGGGCCTTTAGACATTAGAGAAATAAATCATTTGTAAAGGATGGGTCTACAAAAGAAAAATCAATATTTACCAAAAACAAAGTCGCACCATCTAGGTCCGGTTAGGCCCCTCACTCGCGATTGTCTCAACATCTTGGCAGGTGGTGGTTGTGGTGGCTCAAACACAACCCCAGGACTTTTCCATTTGCCGTTCTGTCTCTCTGCCGCAACTTCATCCTGCTCCTGGCTTGCCTTTGATGAACAACTTTCAGACTCTTTAGAGGCAGTCCTCTTTTTTCTTTTCTTCCGGTTTCCCCTTTTCACAGCATTATTGTCCCCCACCAGCTCCCTCTTCTTCCCTGCAACATGGTGGGCAGAAGATGACCCATCATCCAGTGTCACTGTGCAAGAGTCCCACTCTTCCTCAGCAGCCGACTCGTTGTCCGGGCCTGGGGAGTTGATCTTCTTCAGAAACACTCTGCATTCTTTTAGTGTCTCAGGGCTCCACGCCTTAGAGCTGAGTCTTTGCTCTTTGGGTACACTCATGGGATCAGTTTGGTCACCCGAGCTAGTGGTATAATCACTCTCTACGCAGTCAACCAAATCGTTGGCTGATCTGGAGAATGCTTTATCTCTGGGTCGCATTTGTGTGAACACATGATAATTTAAACCACTTGATCTCCATTTTAATTCCCTTCGATTGTTCCTCTGCCTCTTTGGCCACTTCTTTCTTTCTTGTGCAGTCAAGAATCTTGCCCGTGCCCGTAGCAGAGTGGCTGGGTACTTCGCAAGTTTTCGGCCTCTCCACCAAGGGGCTCCTTGATTAAGTCTTCCCGACTCAAATGTAGAAGTGAACAACTGCCGTTTGAGGCTGGATGATGACATGGACTTGTATCTGTCCAACATCCTTTGTTGAGCCCGCTGCTGCTCAGAGGGACTCTTTGGCACAGTTTTGGCAAACTTTTTGATGTGTTTGCGGAGTCGTTCTGCTTGGGGACTATGACAGGGACTTCCTTTGCTGGTCGAACGGGGGTAGTGCATGAGTTCATAAGGATTTCTGGAGCTTGTATTCTTTGTGATGGACAGAGACTGGGTTTCTGTTGTTTGCATAAACCAGGAGCAAAGCTGCTGCATACTACAGGACCGTGGTTTGCTAGGGGGACAGTCGAACAGCATTCGGACCACAGATGAATGTCTTGATGTCTTAACAATAGAGCTGTTGCTTTTTATGCCCAATCTGGTTTTAAAGGCTGCTTCTTCCTGATTTTCGATGGTGTCTGAGACCCAGGTGTCCGAGACCAGTCGTATCCTTCTCGCAAGTTCCTGGTTCAAGGTATTTTCATCAGCTGATGCTGCCCACCACCTTAGAGTGTCTCCAGGAGGAAAGATGGAATCTACAGACACTTTAGCCATCCGGTGCACATCCTGACATGTGCGTTTTCTCCCCATCTTAATCTGGTTTTTCCCCCCTGAGGTTCCTTCATCCCCTTGAGCCTCCTCTCGTCTCCTTTGGTTGCTGGCCTTGTTCAGAAGAAGCTGTTTAGAGCGCCGCAAGAGAGCTGTGCTACGGCTGTAGCACTTTGGGGTGGAAGTGGCCACAGAGTGCAACAGGTAGATTGAGGGTTTCCTCACCCTCACAGAGTGACGTACTGCTACAGGTCGATCTGACTGTTTATCTTTACTTTGATCTCTTGCCTCTGTCTTAGTTTGTAGGTTGATTGTCTGGGGCTCTTTGGCAGACGGGACATCTGGTAGTTGTACTTTCTTATGACTTAATGTTTCTGGAGATTGCCTGGCATCCCGGTTAATCTGAATCTTGCGTTGCCGTGGCGATACAGGTGTAAACGTTACCGAGATTCCAGAAATCTTCACTTTTGCTGGTCTCCCTGGCTTCCTCATGGGTACAGCATCCTGACGCCTCTGACATTTGATGTTGCTGCTGGAATGAGGAGCACACTCCTTGTCTTTCACAGGTCTGACCAAGTTCAACTCCTGTAAGGCAGGCTTGGCCTCAGAGACATGCAGTAAATTGACTGAGTCATCACTTCTGTCCAGACACTGTTGATCCTCATGGAGCTCGGTGTGGAGCTGGCCATCACTCTCAGACACCAGCCTTTTGTTCCTTCTTGATCGCCCATAAAATACAGTTATTTTAAGATTCTTGTTTGTTTTCTCCTCCATATCGGACCCTGAACTGCTTTTCAATGTTTCTGAATTCGACCCCCCTTTCACTTGATCGGGACCCTTTTGTTTACGTGGTCGACCGATGGGCCTCTTCACCTTCTTCTCCAGCTGTGGTCCCAGCTTCTTGGGCCGACCCGGGCGCCTCTTTGGTGGAGTCGTTTCATGGACAGCTAGTGGGACGTCTGGTCTGTGGTTTTCTGTACGCTTGGGCGGCGTACAGTCCCCTGATCTGCGGGCACCTACTTTAGGAGACAAAGACAGTGAACGGGCTGGTGAATAAGCAGATTTGGGTGGCGTGCCGACAGATTTGGGTGATGTGCCGACAGATTTGGGTGATGTGCGGATGGATTTGGGTGGTGTGGTAACAGATTTTGGAGGTGTGGTGACAGATTTGGATGGAGTAGACACAGATTTTGGAGAGGACGAGGCAGAATTTAGTGGTGAGGATTTTGTTGGCGATTTGGCAAACTTATTAACTGGACACTTGGCCTTTTCTGGTGAGCCAGCCCATGAAGATTCTTCACATGGGTCAAATGCTTCCTCTAGCCGTCCACTAGAGCCCGATGCAGCTGACTTCAGGCTATATTTTAAACCTTTCTCATCCATTACTCGAGATACATACATGAGCTTAATTGGGCTCGTGTAGTCTGTGACATGAGTCCGAACACAAGTGTTTGTGCTATTAGAGCTGCAACTACGTAGCTTTGAGTGTTTTTGCCGTGTTCTGTAAGCCTCAGACTTCTGCTGTAGCACTGGTAATGACTGTAATCTGGTGCCACCATCTCTCTTATAGTGTGCACTAGGTTTAGAAAGACTCTTCTCGGTGGCGACCACCGTTTCTGGACTGACATGCCGTTGTTCCTCAGGCTCAGATGATCTAAACTGTTTATCAGGTGTTGATTCAAAGGCAAGCTCCCCTGTGGGCTGGGGTGAAGACAGCACGGCCGCATCTCTCGATTCAGGTAAGTGGTCCATGACACTTGGGTTTATAGAGCAGGTGTCTGAGTTTACAGCATTCAAACTGCTGTCCTTTGTTGGTCTCTGGTTGAAGATACTCTCAGAAAAACAAGCTACAAAGTACATCTTCCTGGGCTCTGTTACATATGAAGAGAACCGTTGAGGAGGGACTATGTTTCTCCTGGATCTCCCCGCTTGTCTCGAGCTGCCAGGTTGACTCATGGCTTTCCTCGTCTTGCCGACCAGCCTGTGCTGACATGTACTTCTGGCTGGTATATTGTCACTATCACACTGACCCGATGATGCATGCTCTTGGTTACTACCATCTTTGTCACAAGCACTGCTACAGCCTGGGGTTTCTTTTTTCCAAACAAGGATGTCAGCTTTGTTCTGCAGCTCGATGGTGGGTACTGGGGTACAGAGAGAAAAAATAGCTTTTCTCTCAGTGGCTATCTCCTTTTCTGTCACCTCTAATTTAATGGTGTTCATCTCAATTTCCTCTGTAACAATCACAGTCTCTATTTTTTCCTTTATTTCACTCGGCTCCTCTTCCTCTCTCTCCGACTCCTTTAGCAATTTCACCAGCTTGTGTTGTGCACAACCTTTTCCCTCTTTCATTTCCGTCACACAAACTAATTCTTTGCCCCCCGTGACTCCCAGCATGTCACACTCTGTGCCTAAAACTGCTCTGATGTTGACAATCCCCTTTTCCTTTGCTTCTTGGATCCCAGTCTCTCGTTCAGGTTTTTCCTCGGGAGGGCTTATATCCGAGCTGAATGTTGTTGAAGTAACATTATTGCCATCTTTCAATCGCACCTTCTTTGGTAGCAACAGCTTCCTCTTACAATAAGACTGGTCAAGCATAGCAAGCTCCCGCTTGATTTGCAACGTGTGTCGTCGGTTTATGGCGGGATCAAGAGGTGTCGTCATGGCAGCCAGCGCCTCCTGTCGCCGGCGAGAGCGAGTGTTAGGAGACTTGGCTTCACTGCTGTCATGGCGATGGAGCAGCTCACTGAGGTCATAGTCACTATCGCTGCCTTTGTGAAGGACCGTGGTGATGATGTCACTCAAATGCTCGTCAGCAGGAGATTGAATGCTCCGATTGGCCGGGGGCGTCAGAGGGCACTGCTTTCCAATTTTGTGGACAGTTGAGGAACTCAGAGGTGGGTCCTTCTCCAGAGGTTTGATTGTCTCTAGTTTCTCATTGAAACGCTCCACAACATCCTGCAGTAATCTCCCACTTGAGCTCTGCTCCGCCCAATCTCTTTTTGGAGTCACATACTCGTCTGCAGTGGCCAAATCTGTGTCCTGTCCGCTTATATGCACCGGAACATCTTCGACCTCAAGATGGAGGGACATGTCCCCCCCCTCCTCATCTCTGTGGTGTTGCAAGGAAGGAGGCTTTTCCTCCATTTCCTTGTTGATGTCCGAGGGGATGGGGGAAAGCGGGGGAGGGGAGGGACTCTGCTCTCTCTTTAGCACGGGACAAGGCGGGTCCCCGTCTTCAGGCCCTCCCTCCACTGCTTGGGTGCAGGCATGGTTGGAATAGCGGTGACACGGGTGGTTACAGCAGAGCGACGAGGCGGGGCACACAGACGACGAGGCGCATAACCTGGAGGAGGTGGAGCAGAGCGAGGGAGACGTGGATAGAGGAGGAGGAGAGGAGGCAAATGAACAGACCACCTTGTTCATACGACCGACGGCCAGGCTTTGGCAGGCGATACAATGGAGGCTCTTCAGGCATATCACGGGGTAGGCTGCCACACTGCAGCTCTGCACACAGCAACAGCCCGAACCATGAGCGGCTTGGTTTTTACAGTCAGTGAAACGGCAGGGATGGGCGCTACAAGTGGATTTAGTGTCTGCTGGGGGCAAAGTGTTGCTTTTGGGACCAGTGTGGTCACAGTCTGAAAGCGGGTAGTGAGGGCTGGTGCCACAGGGTTTACAATCACCGTAACCAAATGGGAGTGGGGTGGCGTTGTCCTTTAGTACTACCCCATGGTGGCAGCAGTAAGACTCATTCTGACTGGCGGGCCTCTTTTGGGGTAAAGGCAGCAGTCTTTCCTGGTGCGCCAGTTTTAGGATTTGGTAGAGCAGTGAACGATGAGCTGGACAGAGTGAGCAGAAAACGGCTTCCAGAGCAGAGCTACGTTGGCGCAGAACCTCCTGCTTAGCGGGATCCCTCGACTCTTCTGTAACAGCCAACGGGAAGCTAGAGGCAGAAACACAAAAATGGGTGTAAAAGATAGTTTATGCATATTAGCTAAACCCTATTGCTATGGGCAGAAATGGTGCACATACAGAAAGATCCACTTAAGCCAATAAGCCATTAAGACCTGAGGGTGATTATACAACTGCATTCAACTGTAATTCAAAATTATTCAACATTTTTCTATTTTTTTTAATCAAAAATAGCAGATGTACAAGCTTGCAGTGCATCACTTCATGCCGTGCTGTGAGCTTGTATATTTATTTTTTAATAGTCAGCGCTACACAGATGCTTTCCCGGTTTTAATGGGATAACTTTCTCCGACAGCATTCACTTGAGCGGCACCTCATTTGTACTTAGTTGAGGGCAGGAACATAGATCTACAAGCTCACAACACAAAGCACTGGGACATGTTATGAGCTTGTAGATTGTCTATTTCCGACACACAACACACTAAATGTAGCTCAGGCTTTATTCTGCACTTATTCCACAACAATAAATAATTCATTAGTCAGTGAGTGCAACAAATGCATACAAAGTTACAGAAGAACTATACAGAATATACTTACATTATCTTAAGACTATCCATATTTAAGGCCCCAAATTAACAACTTGTGTTAAATAACCACAGGAACATGCGATATTACAGAACCTTTTTATTAGTTATTAATGAGTTGCTGAAGGCAAAAGATAACATTCTGCTAAAGGCAGAGGGGAACGATTGTAGCAACGCTCAAAACCAAGGTAACTTTCAACACCACCAACAAATCAACAATAAAACAAAAAACATTGCTAATTGCCAAATTAGGTAATTTCTTGCAAGCAATACACTGTCACTAAGTCAAGTCGCTCATGATAATAACATCCACAAACTTATGTTGAGTTTGGTATTTTCAGGGATTTACATTTCTATTAGAAAAGTCAATGGGATAACAGAGTTGGATATTTTGAGACACGTTACACAATTACTCTGTAGTGTAACTCTTTTTAGATTGGCAGTAGCGGCCTAAAATAAAACAAAATGTCATATCAAGAATTTAATCTTAACATAAGCACTAATTAACCACAATGTTTAAGGGGATTAAGTTCTGGACAAAATAAATTATTTATACAGGCTAACATTTAAAAGCCTTCATGCAATTGCAGCAATACACATTTCACATTGCATCAAAGTGCTGTATTACAAATGAACAACTACCACAATCAAACTATTAAAAATCACAGTTCTGAAGCACAATCAATAAATAAGTATGCGGCAACACAAAACATTTCACAATAAAAAAAAAACTGCTTAAAATAAATCATAGTGCAATAATTACTTTATGCATAAATAACCGATTTCTGTTATGTAATTTCTTAGATTTGTCAGAGTTCCATAATAAAAGTAGTAGGCCCAATTCAAAAACAAGGCTGTTAACGGTATTGAGGAGTGTTACAAGAATAAACTGCAATAAAACCATAGTTGTGTACCAATAAAAGTATTTTTCGACTAAGTTACTTAGGCTAATCAATAAAATGGCCTATTGATATAAATAGCAGATAATTCCCAGAGTAGAGACAACGTGCTGCACTTTGCAGTAGCCCCAGAGACAGGCACTGGTGTAGTTATGAGCAGACATTCAGTATTGGTTTAGTTGCTAGGGATACAGGGTTGAAATGCCACTGAACCTGAACCAGATCATGAACGACAAAAAACTGCTAGCCTTTAAATTACAAAGAACAAACACAAAACAGTCAAATAACGAGGATAAATACAAAGCTAAGAACATGGGGTAGAGTTCATAATATACCCTTTTTTCTTTTTTTTAAGTTTAGTTATTTAATCAAAGTCAGTCAAAACATCGGAACCTAGTATGGTTGGTGTTCTGCTCTCATAGAGCAGGCAAGTTTAAGGTGTTATGACACTGGTGATTTTACACGTATGCGTTATTCCTTGAGAGAGACAGAGCTCATAAATGTTCCTTGAAGAAGAGCTCGTGCCCCAGCATATTCAGCATAAAAGACAATATGAAGGCCTTGATATGAAACCGGACATTGGGCTACGGGCAGGCAATAAGTTAAGCCCAGAGGTATATGTGGCAATGAGGTTAGAGAGAGACAGGCAGTCTGACATCCCAGCAAGGTAAGAGAAAGCAGCTTTGTGTGAGTAGCTATCGGGTAACCCTGAACTTCTGCTTTGGTTGTATAGCAGAACTAATGGAACGCAGCCATTTGAGATTTGGAAATGATTTAAGAGATAACGTTTAGGATTTCCCAGACACAGAAAATCTAACCTAAGCGTGATAGGTTGAGTCTTTTCATTTATGCCACTAGCTTTCCACAAACGGTAAATTGTAGTCACAATGAGCGTCATTAATTTACCCTATTCACGGGTAATCCGTTTACTCTTTTCACTGCATGTGACCAGAGAATCACAATTGTGTTGATAAAAAAGGCATTTGTATTTTAACTATACGTCTCTGTGCCTATGAAATTTTGTAGTTTTAAGCAGCAGTCATGTATGAGGTTGACCGTAATAATACAGCTACAGAATTTGTAAATAATCCATCTGCAATAAAACATCTTTTACAAACAATACACATTCACAAAAATGGATCATTCCCAAGCTTATCAGAGCACATTTTTCAAACATGCTTCACACATATGCATTCCAACGACCCAATACAAATCTTCAGACTAGCTTTCACAAATGGAGGGAAAAATGTGCAGACACAAAATGGCTTTAAAGTTTAACACATTAAACCTATTGTCCATATTCTGGGGGCGAACATTCAGCAGAAATAGCAGATCTACATCTACAAGCTCACAATGCGCCGTGTTTTGAGTTTATAGATATAGGCTATTTTCAGCAGGATTTGGTGTAAATGGATAATAGGAGGGGATCAAGTATAGAGCCCTGGGGGGGGATCCTGGTCAATGAAGTATAGAGGATTTAAGTGGTTATGTTAATCTCTTACAAAGTTTCATCTCCAGACGAGGGTGTAGCCACCAGAGCAGCTATCTGTTTCTTATAATAGCAGTGAGTTGATAATGTGTTAAAATGGCTCTATAAGTCACTTCATTAGCCTGGGTGAGCTACCCAGAGAGAAAGCTGCAAATGACAATCATCGGCGCCCCAATAACTTGGAGCTTAAGAGTTGAATCACACCTGAATAACCTAATAGCCAGAGAATCTGACAGTCACACTGAGGGTTCTGCAGCTGTGTTTCTCACTAGCCAAAGTAGGACAATATGTAGTCACAGTTCCAGATGCTTTCAATCTTACCAGCAAAAAGATTAGTAAAAAATCATCACAAGATAATCAATGTCACTCAGTGTCTGAAGAAATATTACCGTGGCTCGAGTCCTCTCACTTGTTAGTTTAGGTTTAAGTTTGGTTTGACTGAAAATGTCAAATAACTGCAATTTAATTATGTACAAGCTGGAGCACAGGACCAGGACGGAGAAACACAGCTGGATGTGTGACCATCACATTACAACAGACACACAGTTTAAAGACCTGAATAGTAATTGTTTTTATATAAAAAGGCATGAGTTGTGTTTAAACAAGTGTCTCCAGAAAACATCTATCCTGTAAGAGTGAAGAGTCCCATGTGGTGCAGAGTTCTAGAGCCCTTGGCATGTCTAGGCCTAGAACCTCTTCGCGGCAGCAGCGGGGGCGATAGTCCCTGAGTTAGTGGAACCAGTTATGTTACCAGAACCAGAGGAATTGGAGTTGGACGGACAGGAGTTGGCAGATTTCTTCTTGGGTGGATTCTTGAGTGTTCCCGTGCGCTCTTTGACTTTGTACTCCAGTGTGCTGTGGGGAATGCCATAAACCCCCTGGGCCTTGGACACGCTCATGCGGCCTCCCATCACCATGGTTATGGCCTCCTCCAGTAGATCATGGTCATACTGACGGTAGCGGCCACGTTTCTTCCTTGGCTCCTTGGCCTTATCACGGCGATCAGCCCCCTCTTCGGAATCATCAAGTGAGGAGCCCCGTGGGCCAAGGCGGTGAGGTGATTGGTTAGCCCCTCCAATGGAGAGGTCTGGCAAGAAAAGAGGTTTAAGTTTGAAGAGAGCCGAGGGTCTAGCAGCAGCAGTGGATGCGACTGAATTGGGAGTGCCCTCCGTTAGTGAGAGGTGGTGGTGCAGGGCTTCGTTGTAAGGCTCAACAAGGCTTGGCCTGTTGTGGTCAGAAACAGAGCGGACCTGAGGGATACGGAGAGGCGTGGCCGTCTCCAGGCTGGGATTGGGGCTGGACGGAGGCTGAAGGGCATCCCTGAGGTGGGGGAAAGTGAGGGAGAGGGTCTTCTGTAGACTGCTCTGCTGATGTAAGGACAGGGAGGACGAGAGGGAGCGAATGTCTCCGTTCTCTTCCACTGCTCCCCCAATTTCGGCCCGCTCCGCCCAAGCCGCCACCTTCTGCAGGACCAGACGCGCCTCTCCGCCCAGCATCGACGACATCACATTGTACGAAGTGACCTCGTCCCTGCCATCGCCACTTCCCGGCGTGAGGCAGCGCAGGAGCCCCAGGCTGCCTTCCAGGCCCTGTCTCAGTGTGTGGAGCGGTATCCCATAGAGCAGGGCGGCTCGCTGCTCCACAAGCCTCCCTGAGCGTACATCCTTCAGGGCCTTGGACAGCAGCCCCTCGGACAGCTCCCAGCTCCTCTCAACGTACTCCTCCCTCTGCCTGCGCTGCCTCCTAGGGATGGGAGGACCAAACAGCAGGGTCAGGATGGAGGAGATGGAGGGGGGGTTTGGTTTTTGGCATAGGGGAGAGAGTGGGGGGGCAGAGCGAGGGGTCCACTCCTTTATTCCTTGTGTTGGTAACATCACTGCATCTCTTATGTCTCATGTCTGTATGTGTTTGTTTCAGGGTTTCTTGTCTCTTACATATGCACGCTGCTGCGTGTCTCACACACACATTCTGTGTGTGGCAAAGCCTCTTCACGTCCATGTGGGACAGTCTGTGAATGGCTGTGGTTACTCTGGCACTGGCACACAACCCCTGTAGTTTTGTGATATTCTTCAGTGAGCTTGAGGCTTGAGTAATCAGACTCATTACTGGAGGTCACTACAAAGGAGGTAAAATCGCTGTGACGTAGTCCAGTGTTCTGCTCATTGTTCAATCCTTAGCTGCTGGCAAATTACTGTGACACTGTTGTGACGTTACCGCTCAACAAGAGATAAAAGAGTCAACCCCATAGATTTCCAACACCAAAGCACAAACAAGGCCTAACATAATAATGTCTTCCTCACTACAGAACAAAGCACACCACTGACAACCTAGTGTGTTCATATGAATCAAGACAGACAAGCATTTATCAGCGAACTTCTTTGCGAAACAAAACAATATAAATAACTATCGAACGTCTATCGTCTCAAAACAAAACTACGGTGGGGGAAATATGATCATACCCAGTCAGAACTGGGAGCTTGACACGCTCAGTGGCATGTTTTACCCATTCGATATTAAAGGAGAATTCCATCCTAGAAGGCTTTCTTACCTTTATTTGTAGTTGTTACGTCCCCACCAAAGGTCCAGGTGTTATTTTGTGCAAAAGCGCATTATTGGCTATTTCCCCTACCATAAATCCTCAATGAATTGAATTGCATTGAATTCTTTTATATATCCTCTCTTCATAATATAAATAGTATCCCAAGCGGCACACTTTTTTTTCGATGGAAATAAGCGAATTAGCACAAAAACCCAACCCCCATTGGAGGGCTTATATTAAGGGAAATAGCCAATAATGCACATAATAACACCTGGACCTCTTTGGTGGGGACGTAACAACTACAAATAAAGGTAAGAAAGCCTTCTAGCATGGAATTCTCCTTTAAACGTGTGTGTACAGTATATAGCAACATAAATGTTTTGTCATTTTTAAATAAATATGACGTTTTTCAGGATTTAGAAGCCGTTTTTAGAATCGGCCTCAGTCCTAAATGGGTTAAACCAGATTTCATACTAGAGTTCATCGTTACCCCCCTTAATTTTAATATGAGTCATACAGGAAAGCACTTCAAATAAATGTTACAGCACTCACCCTGAGGCTTTATGATTGGATGACAATGATGCCACTGAGCAGGCAGAGTTCCTCTTGGAGAGGTCAAGCACACCATCTGGAAGAGAGAGAGAAGGGTATAAAACCTGGCTGTGGACAGCAAGTCATCAAGTAATGGCCTGATGTTTGACGATGGCATTAAATGTGTTGGCTTGGTTTATATGTGCGCAGTATGAATATACTTCCATACAGCAATAACAGAGCTTCTAAGCCCAAGTGTTTAACTTCAAATGTTTATCAATCGACAAAGTATATGCTTTGGTCCTCCAACTATCCTTATCTTCTAGTGAGGGAGGAACTCTCCTCAAAGTCCTGTGAGGTGGCAACTCCCTTTTACGGTTCCATTCTCAAGGTCCGTGTGTCGGCAGATCCATGACAGTCTTTGGAATTACCACGATAAGTCACAGGCTTCACAGCCTTAGAACTTTGAAGTAACTGACACAAATGTACTTGATAGATATCACATTATCTTTGAAAGAGTCTTTCGTTCATTCCAAATAAATGAGACGAGTACCTGGCAGAGGTTCCCTGGTGGTTTCCTGTTTACGGGTCACTGTGAGGTCCAGAGGTGCGTCTGGGTCAGCATCGTCCGACAGAGATGAGGTGTCGTCGGTAGAGGGGCCATTCATAGTGGTGTGGAGGTGGCTCTTGGAGGCATACTCCAGGGCAAACTGATGGATCATCTTCTTCATCAGTTCCTGAGCAACCAGAGGGATGTTGGTATCGCAGTTCAAGGGCACATCTGGCAAAAGAAAGGGAGAGATACGGATAACATAAAACAGAGTAGAGCATCCAGCCGTTTTCATCATCAGTTCTTTAGCCCAAATGACAGTAACCCAAATAAAGACAATACAATAAAAATAGAATGATGAATAAATACATTATTAAATAAATATAAGCTGTTCTATTAGTCATCATAGGATAAATCCCTAGAACTTTTAACCTGCATTGTCTAACAAAACAAATGAAAACATTCCCTGAAGGGCGAGTCCAGACTCTGATAAACAAGAATGGACAGCAGCTATACCTTCAGAGGACTGGATTACAAAGCACTTTGAATGTGTAATGGATTAAAATTACAAAATGAGCCTTTTCAATGATTTTGACGGTGTGTTTTACCGTTGTTGTTGTATAATTGACTTGGCTGGATGTAGTTGGGGAAATAAGAGTGACATATCCTGACATTTTCAACTACCTCCTAGTGAATTCTTGGATAATATTCCACAAATAAATAGCCTATAAAACAAAACAAAATGTATCTGGGTATTGAAAACCTCAAGGGATGCGACCGTGACCTATATACGATGCGGCCACTTTAACTTGAGATTTACGATGCTGGCACTTTTGACACAGTATACATTGTGGGTTGTATATTGATGTGGCAAGTATGTATGTGACATTAAATAAGACAAATCAAACATATGGGACACTATTAGAAAAACACATGAAAGATTTTTTTACGGCAGAATAAACTTTGTCTTTTATATCTTTATAAATATTTTAACGACGTTGTGCTTATAACTACAAGATTCCCTATCTGTATACAGTCATGGATTACTTTGTTGGAACTCGTCTGATGGAAATAACTTTGAATGACCTGCGGCTGCGTCGAGACGAGTGGAGAGAACGTCACAACGTAGGTTTATTAATCTAATAATGCTGCCCGCTGAATATACACATAAAACACAAATCTACACTTCATGGAGTACTTTTTTTGGACCTGGTGGTCTGATGTAAATCAAATAAATACTTTTAACCCCCTTATGGCCACCCTAATTAACAGTGGATTGTGCCTTCTACCTGCACTATTCATATGTTTAATTCGTCATTTTAATGCCAATAGAACAATCTGTGACATCCGATCTCATTTTAACACGGTAATCCTATAATATTATACCCAGTCCTGATGGTGGCGGTAACTTCACCATTATGCAGATTTTTACCAAATAGAGCGAATCTGGCGAGATCACTTCCGGTTCAACATACAACATCCGCTAGCTTTCTTCACTGTGTTGTGTTGTCAGATGTCCGGGATGCTAAGCGATCAACGTTTATTTTAATAACTAAGTCAAATTAAGCTCTAATCAAGCGCCAAATATCATAACATTTTTGTAAAAAAATACATATTTAGCCCCATGCTCGAATGCCCCAGCCCCCCCTGTCAAAAACAGCTAAAATCCCTATAACGAAAGAAAGTAGCAAATGAAAAAAAATAACCCTCATCTTCTCTAATAACAACCTAAAACATGAACCTTGGTTGAAAAAAACTAAAGTTGTCCTTTAAGGTGTTAAGTGTTAATAAAATCAAGTGTAAGTTCGTCCAAAAAGCCATCCGCTTGAATAGTGTTATTGCTTCCGACACCAGCACTGGCAGGGGAAAAAAAAGAATACAGCCCTTTAAAATGAACTGTGGACTTCCTATATGGCCTCAATTGACAAGCCGGATGTTAGCCACTTGGTTATGACATGTCTATGAAAAGTATCTATTCTATTGTAACACTTCTGTGCCCAGCCGTACCTGATCTTGACAGAGGTCAACCCCGAAGTATAAAAAGTACATGCCGATTTTCAGGGATCAAATATAAGCTCAAGAATGTGTAGAATCCCTTTTAACAGATGAGTATTTCAGCACAGAGACATGGCAGTGATTTCAGCACCAGACAAGGTCAGGAGATATAAACTCACCTTTCTTGTGAAACACAGCTTGGAGAAATGTGTGGGCCGTTAGGTTGCCTTCAGAATTATTTGGGGCCTGAGAGGGAGAGTATTCTGAGGGGGAGGACAGGGGGGAGGCGGCTGCAGGACACTGATCCTATGAGAGACAGAGAATGAGATTACATTACTGAAAAATAGGAATGCTGTTATTTCCCCATCCGGAGGCATTGATCAAACTCAGAGATTCTAGATTAATGTTGAGCTTAATATCTGTTATCCAGTGGTTTTCAACATGTTGTAGCCCACTGCCCACAGCACACCAATGGGAGTATCTAAATCTCTCAAGGCACACCTGAATTATTGATAGCGAAAACAGCCGATCTACAAGCTCACAACCCTTCAGGGGGCTGGATAATAATGTGTGTGTGTGTGTGTATATATATATATATATCATTTTTATTTTATCTTATTATTATTATTAATCTAATGATGACATGGTCAAAAACAGGACCCCAGTGGTTTATAATATATTCTTAGGATATAGAATTATGGTGAAAATTGGTGAGCACAAAGTAGGCTACTGATATCATCATCATCATACTATAATTCAGTCAATGTCTGTCTGTCAGAAACACCGCCGTATCTCCTCACCACCTGCACCAATCGCTCCCACTTTTCACACAGACATTGACCATAATAATATGGAGGTCATAACGAAGCCCCTTTTCCAATTTAACAAATTATAAATTAATAATGCATTTATTAGTGAATTAAAAATGCGAAAACGGGGGGATATCTCACAACGGGTAAGGGCTAGTAGTAAATAATTCATAACTTTTTGTATAATTGTATATATTTAAATAATGTTTGGTTGTCACAAAATCCCAGGGCACACCTGATATCATCTCATGACTCACTGTTTGGAAAGTGGAAACCACTGGAGTAAATGATTCCAACATTTTGAATCGTAAAAGCTGAACTTGATCTTTGCCTGACTGGCATTAAGCAGTGGCAGTTTCTATGCTTAGCCTGAATCCAAATCTTACAGTGAGTTTATCCAGCGGCAGGTTACAGAACGAACAGTAAGAGCAGCTGGCTTCAATTGTCCAGTCATCCACTTCTTCAGGTTCACAGTCTGAAAGACGCAAACACAAACATACCATTACAATCACAACATACCATTGTTATTTCAATACAGCAGACAACTAATCAGACAAGACCTTGATGGGCAATGCACCAGTCTACAATACGTTTCATGCATAGTTGCATACATTAACACTTAAAGGACCACTTCACCACTTTTCAATATCATCTTCATATAATAGGTCCTCACTAATAATCATGATAAAATGGCACGATTTTTTTCTACTCAGTCTGTGTCTCATAGGAGGGCTGTGGGCAGTTTAGAAACCGTCTTCCAGTGACATCAACATTAGGCAGATTTCTTTTTAAACAAGATTTTTTTACAAAAATGTTTAGATTTTCATTATCGTGAGAACGATGGCTTCCATTTTCGCATTGCAACTTTTCAGGACTAGAAAGCCTGCAGTTTCTATTAGCTTGTATTCCCCATCGATGATGTCACTGGAAGACGGTTTCTGAACTGCCCACAGCCCTCCTATGAGACACAGACCGAGTAGAAAAAAATTGCGCCATTTTATCATGATTATTAGTGAGGACCTATTATATGAAGATAGGTTGAAAAGTGGTGAAGTGGTCCTTTAAGACTGCGGCCGTGTGGCCACAAGTGGTAAATAACTTGCTCAGGGGCCGGAAGTGGGGAGATTACTACTCAAGTACTTCCATTTTCCCCGATCGGAGGAGGATCGCAGACCTCCATTGTAATTAAATGCTAAGGTTATCATTAGCTCATGCTAGCTATCCTTCTTGAGAAACGTTAATATTTCAATCACGATGCGATGGAATTTCAGAAATCAGATGCGAACCTCAGATGTCTGATCAGCACAATGGACAGAGACGTAGTTTTCGAGTAAAGAGCCATAGCAGATCCTAATTATAACAGTAGTCTACGCATGCACGACAATTTCTGTTAGAATACCCACGTAAAAATAAACAAAACTCACCGTCAAATATATTGAGGTCTCTTAGCAGCAATGGGCCATAGATTCCCTCAAGAATGCTTTCAAATCCTGCAAGAAACAATGAACACACTCAATTACCTAACGTTATTTGTTTTGACAAAAAACAAATAACAAAAAGGAAGCTTACATTCTTCACATTTATGTCAGAAGAGATGTAATGCAAAACAGGAAAGGGCGCACACCAGTGTTGGTGAGGTGCTGGGCTAAGGCAATAAACAAGGAAAAATAAAAAAAAGGCTGCACTCGTAGCCACGATGCTGTATATTTATTGACAAGAATCCAACGTTTCGACCTAGGTCTTCTTCAGGGAAGAAGAGATGTAATGAAAATGTTTAAATATTTTTTTCTTTCTCTTGTATAACTATTAGAAGGTATGTTTTTGTGTTCATCATACACGATATTATTGGGTTATCAACATTACACACTACACACACCTCAATCGTACATGAAAAGACAAATTCGATGGACTGTTTATACTGTGCAATATTGTCTAAAACTGTGGTGCAATATTTGAAAACTAAAACTAGAGCTGAACTGAATCATGCACTGAACTGCCTTGGTTGTACAAGAAATAGCCTACTTATTTTATTCATATTAGGAGCACATAGTGTTATTTATTTGTATGATTTATGTTCTTTCTTGTCTCTTATGTGCTTTTATCTTTTTAAATGATGGCCCTGGGAGCTGTGTCCCAAGGCCCCCTATAGTCGTGCAAATGCGAAATAAAGTCTCTTGGTTTACACGGTTACTGTATCTGTATTACAAGTCAATGTCAAGTTAAAGTTCAAGACAATATGCATGCATTGTCTTAAAGATTTACAGACCCAAATGTCGCCTTACAATTTGCTGATACAATCAACATGTAAACCTTCTTCTGTGCCCATTTATTTTTTACACATTTGTCACGTGATATTTCTACAAATGTAACTTTATATTTTGCAAGCCATTACTTTGACACAAGCACATTACAATACCAATTTTGCCGTTTTTTTGTTTCTAGTCAAGTATTTGTGAGATGGAGATGTCATTCCACGAGAAACCAAAAATCTCTCTCCCTCCGTTTCCAATAAATAGACCAATAATAGTCCAAGGATGAAGGAGGGTTTACACCTGATCCTATATAGTCCTAATCAGCTGTTAAGACCACTGCCGAATAAGCTCTGCGCATAACACCAAGACTACATGTTCCTCAACACTTAATTAAATCTAGTTTAGCTAGAAAACAGTAACGTTGACAACAAAGCCTTGTTCAAAGGATCAAATAGTCACGTGTCCAACCGTTACCGGAGGCCGCTGCCTGCTTGGATCTGTTTATTGTCTCATTAAACGGTACTATCCAACATTACACTCCCCTCCCCCAAAATATCGTTATAATAATATCTAGCTTGCTAGCGCAGCCGTAGCATACTGTCACTCACCGCCTGACACCGTACCTTAGTAATAAATTACGTTTACCAGCCAAACCAAACGTTAGTTAGTTACACAACATACTGTTTATTTACATTTGATGCACTCAAACAAAACATTGTCACACTCTTTTCCATCCGATCACAGGATGTTTTTTTTTGTTTTGTTTTTACGCAAGCCGACTGAGAGTAGCTCAAGGGGGACAAAGAAATGGGCCAACACAGAGATGGCTAGCTCGGCAAATAGCAAAACGTTAGCCTGCCAGTGTAGCTGGCCACCTATTAGTGCCAGGCTACTAGCTTGCTAAATTGGTTAGCTCACTTTAGCTAGCCGCAGCAGCAGCAGCTGTCACGCTTGCTAATTGACCAAAACACTCCCGAGCCTGCGGTGTCTCCCCAATAATGTCAACTTTTCCCACTTCCACTCGGCTCTTACCCACGCAGTGGATCAACGTATGCCGCCAAGAGTCGAGTTCGCGCCTGAAACCCTTCCGTTCTGCCGTGCATTTGCCGCTACGGCACTGTGCAGCCGCCATTCTGCCCGCCGTCCTCCTTCCCCCTGCCCTGCTCTCTCTCTCTCTGGACGTCACCAGCAACAGTCAGTCGCTAGGATCAGCTTCCAACCACAGCCATCGTCTCCTCGGCTTGCTTCACCCGCACCTGGAAAGCCCAGCGTTCAGATCCGGTCTAGAGCCCGCCCTAGCGGCCCTACTCAGTGTTGCCAGATATTGTGTGAGAGTGGAGTGAGTACTGTATTAGACGGACCTGTGTAGACCATAGAGTATATAAAAGGAGGTGTAGACCAGTGGCTTTCAACCCTTTTCATATCAAGGCCCATTATTTATTTGGCAAACCACATACCACCAGTCTCACCGACCTAGCTCTGGCCCATAGCTCTATAGAATGTTTTGTTGATTTTGTCCACAATTCCATGTGGCAAACATCAAAATATAATATGATCAAAATAACAATTGTTCAATTTCTACATTCTCTAATAGTGTAGACTTGTTGTCCATTAAGTAATGCAGATGTTTAACAATTATTTAACTCTTGAGAGCGTAAAATGAAACCAAATGGACCGTTGCTGGTTTGGAGTTAAAGATCTATAAGAGTCCATTTGGTTACCAACTCCATCATTTAACTGGGGACCACCTGGAATCCCTTCAGGGACCACTGGTGGTCCCCGCACCACTGGTTGAAAACACTGCTGTAGACCCACTGTACATGTAAACTTAAACAGTGCTGCTACTTTTACACAAATTTTAACTTTTAAGCTTTTTTTCTTTTGCATACTATTAGTTTACTATAGTTTGAGGAAAAATGCTATTTGTCCCAAAATGACTGCAAAAGATTGGTGCTATAGAGGGTATGCCTATGCATGAAGTGAATGGCAGATCGAGTGGCAAAGTAAGAGACAAAGTGAATTTAATGTTGTTTAAAGTTATTTAATGCAATCAAATAGGACGTTTCTGTTTGGATGTATGTATGGGCTGTCAAGGCCAGAAAGTAGTTTTTGCCACTTAGTAGGCGTTCCAGCATAACTTCCGGGTATGCTGATGTCACATGCATACCCTCTATTCTTTCAAAAAGCTTTATACCCTGTAGTGTACATGTAACATGTAGGGCTATATAACGATGCAATGTGACATAACTCTGTTTACTCAATGCTGTACCCCAACCAACTATACTTTTCACATTTTATTATATTTTTTGACACTTGCGTTGGTAAATGGTAAATGGTGCATTTATATAGCGCCTTTATCCAAGGCGCTTTACAGATATTGTGCATTACATTCACCCATTCACACACACATTCATACACCGATGGCAGCGGAAACCATGCAAGGCACAAACTAGCACATCAGGAGCAATTTGGGGTTCAGTGTCTTGCTCAAGGACACTTCGACAGTAACTCTGGGGGAGCCCGGGTTCGAACTGGCAACCTCACGGTTCCCATCCAGCCACTCTACCCCTGAGCCACCGCCGCCCAATGTAAATGTATGTATGGCAATGTAAACGTATGTTTTCTCATGCCAATAAAGCTCCTTTGAATTGAGAAATAAGCGACCAGGTCTATGGTAACAAGCCCAAAAGAAGCGACTGGGCTAAAAATAATCTTGGAGGCCCGGGCCACCAGCATGGTGATCTGGGAAACCTACAGCCTAGGCTGCTGCGTGTACATTTGCATGTCTTTAAATGTTCTGACTTCTGATTAATTGAAAATGGAGGTCCTTGATGTAAACAAGTCTTGGTGCTTTTTCTGGTTTTATCCTCTTCAAACTTTACAAAAAAAAAAGAAGCCCAAGGTTGCTTATAATAAGCAGACTTGGCAACACTTGCCCTACTGTAAAGTCGGGATGTCTCGGCACACAAAATAGCTCTGCTCCGCCCGAGCCACCATAGACACGTCCGTTTTTAAGTAGAAGTATCAATACCACAATGTAGATACTCAAGACAAAGTACCAAAAGTAAGTCATTATGAACAATGTTCCAAATTTTGACAATTACTTTCTTGGCCTACCCCCTTAATTTTCCTCCAATAGGCAAATCTTAGATTGCATCATATAATAAGAACTGTGTTCCAAAAATAAATCAATTTTATTCATATGGATATGAAGCATCAGTGCAAGTTTGTTTTTCTTCTCCCAAACAGACATCAACAGCTGATTAGTTTATTTTTGGAACAGTTCTTATGCCGCGATGTAAGGTCTGCCTATAGGAAATCCAATAAAAAAAAATTACTCTGCAGCCCAGAGGTAGTCAGGTCTCCACTTTGAAAACCCCTGGAATAGGACACTGGCACAGGAATAACTAATAATTTGTGCAAATGATCCAACAAGTTTAGTATATAGTCATTTTTATTATTCATTATTGATTAAAACAAAATGTTTATTTATTTTGTATGTTATGTTGCCAAACATCCATTGCGCATCTCTTAAGCCAGGAAATGTTTCAGCTACATTTATATATTCATGAAGAGGCAACAGGAGCCATTACAAAGGCAAATACAGTTTAAAGTATAACATTTTATATTGTACAGGGTGCTATAATTGAACACCAAAAGTTAATTCCAACTTCAATTGGAATTGGCCTCTTGGTCGATAAGTGGGTTGAGGTCCAGCTTGGTCTTTTCTAGAGCAATTGTCTTGGCCCTCCGAGACGGGCGTGTGGACAACGATAGAGATTCTGGAACAGCTTCTGGAACATTCTCGCCATCACTGAGAAGAAAAAAATAATAATAATGTGGATAAAGAAAGAGTGATGTAGACATAATGGATATAGAAAGAGGAATAGAAAGCTCACCTCTCTTCCGATGAGTCTGCTCTTCTGTTATTCTTTCTGGCCCCTTTGGCCGTGGAAGCTTTTCTCTGGCCTGCGCACACACACACACACACATTTAAAAACTCACATTACCTCCATATGTGGTGTGAACTATTACATAGGTACTATAGATGAGAACAGAATTCAGGTCCAAAAATCACACCCATGTGAAGTGAGCGGTGCAATTTATCATGAAGATGACATAGACCCACATGGCGGTAACCACAGTAACCGTGCTGTTACCGACTAATAGACATATTGACCGTACACAAATACTATAATACATTTTAGTGTCTAGTCTACATTACCTCTTTTGGCCCTCTTGACAGATTTAGATGCATCTTCTGTTGCAGCCTCTGGAAATATAGCAGAGAAACAAAAAAAATGTTAATTTCTTCCATCACACACACGGATGCCAAACTGGAGAGATTTCTGTTAACCAGTGATATTCAACTGGCGGCATGCCACGCATGCCAAATTCGGCCCCATGGAGATCTTTCTATGAACACATTTCCATGACTTAAGTCCTATTTTATACTGTTGTATGACGGCGTGATGCAAAAGTAGCCAATCTGCAAGCAACGCTTTGCATCACAGCGCGTTGTGGTGAGCTTTTTTTTAAGATTTAGAAAAAAACAGAAACAAATATTAGAAAAACGTTGGCTATAATCACATGACCAAAAAGGGATACAAGTTTTCAAAGTAGTGTTAAACTAACTGGTGCACTCTGTATGGTTAAAGATGGGGTGCATCCCTTCAGGCTATGGGACGTTAGTGTCTACACTACATCCACACGTGGAGTCCGTTTGTTTACAAGAGAGACAGATGGCCAGCAAAGCATGTGTGCTACTATGTCAGTGGCTAATTGCTAACCTATAATGTTTTCAGATACATATTTTAGCGTGCTGATTAAGTTTAAAATGAGTAATACATTATCTGGATGTCATCTTGAATGAGATTAAAATAAAAATTAAAGTAGTTCTAAAAATCAAAATCAGTTGTGTTTGAAGGAACGTGCAGCAATGGGAATCAAACGGGTGAATGAAATCAAGATTTTTATATTCATGCAGCACGATTATGTTCAAAGGAAGTAATTAAATTTGGACTTTTATGGAATTTTGATATAAAAATTGAAATTCTCCCATTGTTTTGGCATCTGTTACGACCACAGATATGCTCTAAAAGTGTGAAAAACTTATTTTTCATTCAAGACCAGGAACGCATCTGTGTCACCTCAGCGTTTAACCACTTTAACCATTATTTTATACTTTAGCTGTAAACACGTGCAAATCTTTGAATATATATTCTCTCACAGTGAACGTTTTACATAGCCCACATTTGCTTCTGGGGGTCCCTGGAACAACATATTTTCAGATGGGGGTCGGCGGCCAATTACATATAATTTTTGGGGTCCTTGACATGAAATAGTTTGAGAACCATCGAACAAACATCGAACAAATGTCATGATTTAGAAGACATTTGTAGAATCTGGTCTCAGGTCTCAATGGGTTAAGGCTTAAGCAAATGCATATTGCCACAGTGTGTATATGAGAAGAGGTTTGTTTGTGTACCGTCCGCATTAACATCCAACGGCTGTAGTGCGGTGGCGTTGAGGAACTCAGTCTGCTCTTTAGAATCTACCAGCTGATCAACCACCTTCTCAATAGCACGGAGACAAACCCGATCCTTCACCACCTGATAGAAAGTTGAAAGTAAGTACACAAATAGACATTCCTACAATATGACAATCAAAGGCAAATTAATTGGAATAGTATATGTGTATGAGTGCAGGGCCTGGCCCTCAACAACTGAAATACCACTGGGTGACCTACCTTCAAGTGGCAGTACATTACAGAGTGGAGTACAGTACAGTAAGAGTGCAGTACAGAGTCTACACTACTGTCTGAGTACAGTACAGTATTAGTACAGTGTACACCCCTACTGATGGGGTCATCAGTAGGGGGACTAAGTCCGTAGGAGACTCTTCTACTCCACCGGTCATCAAATTATCGGCTAAGGAATGCGACAAAAACAAATCTCCAGGAACTCAAGACTTCATCGACATGGGGTGTGTAATTGTTAGAAAATAAGTAGTTTTTGTTTGGGTGATGTACTCCTTTAAACCAATTTTAATATAAGATATGAACATTTTTAATAAACCAAAAATATGAGATCAAAATAAACGGTTTGGCCGCTGAGTATCTGCGCATACCTGTGTGATCTGCTGCAGCAGCAAAAGCAGGTCTTGTCTGGTGGTCTCATCTCGGCTGAGCTCCAGGTTGTTTAGAGTGCTGCCATAGAGACGCACCTCAGGAGCTGTAGGGTCCTTCAGAATCTCACCACAGAGGCGGGCTGCCAGGTAGTCATGGACACACACCTCCTGAAGACAGACAGGCAGGTGAGGTTTATTAAATGTGGGCCTATATGTACTGCATTCATTATTAATCAATACAACTACTACGCATAATCCTTTTTTAAGTGGAACTATTCACACTCTGTAGGCCTAGTTATCTTACATGATAGCCATATTTTATTTCAGCCGCCAAATGTTAAGCTGTGACCGAATATAGTCAACTGCCCATCATACATTTTAATGAGAATAAAGAATAGAATTCAAATGTGCAAATTAGCGCCTTTCCAAATGAATACAATCTTGTGGTAACAAATTCAAAGAAATTCCAATGGTTATCTGCCCTTTTTAAGAGGTCACATAAGGAAAGTTAGAAGTTACCTTACCTCGGTATTAGTTGAGGGTTTAATAAGTGCACTTGAGCGAGTCAAGTTGACCAACAGCTCGACAACATTGTTTACGTCAACCTCGGCTAGTGGAGATGTGGCTGGAGCGTTCATCAGAGTCCTCACTGTAGGCAGCAAACACTCCTCTACCACCTCCTGGTGGGCCCTGAGACACATTCACACAACACAAAATATTTTAACATTTGGTTTTTGAATTTCCATTTCTGATAAACAACAAGCTATATAGGCTCCGATTACACTAACGTTTATTGTTAAACTGTAAAATATCCTGCCTCCATTACACATTGATTCCACATTTGAGGGATCAGTGCAGAGAATGTGACACTCCCTAATATCAATCCCGGCCCAATACTGTAAATAAATTATCCAGGCGTCTCTAAGAGAAATCAACACAAACCTGCTCTCGCGGGCATAGAGCTGGAAAAAGACACCAAGACAGTGTCGTAGGCGCGTGTCATCCTCTGTGACGGGGTTGTACCACAGCAAGATAAGACGAGACATCATCTTGGCACTGGAGATGCGGCCAGTGTACATGAGCTTCGACAGGCCTTCTGCCGTCTCTGTACGCAGGTCAGACACCTGGGTATGAAAGACACAAAATAAAACCTCACAACTGAAAAATACTCTGAAACAGAAAGCTGAACCAATGAGAACGTCAAAACCTTCAGGGTATGGGACGCATCGCCGCTACATGCGAGTGCGCGACATCACGTGTGCGTTGAGTTTGTTTACAAGTTACAGAGAGACGGGCAGCAAAGCTAGTGGCTTATTTCTAACGTATAATGTCTGGATGTCATCTTGAATGAGATTAAAAACGTAGTAGTTCTATAATTAAAAAAAAACAGCTGTGTTGGAGGAACGCGCAGCAATGGGAATATAATCAAGATTCATTTTTATGTATGCGGGCCTCGACACATCATCACGCAGCACGTTTTCGTTTTTTGATATAAAAATACACGGATGGAAATGTTCCCATTGTTAGGTATGTCCATATATATATATACACACATGAAGACCACGGATATGCTCTAAAAGTGTGACATTTTTATTTTCATTTCCCTACGTCTTTAACACAAATTACGTTATGTTTTGGTAGCCATACAGCTATTACCAGTTGAAGAAATTGCAGATTGAGGCGTTAACGATTGCGGTTATGAAATGTCTGACATCATTAGGCTTTTCTGGAAGACTGAAATAACTAATAGACTATCTACAAGCTGAAAACACGTTGCAGCGCGACATGTTGTAAACTTGTAGATAGCCTGGTTTTGGTGAACGACAAACTTCTATAGAAGACATGCTGACTTATATGGATTCCAAATGACTGAAATCAGTTGTGGCGACTGAGAACTTTAATCCATGAGGACAGAAAGAATAAAGTCTTCTTTTATACTCAGGACAAATTCCATTTGCCCCAGTCCTTTGCCAAGGCATAGAACGTTATACAAGTTGCGTATTAAATACAAAACCAAAAAGTCAAGCTAACCTCACTGTCCAGGAACTCTGATAACATCAGAAGGATGCTCTGTGCCGTGTCCTCGTGGCTCTTCTCCTCCACTGCCGGTGCCTCGGCGTCTTCTTGTCTGTCTGTGTCTGGTGAGTGGGGGGGCAGGCCCGTCTGAGTAGCAGCCGGTGTGTCAGAGAGGAGTTGGAAGCCAAAGAGGAGCAGCAGGTCGATGATGGCCCGCAGAGCACTGATGCGGATCTTAATCTCGTCCAATTGGGCAATCTACACACATACACACACACACACACACATTATTTGTATTTGTGTTAAATTTACAGCAATATTATTTATGTGTCTGATGGTCAAGATTTGTGCTTGTTTTGTTCAACTTTACTTTAACTTAGATTGAAGTAAGCAACAGGGTATGCGGGGAAAACAATTATGTGCAGCTACACTGCAGTAACAAGAATAGCAGATAAGTACCGATTCAACGATTTAATTCTGATTCAGAGGGCTACGATTCAATTATAAACCGATTACTGATGCATCTCGATTGCAATGCATGATTTATACTTTGCCCTCACTGTGTGACCAATAAACAGTGCTTTCTAATGATCCCATAATGAAAACAGATTCATTTACGACTTTTGTGAATCGATTCATAATCATCCATGTCCGTTGTCCACATCGCGATTAATCTATGAATCAATTTTATTTTCCACCCTTAACATCAATTTATGAGCTCATGTTCACATTACCTGCAGCAGCAGAACCATGTGTGTGTTAGCCAGCTCTTTGCTGTGCAGAGCGCAGGTTCCCAAACACAACACCGCCATGTTACGGACAGCTGGGTGGGCGTTGGCTATACTGGGCAGGATCTGACGGGAGTAGAGGGATATTATTGCATTTGAATATTTTACTTCTGCAACACATTATGTTCAACAAAACTAGTGAATGTGCTGAATTCTTTCATTCTAAATGAATGCATTAGTCATGTTACAATTGTTGTATTTACCAATGATAACATTAGTTCACTTGTGGTGGGCCCCATACTCGTTTTGATGTTCATCTGTTTCATCAGCTCGCACAACATTGTCAGACACCTCAGAAGAGTCTCTGGATCATTCTGGAATAGACAAAAGCCACATTAAACCAAACTCAAACACACATGCCTCGGCCATTTATAATTCATACAAAAAGGTGAGCCATGTGGCGATCCAATAGCTGGATGGCTGGGTACTGGGTAGCCTAGTACCACATGGGCTCCGATCCCCTCCTGCCACATCATTTGCTGCATTTCTCTCTCCTCTATCCAAAACTGTGTCTGTCAAATAAAGGCTCAGAAATAGCCCAACTACTGGCCCGGACGGTTAGCTCAACCGTCTGGGCACCTAGGCTGTTGAGCCAGCCTGACGGCGTGCCGCAAGTTTGACTCCCGATCCAGACAGCCTTTACCACGTGTCTTCCCCCCCATTTCCTGTCAGTCTACTTTCAACCTATCAATAAAGACAAAAAATAATAATAATAATAATAGCCCAACTACTTAACACCCTGAGCGCACAGAACGAAGTTCTCCTCCTTTTCAATTAGTAACGCCCAGCGCCCAGGACGAAGATTGATCAAAAGGACGGAGATTATTGATAACAAAACCGATCGCATCACTCCACAGGCTGGGAGCGTCTGTTGCGCAACATTCGATGTTGCGCAACAGTGGGACGTCATCAAAAATGTTCCCCCCGTTTAGCCGACGAGACCGAAAATCTTAAAACGTTAATAACACTTGATCTAAATCATTCCGTCCTCCCTCGCAAACACTTCTTTAAATATCTGCAACTGAGGGACTTTATTAGAACTAATCTGGGGCAATCCATGCTGGCCCCATCCATGTCTGTGCTGGAGAAAGCTTTGGTTAATGACCCATTCGGAAGGGGGTTAATATCAGATTTCTACGCCCTATTGGTTGACTTTTCTCCGGAATCCTCGGAAGATAGGCTTAATGCCTGGAGAACAGATATTCAGGAGGATTTAACAGTGGAACAATGGAGTACGGCTTGTGCACAAGCTCAATCCCAGACTGGGAATACTCGTCTAAAACTTCTACAATACAATTGGCTTATGAGAGTGTACATCACACCAGTTAAACTTAATAAGTATAATTGTAATATTCCAGATGTATGCACCAGATGCGGTGAAGATAGAGGCACATTGTTCCACTGTCTATGGTCCTGTCCAAAATTGATTGAGTTTTGGGGGAGCAGGAAATACAGAAGATTTTGTCAATAAATATTGTACCAGAACCAAAGTTCTTCCTGCTCGGTCTATATCCGGAGGGACACAAGATAAAGCGTAATGAACAAATGTTTATAGATATATGTATTTTACAAGCTAAGAGAGTGATAGCATTGACCTGGAAGAGGCCGGACAAACCAAGTATTACACAGTGGTTCAGAGAATTGTCTTTATGTCTACCTTTGGAAAAGATTGCATACATTCTTAAGGACAAACAAGAAATGTTTCAGGAGGTGTGGGGCCGTTTTATGAGATACATAAAGAACAATAATTTGTCACATTTAATGGATGGAGCTGAAGAGGAGTAGTGCTGTTGTTGTTTTTTGTTTTGTTTTGTTGTTTTTGGTTATTGTTGTTTTGCTTTCTTTATATCAGTAATTGTCTTGTACTGTTCATTGTTGTTTTTTGTATATTTGTATTGTCATTTGTGTGTAAAAAGGAAAATAAATATATTGTTGAAAAAAAAAAAAAATCATTCCGTCCAATTCTAAGCAAAGATTATGTGGCCCACCGCGGTCCCGTCGCTAGTCGCGGTAGAATTAATCATACCTCCCGTTGTTGTTGATCGCCTCTAGAGTGTTTTGGCTACATCTAGCTGCTTCAGCCACATCCGGTTCGTCTGTAAAAGTGCTCCGCTGCTATAAATCGCTGGGCGCTATGATTTAATGGATTAAATAACCCCGGGCGTTCGGGGTGTTAAGATATAAACTGTATAACTTAAGTTATGGAAGGAGAACAGCCACCAGCATGGAATAGAGGCAGTGGTTTTACACGTCATCACGACTCCTTTGTACCTTCTCAGTGCGGTTCTCCTCGTCAGTCGGTTGGCTGCTTTCTGCCATTTCCTGGATGATCTGGTTCCGGTGGTTTTCCATCTCAGTGATGGAGACCTTTAGCTCAGCCGCACGGCTGAAGTCCTGGGCTGCGATAGACTCCTCCAGGGCCTCCTTGGTCTCCAAGACACGCACTTTGACCTCCGCTAACTGAGATACACGTTAAAGGGGGGGGGGGGGGGGGGGGGGAAGGATGGAGAAATGTTAAGAATTTAATGGTAGATGCACAGGAAAGGGTGGAAAACACATTATTAGTCCTTGGTTAAGATCTCTAAGAGAGGCTTGACTCCCAGAATAGGCAGCCTTACCTCTGATAGCTACAAGGATGGAAAGAACAGAATAAACGGAGCATATCCAACACTAGCTGAACCCCTGGGCATATTTACACTCCTCGAGTCTGGCAGGCCTCCTAGAGGGCTAGCTTTTACGGCCATTAGCAGGAACGGAGAGGGAAAGTGGAAGAAAAATGGTGGTGGTGAAGGGAGGGGGGTGCATTATCATTAAGCTCCTGGGTTAAGATGGATTTCTACAGGACCACTTTTCACTCCTTACCAGAAGAGTAAGATGGGGTGAGAGAAGGATATTAAGGGATGGGCAGTGGGCACAGATCCCATCCCATATACAGTAAAGTTACACAAGATTATATGTATTAGGTTTTGGCTCTTCTTTGACATTGTAGCAAAAAAAGAATAGCAATTAAGTAACTAGATGAATCTTTGTGTACATCTGTGTGTATGCGTTTGTGTACAATTTATAAAGTAAAATGTTGGAAGCCTGTCTGTGGGATCTGTGTTTAATAATACCGGTACTAGCCTGGAAACCGGACGAAAGCAGATGAAGGAAAAGGAAAACATAATCCCTTGGGAGATTGGTCTGGCACTCCTCAGTTTGAATTGCATTTCACTCACCCCAGAGTTGTGGGTGACCAATCAGAGCCCACTATTCAAAGTCAGTTTGCTGTGATATTAGCATTGTGAGCTTGCAGATTGGCTACTTTTGCATCACGCTGTCATACAACAGTATAAAATAGAAAATAGGGCTTAAGTCATGGAAATGTGTTCCAAGAAAGATCTCCATGGGCCGAATTTGGCATGCGTGCCGCCAGTTGAATATCACTGGCTAACACTGGTTAAGAGAAATCTCTCCAATTTGGCATCCTATAAATGGTGTGTGTGTGTGTGTGTGTGTACTGTTGTAGGTCCTGCAATGATATAAGTCTATGTGTAGTATGCAGCCAACAAGCTTCTATTGTTCATAAGCTGACTGGTGGAAATCACTGTCCCAGTGCCTGCTGGTCTGGGCTTTGAAATGAAATGAAATGATTACTATATTTACCCAGGGTATCTGGGCTAAGCTCAAGAACTTGTTTCCAGCCAGGCCCTGCTCATAGAACATTTCATCGTAGTGGTTCAATGCCTTGTTCAAGGGCACTTCAGCGGTGGTAATTTTAACGTGTCGGACCGCTGATTCGAACTGGCGACCTTCCGGTATCAAGACCGCTCAGCAATCCGTTCGGCCACCGCTGCCGCTTTGAGGCTATATGACTTGCCAGATGATAGCTGCTTTAAGTCCTTGGTTGGGGTCCTTGATCATCTTAATAGCTTTACATAGCAATAAACCACCCAGGCTGAGGCTTGATAAACCTCAAGAAGTGTTTTTGCATTTACTAATGACTGCTATTCTCATTTGTTAGAGCTTTGAGGAAACATTGTCTGTTAGAAACAGCCACGTCACAAAATATAGCAAACTGGATCCAGGTTCCAGCTACAAACTAAGTATTCTTTATTACCACCAAGGTGATGTTTCAAGCAGTCTAAGGGCTACAAGGCTTAAAACATCACCTTGGTGTTTGGTGGCAATAACGAAAACACTATGGAGCTGAATCCAGGATACAGACTACGTTTTTCTTCATTCCTTACCTTGACCTGCTGCCTGCGTCTCTCATCCTCGTTCACAGGCTGACTCACTTCCATGATGGGTTCCCTCACATCCGAGATGATTTCGGCCACCTGAGAAACACAGTTCACACATCAGAATCAGTGCCACTGACATCATCATCAGTAAACCACGCATACAACCATTTTGTTAGGTGTACTGGGCAGGTATTTTTATATGGTGGTCTATTTCCAAAGAAAAACTATGTTTGATTGTTTTTGATAATGGGTCGCACACACTGAATTGTTAGTGTTGACACCTCCACTTACGGAAAAGCAGATCAGTCTGGACTGAATGGATATTGCTACTAGGGGTGGGATGATATGGGTACTAGAGCCCTGCACGGGCCTAAAATATAGGCCCTGGCCCGGCCCCGTGGAGTTAAGGCCCGGTCCGGCCCTAAGCCCGTTGGTAAAGTCCAGAAACGGCCCGGGCCCGGCCCGAAGCCCGACATATTTTTATTTATTATTTCTAGCATGCGTGCCGCTGCGGTCGCTTTATTGGTGCACGGATGCAGCAGCAGCAGCCACTCTTACAGCTGCACTATCTGGCGCTCTGATAAACCCACATTAAGAACAAGAAGTCAATAACACCACACATCACACTAAAAAGTAGCCTACTTAATTATAGTTTTATACAGTTACTGCTGCACGTGCACTGTCAATCAGCGCAACGCGCTGTGAGCTTGTAGATCGGCTATCGCGGACTCACGCTGCATTATAAAACCCAGACCCACAATAATAAGAACACTTACGTTATGTATCTGCAGTTTCTGCACTGTACAAATCCAACTTTGTTTAGTGTGGTAATAATGCTCCCGCCGTATTTAAATTGTTTTTATTGCGGACTGCAGAGGAGACCCTATAGCGGTAGCCTACTCGGAGTCGGTGTGTGTGTGCTGTGCGAGTGCGTGTGTGAGAGAGAGAGAGAGAGAGTTTAGACGCGGAGCGAGAGAGAGAATGTAAAACGTTGTTTCAAAGTCTTTATAGTTTTTACCAGATTTTAGTGTGCTTGTGTGTGTGTGTGTGGGTGGTAAGGCTGTCCCCAAACATTCAAGGTTCGAATGTTCGCTCGTTAGGGTTGGCACTCGAATCTTAATTAATGGGATTGAACCATTCGTTTGTTTTATTTTTATTTTTTTATTAAATAAAAAATATTTTTTCCCTTTTTTTATTAACTCGAAAATATATCTCGGCGAGAATGCGATATGAGCATGTAAAAAAAATAAGTAAGTTTCTAGTGCATTCCTGTCAGAAGTTATGATTTTTTAAAGAAATATCTCCTAGTTCTGCTGTCCCATCTCCCGTGCACAAACTGCACATTCATTTGGTGATTGGCCTGCAGCTGAGGTGATTGACCTTTCTCACCTTGTTCTGTGAGAACAAAAGAGTTCCATTGAATGGAATGTCTGACGCGTCTCTCTCACACACACACACACACCAGCACACCAGCATGATCGCTGACGGGGGGAACCCGACCGTTCTTAGCAGCCATGATATATTAGCATATGATCTCTTCAATGCGCTTCTGAGAATAATACACAGGTGGAACAAATAACGAGCAATATACGCTGTTTTGGAGCTGCCAGCAAGCTCACATGAGCTTGCAGATCAGCTGTTTTCGCGCAGCCACTTGACGGTGTGTGTGTGTGTGTGTGTTGGGAGAGACGAGAGAGATTGATAGCGCAGGGGAGACGCGCTGCGCTCTGCTCGAGACGGATCTCAAAGGTTATTTTTTTAATTAATTAGAAACAAATGGTCCGGATGTTCGCTCGAAAATTCCTGCCGAAGTTCGAGTCCTAAAAAAATGGCTAAGGTACAGCCTTAGTGGGTGGGGGGGTTATTGTCACGTCACTATGGAGCAGACAGCAGCATGCTGACGCGCTGCTGAAGCAAGTCCAGTCTGGGTGAAATTCACATCGGAAAATTAATATAACGGCGCGTGAGCCCGCCCGGCCCACGGCCCGTTGGTCAGGGACAGAGACGGCCCGGGCCCGGCCCGTTTTGGCGGGCTGGGCCGGGCCCCGTCGGGTCCCGGCGGGCTTGCAGGTCTCTAATGGGTACCTCACGATACGATATATATATCGCGATATTAGGCCCTCGATAACGATATTCTATATATTGCGATATATTGTATGAAATTTCATCAACGATATCTGCAACTACAAAATACTTGGAACTGAACGTGCTCGAACACAGGGAGGGACACACACATAGCCGTCTATAGGACTGGTTGCACCACTCAAACACTAAATGAATACTCAATAAACTCCCTTTGACTCATACCCTCATCATAATACCTCACAAACACTACCAAGTGACCACACCACCAAGTGACCATTATCACTGGTATCGTCATAATACCTCACAAACACCACCAACTGACCATTATCACTGGTGTCAGTGGACTTGTCCACTGCTGTTTGGACAAATCACCATCCAGTAATTCAGTACTTCTGGTTGCTGTGGAATGTGAGTGGGATTTGCTTTATTTTATATCAATATTTTAATAATCGATAATTTATCGTGGGAGGACGCATCGATATATATCGCAATATCGATATTTCAGCACACCCCTAGTTGCTACTATACAGAGATCAGTCTGGACTGAATGGATGTGCTACGTGGCTATACAGTGACAGAGTGGGTGTATAATCTTCTGAGTGAGAGAGTCCAGTGAAACTCACAATCTGTATGCGTCTGTGGTCGTCAGGGATGAGGTCGAGTAGTTTCTCAGTGAGAAGGGACACCAGAGAAGGAGGGGTCTGAGGCAGGGCCAACATCTCCTGCAGCACAGCCAACACACGCTTCCTACAAACACACACGCAGAAGGGGAATCCCAGTCAGCACGACTGCCTGCAAAATGTTTGCCAACCACTATTCCCGACCCATCTCCCCAACACATTTTGCTATTCCATTTCCAACTGATCCAAAACTGTGTGGATGTTTAGATTTAGTGTCAGCGTAGATCGTTAGATGTTATAAAGATCTCTCTTCTTCAACCCTCCCCTTACATTTTTTATATCTTTACATACTCCTCACTCTCTACGAACCTCTTTATAGCCAGCTACTAGCCTACTACAGTATGTTAGTCTGTCGGTGCATTACACTGAAGCAAGCAACAATATAGAAACATTTTCAAGTAAACTCAAAATATAAAAGACAATGTAGTGTAAGTCTGTCTCTCTTACCTGCCACCTTCCTCATTGGTGTCTAGACAGCCAGTGAGGTGGATGAGCTGTTGTGAAATGAACTCCTTGGTCATGACCAACTCCAGCTGGTTAAAGTCTGCCCTCTGTTCCTCGGAGAGCAGTGGCACTGCCTTCAGATACCTACAACAGCCAGAGTCATGGTCACAGGACTAGAAAAAGTGCCCAGAACAAAGGGCAAATTAGATGCCACTCAGCTGCACATCCACTTTGCTAGTATTTTAGATGGCTCCACTTCCTTCACATCTATGTGGTTATATGCACTATGCAGCACAAAGCTAGTAATCACACATACAGCACACAAACCTGAAATCCTGGCTACAAACGTCACTAGAAGATATTTACCAGTTGGAATGAGATCGGTTGTCAGTCTGCTCAAGCAATTTAAAGTAAACACATTTCTAAATATCACAAAGCTTAAATGCTGGCTTAAGTTAGATATGCGTGTGCACAGGACGTGAATATGAAAGTTAACTTAATAAACAGACCGATGGAAGGGGCAATTTAAGCAAGACTGAATGTATGTTTCAACATACATTTAAAAAAAATATTGTCAACCTAATATTGGTTGACAATGTTCCACAAGAAAAAGCATCCATTGCTCCTTCGGCAGGTCATATTAAGTCCTCTATCAAAGTCACAATTTAGCAAGTTAATTTACTTAAAATATTAGGCTGTGTTAGCTGGCGTGGTGTAAGCATTAAGCTAGCCACTCAGTTACATACAGAAAGAACGGTTCAGAGAACACCGGTCCTGCCTTCAGATACCTGGGGTCACAAGTCACAATCACAACACAATTTATTTAACTATATCAGTGAATTATAATAATCATTACGACTTTCAAAATATGAATGATAGAACAGGGTTGATGATGATGGTCCTAATTGGTTGTTAGAGCAACATGAGTTTTTCATAAAATGAGTTAACAAAAGAATGCCCACTCTGGAATATCTCGGACCGTTCTCTCACCCATAAAGGTAGGAGGCGTAGGTGGCAGCATCTGGCAGTACTTGCTCCAGCATCTCCTCACCCTCGTCTCCTTTACCCTTGATGAACTCACACAGAGCCCTCCAATACAGCACTCGCTCACAGCTCAGAGATTCCTCTGGGATCACTTTCCTGTTGACAACACACGCACGCAATCACTTTCCTCTGAGGAATTAATCACTTCAGTGAAATGTGAAGTGAGAATGGCACAGAAGATGAAAATAAGATGCCTGTGTGTGTGTGTGTGTGTGTGTGTGTGTGTGTGTGTGTGTGAGAGAGAGTCTACCTGTTGTCCAGCAGCAATGTGTTTTGCAGCAGTTCATCGGTGGGAGTGTTAGTGAAGATGGCCCTCAGTGTGTCCAGGGCTGTCTGGGCACAGTTCTCCACATCAAGGTTGTGGAGGACTGCCACCACATCCCCGTTCATCAACTTCAACCAGGCCGGCAGGATACGGGAACGAACTACCTCCCTCACAGCCTCTGGAGGACACATGGATTAAAGCAAAAATAAAATCTCACGAGTCACCATTGAAAAATTCCTAATATGTAATTTGTGAAACAGCGTGAAAGGAGCCACCACACACTAGCGCCATGTGTCCTACACACTTAACACAATATATAAAATTACGTTATGTTTTGGTAGTCATACGGCTAACCAGTTGAAAGAATTGCACATTAAGGCGTTAACCAGTGGTTATGAAATATCTGAGATCATTAGGGTTTTCTGGAAGCCTGAAATAACTAATAACTGACAATAGGCTATCTAGTATCTACAAGCTTACAACACGTTGAGCTATGAGACGTTGTAGTCTTGTAGATAGTCTATTTTTGGTGCAGGACACACTTCTATAGAAGACATGCTGACTTCTATGGAATCCAAATGACTGAAATCAGTCATGGCGACTGAGAACTTTAATCCATGAGAACAATCAGTCAAATAGGACAGGTGGTTAAAAATCACACCTGTGTGAAGTGAGCGGTGCAACTATACATTTATTGTTATAGTTACTGTACCGTGGTCTGTATACTGTATTGTGCTCTGTACTGCCACTACTCTGTGCTGTACTCTGCTGGCCACTTTAGGTGGTGCAGCTTTCCATGCTTGGACATACACAGGGACAGACATATGGACACACACAGCTCTGTAATGGAGCGTAGGCACTAGGCACCGCTCAAAAATCACACCCATGTGAAGTGAGGGGCACTCTTATCATCGTACAGTACATCATCATCATACATCATACATCATCTCACTCCGGCCAATCTGAATTTGCGTCCTCACCTTCGTCTTCAATGTTTGTGTTACACAATGTTTGTGTTTACACAAACACTCAAACTTGGACATATTAGGGGCCAACGCCCCTAAAAAAAGTGAGAGAAGAAAGCACCAAACTAATCAGAGCACTTTTGGTTGTGTCACACACACACGCACACGCACACGCACACACACACACACACACACACACACACACACACACACACACACACACACACACACACACACACACACACACACACACACACACACACACAGTACCAACCTGAGGAGTCGTGAAGGCCCTGTTGCAGTAGGCTGACTCTCTGTGCAATGCTCAGAGCTTTGATGTGAACTTTTTCAGCCAGAACCTGAAACAGCATGCAAACCACCACATTTACATTTCTAATCAGACAGCAAGCACAAAATTGCAATGCGTTACCGGTAACTATAACTGATAAGACTCCAGACTAGCTTGCGTACATGTTACCTGGTTGGCTAGCTGGCATTATGTGTAGTTGCCTAGTAGGCTAGCTAGCGTTATGTGTGCTTACCTGGTAGGCTAGCTTGCGGACGTTCTCCTTGATGTCCCGGGTGCGTTTGAGAACTTTGGGGAGTGAACGGGGAGACATAGCAATGCAAGACAGAACGGCACGTCGCACCTCTGCATTAGAATCATTGTCCAGTATCAACAGATAGGCTGGGAAATGGAGACAGAACATATCAAAATAAATGGATAAATACAGAAATACCTTTAATGAGTAGTACAAGGTATTTTAAGGAGAAACACTTGGGTCACCTTCGGTGTGTTTGTGCCTTACAGGCTCAAGACAATGTGGTTAATTTAGCACAGTTTACCATGGGTGACCGACCATTTATACCAAGTAAATAATATGGAGAGAGCTGGTCAACAGATCGTCTGTGGTGCCCCAATGACCCTCCGGGGTTACGGGATAGGTGAGGTGAGATGAAATAATATGGTATATAAATACATAAAAACAATAGTTAATCCCTTCATATTTCCATAAACATTGTGTACCATTGGTGGTGGGACAGTCATCCTCCTTTGGCTGCTGGAGGCGCGTCATGGCCAAGGCAGCCTGGATCCTGACATTGGGGAACTTGTCGGTGACACGGACCAACATGGCCTGATGAATGCGGTCAAACAGGTCGTCATCAATCTGGGCATTCTCTGCCATGCTGCCCAACAGCTTGTTGATCAGCTGGCACACTCGGAAACGCACCGCATGGCTGTTGGCTTTATGGGACTGGGGAGAGAGAGGGTGTGAAAATAACAGTGGAAAACGATCAAGGTGAGGGAGAATAAAATGGTCAGGAAGGATGATGGAAGGACGTTGATGTTGACTGTTATACCTCCAACAGGAAGTTGAAGATGAAACTCAGAAAAGGATGATCATCTTCCATGTCTTCCTCTTCCATCGACTCTTCTTCACTAGGTGGCGATTGGAAGCTTGTGGCAAACTTGGCAACAAATTCAATGACATGTTCCACAGCAGGCTCTCGCTTGTACACAATCATGGCATGCTTCAGACAGTGGACAAACTCCTCGTGGAACAATGTCTTGTCCTCTAGCTGAAGACAAAAATCATTAAAAAGAAATCAACAAGCAGTGAATCACGTGGACAATGAGCTAATAAAAATAAATGTGAATAAGTTATAAGGGCAAGGAACACATCCCAGGTGACATTAACCCATTCAGGACATTAACCCCTTTTGGTGTTTTAAGCATTATGATATAATTTAGCTATAGTGGCGCAAATTTGGAATATATATTCTTTCAGAGCGAACGTTTTTAACTCAAATCTTTGCTTCTTGGGGGTCCTTAGACTCCCTGGAACAACATATTTTCATGAGTGTGAGATGTCAATGTACAACTCCTGCTCATGGGAGTCTTTTATCATAGATCCGAAAAAATAAAGTGTATACAGCTAAAACAATTTTAAAGACAAAAAAGGAAATGCAAGTATCAACTTAGGTCTGGTCCATAGAGCTATTAACAAACGATAATTAGAAAAAGCTTAGAAATGTTTGTTTTATAAATAGAATAAAGCCACAGGCTGAGTACAAATGTACAATACTTCCGTCCTACTCCTACCTAATGCATACAAATGCATACAATTCAATTCAAATTAGCTTTATTGGCATGAGAAAACATATGTTTACATTGCCATTTTGCCAAAGCAACAGTTTAAAATGGGGAGTAGTTGGAGTTGGAGGGGGTACAGCATTGTGGAAACAGAGCATCGTTATACAGTAGGCTACATGCTATATGTACAGTATAACAATGTATATATGGACAGGGTATTAAGTCATTTTGGGACAAATAGCAGCATTTTTCCTCAAAACTATTTAAATACCGGTAGTATACAAAAGAAACGGAGGGAAAATAAAAATAAATGAAAAAAACAAAAATACACACCTTGTTGTAGCGGCTCTTCAGGCATGCTACCAGTTTAGCCTTGTTATTGTGGCCCTTCTGAGAGCGCTCAAAGGCTTCTTGTATCTCCATTTCACCGTCAGCGGTCATCTTTTCTTTACTGGACAATGGACAACAACCCACGTAATTCAAAAAAATATATATTATATATTCAATGTTAAACAACCGTACAGCCTTTTAAGCGAACACTGTGTTCTAACGTTAGCGAGCAGGCGGTCCCCTGTGACTCATTAACTATAGGACCCTCTGAGAGAGGCTCCCTCTTGCACAACACCGAGAAAAACAATGTAGGCCTGCCTCTCAATGGGGATCGCTGACAGTGAGTCAGTGACAATGTATCAACATCGGCTAAAGAAGTTACAATTAAAAACTAACGCCTACTCACGTCTGTACGTCAGAATACTGAGTTTATAACACACACAAAAAAATTACCTTTTCAGAAATAGGCTATAGTCTTTACTTTTGTTGTTATTACTCGACGTTCGCAGTACAGTACTTCCCTGCTGCACCCTGCCGCCTGTTTTTCAAAATTCAAGTAAACTCGCGAGAATTGTGAGCTGTGTTGCCAGATGCCCCAAGAGTGCCGTGACTGAGAGAAATAAGCAACCAGGTATATGAAAACAAGCTAAAAAGAAGACTTACTTAAACCTTAAACCTATTAAACATTCACATTGGAAGATAGCCGATCTACAAGCTTATAATGCGTCGTGAGCTTGTAAATCTGCTATTTAAAAAGAAAAAGACAACACATCTTAGTGTAACCAGGTGCGGCAAGAAAGTTACGCTTAGACGTTAAAATTGTACGACTACGCCACCTTGAGGTATCACGGAATAGAATGGAGTTCCCCACAAACATGTTCGCACAGTGAGACATGAGACATGAACTTCCCCCAAATACATTAATTTATTAGTGGAACACATAAAGTTAAAACTACAAATACTGGCTCAATATTGGGGGAAACAAACAAAAGACAAAACTTGAATTCACACAGTAAAATAAATGGCTCAAACAATCAGTATCAAATATAAAATTAACTAGATCTAAAGGAGTGGGAACAACATACATTTAGTACACAATATAAATATAAACAAAATAAATAATTGTAACAAATTGATACCTTGAAATGTCCATGTGTACTCACACATTCCCTCCTGCCACATGAGGTCAGTAGCACAGCTAGGGCACATTACTTATCAACCTGAATGATGACAGATACATTTAGATTCATAAAGAATTAACATCCACCTGAATAACAGATACGCTTAGATGCAGAATGAACATGATTAAAACAACAGTTGAGACATGTTACTCACCCTGGCACTAGTATAATTAAAAGCCCAGCAGCAGACCCAGGTCTCTAGATTCAGATTCAGATTCAGAGTCATGAAAAACCCCTAGTTTGACCCCACACATTATGTAGTCATAGCACTTCATGGTATACAGTATATGCATAGTTTATACATGTAGTTTCATTATATAGATATATTCCACTGTTATGTTCTTAGCTTCTGTAAAACAGATGTAATTGACAAACACTGTCTTTTGAATAGGTTAATGTGTAATGTGAGCTTGTAGATATGCAATCTTCACTGTTATTGTGCTGTACTTGTGACTAATTTGAAGCTGTCAAAATCTGACAGACTTCTGGCGGCCATGGCTACGCCCACCTTTTGGTAACGCCCACTTTTGACCACGCCCACAAAAAGCACTAGAGTGATAAAATGGCCACCAACGTAATCAAAAAAGTCAACCAAAGAACAAGATTCCTATAGATCTGTAGGCCACAGGATCTCCTCACTGGTCAACAAAAACACCCTGAAGAGTCAAGACCATTACAGGAGCCCTCTACAAGGTTTCCTCGATTATGCATGCACCTCTTGGTACCACAGCACCTCAAAGGCCCTTAAAACAAGGCTCCAGACTTCCCAAAACAAGTGGTCAGTATACTTGGCCTCACTCCCCGAACCCACCTCACCCCTGCCCACTTTGATAGGCTGGAATGGCTTAGGGTTGACGACAGTACGAGTACAGTACGACTCGAGTAGTACAGCATCTTGCAATGGGTTCGATACACCACCAAGATACCCCCTTGGTTGTTGCGTATAACAAACAGACATGGCAACACTGATATGAGCTACGTACAGCTCTGGTTTGTACGTGCTTACGCACACATGAACGCAGCAGTGCTGACCTGAGCTGAGCGCTGTGAATCCCATGCAGTGTGCTGCTGCTATGAGAAGATGAATGAAGATCACGTATCTAAAACCAAATATACTAACTAGTCTATACATGATCCATCTGGCTTTATAGTTTGATTTAACATTAAACATTAAAAAGCCTAGTAGGCTACAACGTGTTTTAGTTGCTGCGGAAATTACAGGACAGTGCTGTGCAGTGTGCAGTGTGCAGCAAGCACATTTTCATTTCCTCAACACACACCACAATCTAAAATAAATGCTCATTCCTGTCATACTACAACATGCAAGCAAGCCCGCCTTTGATTAAATGACATTTGTATTTGTGTGTGTAACCTTTCTGTTGTTGTTGTTGTTGTTGTTATCGTGTTGTGTGACAGTGTCCCACAAGACCTCAGCTGCCGGCGTGTTGGCAGCTCTGCTGGCAGCTGTGGAAGTGTCAGAATTGGCAGCGAGCGGCCCGTGGGGGTGGGAATGAGATATAAACAACCTACCTATCTACTCAGTAGCGCATGCCGCATGGATGCTTGTTTTAGATCAGCATTCAGCACTGACTGACTGTATACGAGCAGTGCACACTTTACAATTGAATTCACATTAATGGCACATCAAAGTATATACAGGTTTTGATTGATTGATTGATTGATTGATTGAATAGTTTATTGAACATAAATGTAAAAAAGGAACAGAGTAGGGTAGGCTACAGTCAAACACTTATCAGAAAGGGATAGTGGTCTTGTTGCCATTTAGGCCCTATGCAATCAATTCATAGACATGACATGATCATGAACAACAAAATTCAAAATCAATAACAACAAAACTAGGTGCTTATACATTTCATGAGCTGTCATTAGTCAGGTTTCTCGTGACAAAAATCAAAATCATTTCAGGGGGAAAAAAATGTAGCCTATATGTACAGATTGGGGGAAAAGGAAGAGGGGTGATCACCTGCAGGAGGAAGAATCATTTCCTCTCCTTGGGCCTGCTGAAAGGTGGATTTTTAGGTCTGTTTTAAAAGATGTAAGTGCAGTTTTTGAGGGAGGGGGTCAGGGCATTCCACGCCTGCAATGTGGCTGTTTTGTAGAAGGAGAATTTACAATTTGTACAAATGACCTGTAAGTTACCTGTATGTGCAAGAAGTGATTCTGTCAGTATATAGGCCAGTAGGCCTAGTGTACAAGGACACGTCGTGTCCAGACTGTCCACACGCGCGCGCTGTGTGTGTGTGTGTGTGTGTGTGTGTGTGTGTGTGTGTGTGCGCGCGCGCGTGCGTGTGTGTGTGTGTGTGTGTGTGTGTGTGTGTGTGTGTGTGTGTGTGTGTGTGTGTGTGTTTGTCCTGAACCAAAATGTGCATTACAGCGACATCATGCATGTGGCGATCGAGATTCGAGAGGCGTTTGTTTTTACGGTATGCAAATATAGAGGCGCAACTATCAAATACAGCCGAGCCATTCATGCACCTGCAGGTGCATGAAGCAAACCTATATAGCTTTATTATTTATTCTGGCCGTAGCCTATTATCATCAGCCACCATGATGTAGAGCTACTGCTCGCATAGTAGTTCATCTGACTATATGGCAATAATATGCTATTCAGAATTTCAGAAAGGGAATTCCGAATTTGTCTGTTGTTGCCCGTTTGTCTGCTGGCTCGATCATGATTATATCAGAATGTTTTCATGTTCCATTATATCTGTGACAGTTTGTCATGCAGAAACCCCTCTCTCTCTCCCTCTCTCCCTCTCTCTCTCTCTCTCTCTCCCCCTCTCTCTCTCTCTCAAGGTATGTCTGTGTCAGATTGAGTTAAATAGAACGAGACCCTGGTGGAGATACGACCATTGATACAGCAGCACCGGGAGGGAGGGAGGGAGGGGCGGGGCAGCACTGCAGCAGTGCGCTCGGCATCGAGCTGCTGTCTCCGGTAACGTTCCATATACGCGCACGCCCTCTCCGCCCCTCTTCTTCTACCGCGAGACAGGTGGTTGGAACACATGCCTTCATCCTCTCCAGCGCTCCCTCTATAGAATAAAAAAAAAAGAAGATCGGTTGACAGCAGAGAAGGGTCGGTCGGCGCGAGCGCGTCCCCGATGGAATTCCGGTCTGTGACCTCCGCTAGCACCGGGCGGACAGCAGCGGGGGGGCGAACCGAACGGAACGCACGAGGAGGAGAGCCCCGCCGATCATTTACTATCAAATGTTTCCCACCGATTCTCTCACCGCGTTGCTTTTCACAGGAGGAGGGGGTCTGTCTTCATCGGCAGAGGACTGAGATGCACACGAGTGAAAGTTGAAGGGTTTTGTGGGGCTTGTTTTATTTGTATTTTTTGCAGCTGAGCGGCAGAGGGACCGTAGTGACTGCTGTCCCCGTCTGGGAAGGAAGTTCCCTTGGGGGTTATGGCTTCAGGCGCCGGCAAGGCTGCGCAGCCCCCCGGGCCGGGCTCCGTCGTCAGCGGGACTGCGGCAGACTTCCCCTCCAACGTCGAGCAGGAGCTGTACGACTACCAGATGCACAGCAAAATGTGCAAGAAGATAGCCCAGCTCACCAAGGTAAGAGCAGCCGGGGACATGCAGGCATGCACGGCATGGGGGACAGTCAGAGACAGCACAGCATGCAGGCGCGCAACGGAAACTGTCTGTCATGCGCTACTTGGCCAGGAGAGTCACTCTCTCAATCTGTCACTTTGACAGTCTGATTAATGTGATGTTCATTAGTGTCCTGCATGTCCACACTGGCACCCAGTCTCTCACGACTTCTCCTTTCCGTTTATTATATATATAGCCATTCAACGGGCAAAAGGTAGCGAATTAAAAAAAATCTAGCATCCTCACATCATTTCCCCCCCTTCCTAAATGAGAACTTGGGTGTCGCTCTTCGTGACTGGCCCACTATACAGCGACTATACCAGATAGGCTGTTAATCACTGTGTGACAGCACAGTTTCTGAGGCTCAGCAACTGAAGGCTACAGCCCTGAGCTCTCCTGGAATGCTACATGAAATCCAATAGGTGTTCCTCCCTCCATCCATCCATCCATCTATCTGTCTTGCAAGTGTAGCCTAGCCTACATATTAATGTGCAGTGCATGGATGCCTAACAACAGCAGTAGGTCTCTCTTCTAGCTGTTTAATGGCTAAGGGGATTGTCCCCTGCATGCCCCTGTTTAACAATAATGCTTACAGAGGCAAGCCATGACCCATGGCTTGTTGAAGAGGTTATACTGACAATTACTGATGACTATGCACATCTCATTTTCATGTGTTCTCCTGTGTGTTCTCGCGTGCGTGTGTGTGTGTCTCTCTGTGTGTGTCTCTCTCTCTCTCTGTGTGTGTGTGTCTCTCTCTCTCTTTCTCTCTCTGTGTGTGTGTGTGTGTGTGTGTGTGTGTGTGTGTGTGTGTGTGTGTGTGTGTGTGTGTGCTGTGTGCATGCGCATGCATGCATGCATGTAGTGCAGCATGCATGCTTTTAATTTGTGTGATAACCTGCTTAATGTGGCATCTGAGGTTCTTTACTGACACGCACGCACGCACACACGCACGCACACACACACACACACACACACACACACACACACACACACACACACACACACACACACACACACACACACACCCCACATCACAGATGAGGGCTCAGCAATTGTGTCTATGCTAGTTAAGGATGACATAAAATGTGCCAGCCTAGCCCTTTCTATACCTTGCTTTCCTAATATCTCTCCTTACTTTTTTTAACGTTAAACTTTTCCATATGACTGGATCCTCTGTTTGAGTTCCTTCTGTTCATGAGTTCATGAATTTTAAATTGAGTATTGTGATATTTATATTGACAATGAATGGCCAGTTTTGAGTGTTTGTGTAAACACAAACATTGAAGACTAAAGTGAGGACGCAAATTGTGATTAGCCGGAATGAGATGATGTGTGATGATAAGAGTGCCCCTCACTTCACACGGGTGTGATTTTTCTTCTGATATTTAACATGTTATTCGTTTAGTTTTTAGTCTTAGTGTGTGTTGATTTAGCTTATTGGTGTGTCTATTTTGCTTTATTGTGGAGTATCATGTTTTGTGTATACAACAGTACACATTGCTTTTGTCTTGAATAACAATTTTGTGGACCCAGAAGGAAGATAGCCTTCAACTATGAAAGGACCACTTCACCCTATATTCATATAATTCTCACTAATAATCATGATAAAATCCTACAATTGTTTTCTACTCAGTCTGTGTCTCCTAGGAGGGCTGTGGGCAGTCCAGAAACCCATCCACCAGTGACATCATCAATGGGGAATCCAAGCTAATAGAAATTGAAATAGGCTAATAGAAAAAGTTGCAATGCGAAAATGGAAACCACCATTCTCACGATAATAACAAATAAATATATATATATTTTTTTTAATCTCCTTTATAAAAATTCTGCCTAATGATGATGTTTGTGAACTGCCCACAGCCCTCCTATTCAGCTGTCCATGAAAAGTGGAAGCGCTCTGTGAAGGCCTTAACCCATTCGTTTTCAGAAAAACCCTGTTTCTGTCAGTGGTGCTCAAATATTTTCATTCCAAGGACCTCAAAAATATATGTAACTAGAACTGCACTCTGTCGAGTGCCTACTTGCTTGTTGCACACAAGTAGGCCATAAATGGCCTACTAGTGCGCAAGCAGAGCACGGAGTGGTTGGTGGTATAATGTAATCGGCTGGGTCAATTGACACTGAAACGTATCATCATCGTCAACCAATTATACCCTGGCATTGGTACATAATCTAAATCACGATTCACGGAAAACATACCTGCACGGTCAGCTTCCGTATGTCCGTATGACATCATATCACGTGCATTCTAAGGGACATTTGTACATATCTTCATCACGTCATGGGACATATGCTTCGTAGCATGACAAAAACACACCTGCGCGGTCAGCTTGGGGCCAGCATATGACGTCATAACGTGTGCTGGCCCCAAACATCGCACCTGGCCGAAAACATGACTTGCACGCTCTGCTTGCGCAAGTAATAATTAGCTGCCGACCCCCATCTGAAAATATGTAGTTCCAGGGACCCCTCCCCAGAAGGAAATATTTGAGTTAAAAACGTTCGCTTTTAAAGAATATATATTCAAAGGTCTTCAAAGAGCTTGTAGATCTGCTATTTTTCAATAGCTAAAGTATAAAATAATGCTTAAAACACCAAAAGGGGTTCCCGCCCAGAATGGGTTAAGGCACGAAGTGGATAGGTAAGGTAAACAGCCCTCCTATGAGAGTCTCATAGGAGGGCTGTTTACCTTACCTAGTATGAGACACAGAAAGAGTAGAAGAAAATGTGGTATTTTATCATGATTTTATCATGACCAATTATACGAAGATAGGTTGAAAAGTGAAGTGAAGTGGTCCTTTAATGGGGATCCACCAAATAAAGCAATAAAAAAAACTTCACCCAAAAACCCATGAGCTCTCTCTCTCTCCTGCACTGGAGCGACCATTTAAATAACATTGACACCCCTGATGCAGCCCCCATGGTCAAATCAGATTACTCCATGTACTTTAAGTATATATCCTCTGAGCTGCAGGCCATGTGACACATGGTTTATTTGAGTGTTTTGGATTGGATGTGGAATGGTTTTGGGGGGGGGGGGGGGGGGGTGCGGGAGTGGAAGTGGGTCAGTGTGGTAACCTTATATATACTTAATAACACTCACTTTCACTTCCCACACATGCACTCACACTCAAGTGCACACACAACACAAGTATATGTGTGTGTGTGTGTGTGTGTGTGTGTGTGTGTGTGTGTGTGTGTGTGTGTGTGTGTGTGTGTGTGTGTGTGTGTGTGTATATATATATAGTATATAGGCCTACAGACATGTGGGCAATGCATGGGCATATCCTTAATACACCCCTTCAACCCCCCCCCCCCCACCCCCCCCCACCCCACCGACATACACACACTCAATTCTCTCTCTCTCTCTCTCTCTCTCTCTCTCTCTCTCTCTCTCTCTCTCTCTCTCTCTCTCTCCGTCCATTCTTATATATCCCTACTTGTGCTCGACTTGCACGATCCACTAACCCCTCCTCGGTCTCTGTCTGTGAGGGGTCTGCCCTGGTGGAAGGCTGCTGCTAAAGATAAACCAGTAGCATGCTGGATTGTGTTTACATGGCGGAACGGACGAACCAAGGGAAGAAAGGAGGACTGCACGGACACACATAACGGACCGGCTGCTCCGAATGCTCACACAGACCCACATACACACACCACTAACACACACAGACGCAGGGATAGAGAGTATTATGCTGAAGTGTGATGCTTGACAGTCAGGTCCAGTTCTGTGCTCGTGTGATTCCCTCTGCTTATCTGGCTTGCACTGTGATAATGCTCTCTGCTTAATCCAGCACACTATACACTCTACCTGATGTGTACGTGCGTGCGTGCGACCGTGCGTGCGACCGTGCATGCGTGCGTGCGTGTGAGAGAGAGAGAGACGTGTATTGCCTTTTTTTTCTTTATTAAAAACCTCTTGATTCCTCTGAGCGGGGTGAAATAGACAAAATCAAATATCACAAATTATATTGTTGACCAAATAGCTCTATCGATATTATGCATAACTGTATAGTCCCAGGGCTCTTGAAGGTGGCATATACTGATATACCCATTTCCTGTTCTGGGTCTTTTACCCATAGCTCTGTTAATAATAATAATAATAATAATAATAATAATAATAATAATAATAATAATAATAATAATAATAATAATAATAATAATAATAATAATAATATATAGCTGCAAGCAGCTAAGACGGAGTCAAGCCCAAAAAGAAATATACGCAATATACACAATGAGCTATATAAACATTGACGATTTAAGTCAAAAATCACACTCGTGTGAATTGAGGGGCGCTCTTATACACATTCCGTGCTCAGCCAATTGTCTGTCAACGCTGTAGTCCCGTAGTAGTCTCCAGACTCCATTCGCATGAATGGAAATGCGATTTCAAGGAGAGTGGTTATGGATAGTGGATTCTCACGGCCCTCTACCATATTGCTTGACTCCTAAATAACTAGAAAATACTGTTCCTGAAGAAACAGTGTTTTGGTTAACCCACACGAGTCACAGCGTAACAGCCCAGCAGGAAAACGGGCCCGGGAATAAAGATGTAAGATAGGTCCACAGTGTTCAAGCTTCACGTGACATCACAGCCCAGAGGAAAAACAGCACCAGGAATAAATACGATGACAATAGTGGACTCGCTTAATACACAATAACAACTACAAATGCACTCTGTCGAGGTGCCAACTTGCGCCTTGCACACAAGTAGGCCATATCATGGCCTACTTGTGCGCAAGCAGATCGCGCAAGTACTGCTACTAACTAGGTAGTAACTTGACTAAGGGAGGAGTGATCATTTCCTCTTCCTTTGGCCCCTTGCTGAAAGGTGGATTTTCAGGCCTGTTTAAAAAAACACTTGGGTGGCAGTGCTGTAGAAGGACAATCTACCCATGTTTGTTTTAACTCATTCAGGACGGGATCCCCTTTTGGTGTTTTAAGCATATATAGCTTTAGCTATTGAAAAATAGCAGATCTACAAGCTCATAGTGCGGCACCGAGTGCGGCGCCACAAACTTGTAGATCTGCTATTTTTGAAAAATCTTGAAAATGTGGCGCAAATCTTTGAATATATATTCTTTCAGAGCGAACGTTTTTAACTCAAAGCTTTGCTTCTGGGGCGTGAATCTCGTTTGTGTCCGAGCATAGGCATGGCTGAGGCATGGTAACGCCCCGCCTGCCTGTGATTGGTCTACTGACACTGCCCGTCTTGTCTGTCCTCCGAGACGCAGGTTACTCTGTGGTGAGATTGAGAAATCAATAATAGGCTACAAGAGAATGACAGTTTGGCACAAGTGACAGAATGCAGCCTTGTAACTAACTTGTACGTTTTATTTTTGTAGAAAAGGCAAACATATTGTTTATGCCGTTTGCTTTGATTGAATAATTGATTGAACACGTATGTTGTACTATGATTTGATTTGGGTGTGTTCTAAATAAAGTGTTAGTGTTATCGTGTATTAATCTAATTATAGTAAACTAATACTATTACACTAAAAAGGATAAAGATGAAGGGAAAATAGACCTTTTTAGTACATTAATGTTTACTTTCAACACAAACACTTTATTTTAAAACACACCCAAATCAAATCATATTATGGCATGCATGTTCAATCAATTATTCCATCAAAGCAAACGGCATAAACAATATTAGTTTGCCTCTTCTACAAAAATAAAACTTACAAGTTAGCGTTCTCTTGTATCATACCATACTACCATACGTATTATTTCCCACCACAGAGTAACCTCACATCAGGCATCCAGCATATCCACCTCGGTGGACAGTCAAGACGGGCAGTGTCGGTAGGCCAATCACAGGCAGGCGGGGCGTTACCATGCCTATGCTCGGACACAAACGGAATTCACACGCTTCTGGGGGGTCCCTGGAACAACATATTTTCAGATGGGGGTCGGTGACCCCCATTCAGGTCCTTGACATGAAATAGTTTGAGAACCACTGACATAGAAACATGAGGTTTTTCTGAAAACTGTCATGATTTAGAAGACATTTGTAGAATCGTGCTCAGGTCTAAATGGGTTAAAAGTGTGTGGTACCAGATCGTTGTTCTCGCTCCCTCTAGTATTGTGGCTGTGGGTGTCGCTCACTTCTTTTAGGTATAGTTAGTCAGGTATGCGGGTACTGAGGGCATAGGAGGGCAAGGCTGCATTTACAATTTTAGTAAGTGAGTGAAGGGGGGAGCAGTGCAAGTGTCTTGCTCATGTGTAGCCATGTAACGTAACCGTGACAACAGATGCCATAACCCGGACTCCGAATCTCAAAGACGCTATTCGCTAATAAACAGCATACATTTGGGGAAAGTGAAAAATGGGCTTTGTGGCTGTGTGTGTACTGTAATAATAATGGTCAATGCCCGTGTGCAAGTTCAAGTTCAGATCAATTGCTCAACCCACTGACACTGACAGGAATGACTGACTGACTGACTGACTGACTGACTGACTGACTGACTGACTGACTGACTGACTGACTGACTGACTGACTGAGGTTTCGTTAATATATAATAGGATAGGATATAATAGGACAACTAAGTGGGTAAAGGGAAACAATAGAACAGCAAAAAGAGTGTAATGCAGACTTTAAAACCAGAAAAGACAAAAGTGTGTGTGTGTGTGTGTGTGTGTGTGTGTGTGTGTGTGTGTGTGTGTGTGTGTGTGTGTGTGTGTGTGTGTGTGTGTGTGTGTGTGTGTGTGTGTGTGTGTGTCCGCGTGCGCACACGTGTGTGTGTGACTGTGTGTGTGTGTGCACTGTTTGTGCAAATATACATTGCACATAAGAGAGTGTGCGTGAGCTTATAGAACTCTCTGTCCATCCTGTATAGTGTATACCTCAACATCTCACTCCTGTCACAAAAGCCCAGTTTTGGGCTCTCTCAGTGTGGACAGAATATAAATGTTATGCTTTGCTGACTGTGAAGTTATTGTCAATAGGCAGGGTTACCGTCCTGTGAAGCAAAATGAATAACATCATCGACCTGCAAGATCGATACAGGGAATCTAGAGATAGGATTAAAGCTTAATTTATAGTTTGTCGTACGTCTGCCCTGGCCATAAATAACAGATTTTCAAGAGAGACAGCATATAAATCAGGTTTTACAGGTTGCACAGGATCTTTTTTTCCCTTCTCCATCTACACCAAATCCATTCCTGACCTTAACCACAAAGGCAAATATTTTCAAAAATCGTCATTTTAAATTATTTTCACTTTTTTTTAATGACAAATACAATATTATGTTATTAAGTAATAACACAACATGTTTGTGCCCAAAGTTGACCTTCCATACCGTCCATAGTTCCACAATACAGTAATATATTTTTGACATGAATATATATGGCCTCTAAAATGTCTGATTTTGCAGCCCAGCCGTAAGGTGAAGAAACATGAGTTTGGGGTGAGACTAGATACAAAATCACAGTCTGTCTCTCAGTCTACAGGAGCAGTTCATCTTTAAATCACAGTCTGTCTCTCAGTCTACAGGAGTAGTTCATCTTTAAATCACAGTCTGTCTCTCAGTCTACAGGAGCAGTTAATCTTTAAATCACAGTCTGTCTCTCAGTCTACAGGAGCAGTTAATCTTTTCCCTTCTTTTATGGTTGCAGGCCCTCCTTCTCTTCTCAGTGAGCAGAACAGACAGGTTTACCAAAACGCACGCACGCAGCCACGCACGCACACACGCACACACGCTGGCCTTCAAGGCTGTGCTCAAATTGGCGTCCCTCTCCATTCCACTGAGTCATACGTCATGGTTCATGGGCCAAAGTTCACCCGCTATACTGTATGACGTGATTGGATAGTCTGGTATGACATGCAAGTGTTTGACTGACTGGAGAGAGAGAGGGGGGAGGGGGACTGTGCAGTTGGTATTTGGGGTGTTGTCATTCATCATCCTTATCAGAGATGGGGTTATTTGGAATACACTGAAGGGGAGGCAATGTTGTCGCCTGAGCTGCGATGGGATCAGGAGAGAAGCAGTGACACCCCCCCCCCCCCCCCCCCCCCCCCCCGCGCCCACACACACGCACACACCACTCAGTACTCACGCAGGGAATGTCCAGCAGTACTGTGCCAGCTGTGTGCCGCAGACAGTGGGGCGTCTGGGTAAAATACGAGCCCCTGTGTGTCCTATGTATACACCCACACAGTCACGTACTCCTACGAGGGGGTATAAAGTGAGACGTCAGTATCGGTAAGGGAAGATGATGACACTGTAGACGTGGTGTAGTGGAACAGTGCATTTCACGTGTTTGGTCACATGCTATACGTGGAACGACGGACGCAGTGAGTGCACAGACCTCACACACGCCGTCAGGCAGGAGAGTTATGGCCTGGCTGCATGAAGCCTGGCCCATGTTGTGTCAACCAGCTTGTGTTACAGTGGATGGTATATTTTTGTAGCCAAGGCATTACAGGGATTATTTAAGATGCGTATAAGATTTATGTCCTGCGTTGGGATTCGAACCCTGCATGGGCTCCCTCCCACTCCAGGGCCAAACCTTCTACCGCTGAGCTAGAAGACAAAATGCCCACTTAACCCATTTTGGCCTGACGTCTAAATTTAAAAATGTTCTTCTAAATCCTGACAGTTTTCTGAAATACCTATGTTTCTGTATCAGAGGTGCTCAATATTTCATGTCAAGGACCCCAACATTTGTATGTAAGAGGCCACTGAACCCCATCTGAAAATATGTTGTTCCAGGGATCCCCAGAAGCAAAGATTTGAGTTAAAAACGTTCGCTCTGAAATAAAATATATTCCAAATTTGCGCCACATTTTCACGATTTTTCAAAAATAGCAGACCTACAAGAGTGGCGCGCTACGAGCTTGTAGATCTGCTTGTAGATCTGCTATTTTTAGCTAAATTATAACCTAATGTTTAAAACACCAAAAGGGGTTCCCGCCCAAAATGGGTTGGGACATCAGGCGTCTTACTGGTAATAAGCCTAATGTATTGCTACAGATATATGAACATTTTAGTATAGTTAAAAGGGCTGTCCAAAGGACCAGTGTGACTATTTCAGTAGCTTTAAACGATGGAGCTCAAATGTGTCATCATCTTTATAACTAGGATCCTGCCCAATGGGAATGATGCCCGTTCTGGAACACATGCCCGTCTTGTATATGCAACACCTGTAGTAGGCCTACCTGTTGTATACCCGTTGTCTGAGAGATTTTGTGCATTTATAGATATATAGACTGAGTGACATCGTACAATTTATTTTATTGTACAAATTACAATGTTACAACTCTCTCTCTCAGGTGATTTATTCTCTGAACACTAAGAACGAGGAGCAAGAGGCGGCCCTGCAAACCGTAAACCACGCCCACCAGGAAGAGCTGCATCGAATCATCATGGAGACGTGTCACGAAGGGGACGGGTCGGTGCTCAGGACACGCCTCCTACAGCTCCAGGAGTCTCTCGATGAGCAGCATAGAGTTGGAGCGCAGGTACGTCTGCCTCCACCCGTCTGTGTCTGGAGGACACTTTGCATGTGGCAGTGGTCTCAGGAGGGAGAGCGGCCGCATGGGGGAACCAGAAGGCTCCCGGTTCCATTCCCAGGCTTCTATATGAATGGTACGTAGTAGATCTCTTGATCGTCTGACTAAGCGATGCTGCTCCCGATAAGCAGGTTGGTGGTGCCTTGCATGGTTCCTTCCGGAAGTGTCCGTGTGTCAATGTGTGTGTGACTTGGAGAATATAATGGGCATTGCAAAAGCGCTTTGGATAAAAAGGCACTATATAAATGCACAATTTCCCCGTTTATAGACAACGTGTTCCTCTGTGTCTCCAGGTGCAGGCAGACTTTGACATTTTCCGCGCGCAGACGGAGGGGAGGGGCCGCGAGGCGGAGGCGGAGCTGAGGAAGAGCTTCGAGGAGCAGCTCCAGGCTGCACAGGGGGAGCTCCAGGAGGCCAAATCCCAGCTGGACGCCGTCCAGAAGGAGAGCCTGCGGGTGGGCAAGGAGCTGGAGACGGCCGGGGACCAGGTCCAGCAGACGCAGGCCCGCTGCGAGGAGCTAAGGAACGCGGCCGAGGAGGAGAGGAGGCGAGGGGAGGAGGAGAGGAGGCGAGAGGAAGAGGAGAGGCAAAAGGGCGACGAGGAAAGAAAGACCGGGGAGAGGGAGGACTTGGAGAGAGTCAAGGCTCTGTCAGAGGAGGTGCGGGCTCTGAGGGAGGCCAAGGACCGAGCCGAGGAGGAGAAGAGGAGGGCGGTGAAAGGAGAGAGGGAGGAATGGGGGCAGAAGATGAGCGCGCTGAGCGAGGAGAAAGAGGACATGAGGAAGAGGATGGAGGCGGAACGCAGGGAAGAGAGGCGGAGGTGGGAGGAGCGGGAGGAGGAGGAGAAGAAAGGGATGCACAGTGCACTCCGAGAGAGAGTGAAGAGGGCCGAGGACGAGGTGGAGACTCACCTGGAGAGGCTGGACGACACCAAGAGAAACACCCTGAAGCTGCAAGAGAGAATTCAGGTATACAGTTGGGTGCCACCGATATTGTCCCTTATCATTTGACCCATTTAGGCCTGACCTCAAAACTTTTAAAAATCCTTCTAAATCCTGAAAAAATCCTTCTAAATTTTCACGATTTTTCAAAAATAGCAGACCTACAAGCTCATAGCGCGCCACTCGGTGGCGCGCTATGAGCTTGTAGATCTGCTATTTTTCAATAGCTAAATTATAACATAATGTTTAAAACACCAAAAGGGGTTCCCGCCCAAAATGGGTTAACTGTCCTTTTGCGCAGATCACACAAACCTCAGCAAAAAGAAAAGGACAATATCGATGGCCTCCAACTGTAGCTATATCGTTCATATAGTCACATTCAAGGCCTATTCATAGTCCAGTTCTCGGTGAAGAGGTGACCACCAAAAACTACAACATGACGTCACGCCGCGGTGGTCACCGCTCACACAACACATCTCTCTGTTTTTACTGACCGGTGATCGATCGGTGGTCACCTCTTCACCGAAAACTGCGCTATGAATAGGACTTAAGCGGGGCGCATACTAGTTTTTAGGGGATAACCCAACCACCGCGGCGGTTAGTAAAAACAGAGAGTGAGCGGCTCAGTGACGTCATGTTGTAGTTTTCCCAACCACCGCGGTGAGCAACTATACGTACTGTACGGTATTACTGGTACTACTTGTACTGTACTGTATTGTACGAGCGAGAGAAGGCCCTCCTCCCTGACCTGTGTGTGTGTGTGTGTGTGTGTGTGTGTGTGTGTGTGTGTGTGTGTGTGTGTGTGTGTGTGTGTGTGTGTGCGCGCGTGTGCGTGTGTACGTGTCCCAATGAGGAGTCAAGCACAGTTGTTGACTTGCATGAGGGTTGTAATGACCCCCGTAATGACGGACGGACGGACAGATGTGTGCAGATGCAGATGGAAAACCCTAACTATCTTCTCATTTAATCATTGCACGTATTCACTAAATCATTGTTGAGGAACATATTGGGTCTCGCACACGCACACGCACACACACACACACACACACACACACACACACACACACACACACACACACACAACCTGTTCCTTGGAGCGGCTAGTATGCTTTAGAACACTGTGTACTGTACTGTGTACTGTACTGTGTACTGTACTGTGTACTGTACTGTGCAGGGAGGTGGATGGCAACCCAAATGCTTCGGCAGCCTCTCCCTGATGCACCGACTAATGATCATCTTGATGGGAAAAACGGAGAGAGAGAGAGAGAGAGAGAGAGAGAGAGAGAGAGGATTTTGCTCAACCAACCACAGGCCTCTCTAAGTGCAGTTCCCTCTACCCACTGTCTGCTAATGAGTCGTGCAGACAGGATACATTTGCTGCAGCCGCACCACCATTACAGCTTCACCCATGGCCATTTAGAAGCCCCTGTGACACCACCATTACAGCTTCACCCATGGCCATTTAGAAGCCCCTGTGACACCATTACAGCTTCACCCATGGCCATGCTTCACCCATGGCCATGCTTCACCCATGGCCATGCTTCACCCATGGCCATTTAGAAGCCCCTGTGACAGCTTCACCCATGGCCATTTAGAACCATTACAGCTTCACCCATGGCCATGCTTCACCCATGGCCATGCTTCACCCATGGCCATGCTTCACCCATGGCCATTTAGAAGCCCCTGTGACAGCTTCACCCATGGCCATTTAGAAGCCCCTGTGACAGCTTCACCCATGGCCATTTAGAAGCC
>NC_136809.1:46442349-46447349 GCF_951216825.1 Electrona antarctica
TTATATCCTGACGATATTTATCGATTTATTAAAAAATGTATATCGATTTAAAAAAAAAAGTGTGATATGAAATGTGAGCTGTAATCATATTCCATCATATTCACGTGCTTTTGGAGAGAAATGAGACAGACTCCATGCAGTCACTTTCAGTAGTAGAGGCCTGCAGAGGGGAGCTGTATGTGTCTGTGACACAGGTGATGGTCGTTATTGATGCTCATTAATACATCAAGGAAGGCAATTATGTTTCTGCACTGTCAAATAGGTCTACATCTATCCTAAGATGCCATCAAAGAAAAGAAGAAATGTTAACTCGAGCTAGGTTTAAACATGAAAGCATGTTTACAGTTGTTGCACAGAAATTAAGTAATTTTACATGAAAAGTAATGCTACTTTTGCAATGTAGTTAAATAAAAATTGTGAAAAAAGCTTGGGGGGAAGATAAATCATAAAAGAAAATATATTTTTCGGTCATTTGTCTGGAAAATAATTGTGTTGAAAATATCGTGAACCGTATCGTGAACCTCATATCGTGATACTGTACGTATCGTATCGTGAGTTGAGTGTATCGTTACATGCCTAGTGGCGTGTGTGGAAGAGCTCCATCTCTTAATTTTATTGGCAAATAAATGTGTCTTCAGCTTATCTCTTCACCATCACCTATTTTTCCCCTTATTGACTTATGGAATATGTAGTACGGCCAAGTGGTTTTCCTTATTGACTTATGGATATGTAGTACGGCCAAGTGGTTTTCCTTATTGACTTATGGATATGTAGTACGGCCAAGTGGTTTTCCTTATTGACTTATGGATATGTAGTGCGGCCAAGTGGTTTTCCTTATTGACTTATGGAATATGTAGTACGGCCAAGTGGTTTTCCTTATTGACTTATGGATATGTAGTACGGCCAAGTGGTTTTCCTTATTGACTTATGGAATATGGATATGTAGTACGGCCAAGTGGTTTTCCTTATTGACTTATGGATATGTAGTACGGCCAAGTGGTTTTCCTTATTGACTTATGGATATGTAGTACGGCCAAGTGGTTTTCCTTATTGACTTATTGATATGTAGTACGGCCAAGTGGTTTTCCTTATTGACTTATGGATATGTAGTACGGCCAAGTGGTTTTCCTTATTGACTTATGGATATGTAGTACGGCCAAGTGGTTTTCCTTATTGACTTATGGATATGTAGTACGGCCAAGTGGTTTTCCTTATTGACTTATGGAATATGTAGTACGGCCAAGTGGTTTTCCTTATTGACTTATGGATATGTAGTACGGCCAAGTGGTTTTCCTTATTGACTTATGGATATGTAGTACGGCCAAGTGGTTTTCCTTACTGACTTATGGATATGTAGTACGGCCAAGTGGTTTTCCTTATTGACTTATGGATATGTAGTACGGCCAAGTGGTTTTCCTTACTGACTTATGGATATGTAGTACGGCCAAGTGGTTTTCCTTACTGACTTATGGATATGTAGTACGGCCAAGTGGTTTTCCTTACTGACTTATGGATATGTAGTACGGCCAAGTGGTTTTCCTTACTGACTTATGGATATGTAGTACGGCCAAGTGGTTTTCCTTATTGACTTATGGATATGTAGTACGGCCAAGTGGTTTTCCTTACTGACTTATGGATATGTAGTACGGCCAAGTGGTTTTCCTTACTGACTTATGGATATGTAGTACGGCCAAGTGGTTTTCCTTATTGACTTATGGATATGTAGTACGGCCAAGTGGTTTTCCTTACTGACTTATGGATATGTAGTACGGCCAAGTGGTTTTCCTTATTGACTTATGGATATGTAGTACGGCCAAGTGGTTTTCCTTATTGACTTATGGATATGTAGTACGGCCAAGTGGTTTTCCTTACTGACTTATGGATATGTAGTACGGCCAAGTGGTTTTCCTTACTGACTTATGGATATGTAGTACGGCCAAGTGGTTTTCCTTATTGACTTATGGATATGTAGTACGGCCAAGTGGTTTTCCTTATTGACTTATGGATATGTAGTACGGCCAAGTGGTTTTCCTTATTGACTTATGGATATGTAGTACGGCCAAGTGGTTTTCCTTACTGACTTATGGATATGTAGTACGGCCAAGTGGTTTTCCTTACTGACTTATGGATATGTAGTACGGCCAAGTGGTTTTCCTTATTGACTTATGGATATGTAGTACGGCCAAGTGGTTTTCCTTATTGACTTATGGATATGTAGTACGGCCAAGTGGTTTTCCTTATTGACTTATGGATATGTAGTACGGCCAAGTGGTTTTCCTTATTGACTTATGGATATGTAGTACGGCCAAGTGGTTTTCCTTATTGACTTATGGATATGTAGTACGGCCAAGTGGTTTTCCTTATTGACTTATGGATATGTAGTACGGCCAAGTGGTTTTCCGAAGCATTTCAGAAACGCTTCAGCTGCTCATTGATTGAACCAAATCATTATCTGCCATCATTGGTGTTGTCCCATGATGAATTACAGTTACCTAAAACAAAACAGGATGTTCTAGCCTTTGCGTCTCTTCTGGCTCGACGAGCTATATCTTGGAAATCAAAATCTCAAAACGGAAAGATCATGCTGCCCCCCCACTCCACTCCCACTGGATTAGAGATGTACTGTACTGTACTGTGTGTACTGTACTGTATGTGTTGCATGAAACCTGAGAAAACATGTCATACCATTTGAGGAGAACAGTGCAAATTCAACAAAAATGTTGAGCCCCTTTCTGATATGTTATGAGAAAAACTTCTACAGTATTCTTTAAGTAGGTGCCTCTATGCCCCTGCTTTTTTCTAGTACTGTGTTTATTCATAGGTGTTTGTTTACATTTTATTTGTATAAGGTGTGGGTGTGGTTGATGTATATCATGTCTGCAGTTGAGTGTGTTGAGATCCAAAATCCAATTTATGTAACTAATATATTGTTATATCCCTGACAATATCCCTGTAACATCCCTCATGTTGAATAAAAAAGAGCTTTGAAAGAACTAAAGCCAAGGCCATGTAGTAAGGACCCATGGATTAAAGCAAAATAAAAGCTCACAACTGAAAAATGTTGCTAGGCCAAGTCCTAATGTGTCATTTGTGAAACGGCGTGAAAGGAGCCACCACACACTAGCGCCGTGTGTCCTACACACTTAACACAATATGTACAATTAGGATGTTTTGTTGCAGATTGAGGTGTTAACGATTGCTGTTATGAAATATCTGAGATCATTAGGTCGCGCTGCGACGTGTTGTAAGCTTGTAGATAGTCTATTTTTGGTGCACGACACACTTCTATAGAAGACATGCTGACTTCTATGGAATCCAAATATCTGAAATCAGTCGAGAACTTTAAGACTGAGAACTTTAACCCATGTAAGGACCTACAGGTGTATAAATGTTGGATATGATTGGCAGGTGTGCATGCGTTTGGAGGAGCAGAGGAGGAGCAACGAGGAGACGCGGAGGGCTTTGGAGAAGGAGAGGGAGGAGCTTAGGACGCAGCTCCAGGAGGCCACCAACGAGGTGAGAGCTCCAAGTTTGCCAACTCGCTGTTTATATGTTTATATATGTTGGATCAATGGCCTCTATGCATAAAGCTGCCCCGCCATCTGCTATTCATTTCGATGGAAGTTGCTCAGTGGCGTTTTGAAGCACCTGGAAGAACGCTCTACTTCCACAAAACAAAATTTGGTGTCCGAAATGCGGAAGTGCTCAATGTTAATGCGCCTCAGGGGGGGGTTGCCCAGGGCGCCAGTTAGCCCAGCCCCGTGCCTGAGCTCTGACCAGTAGGGCCAAGTGCTTCAGTGTTGGCCAGCCCTTCTGGGGGCTCTATCATAGAGTAATAAAAGGATGGAGACCGAACCGGAGCGTTAGCCCCCCCCCCCCCCCCCCCCCCGCCATTCATTTCAGTGGAAGTTGCTCAGTGGCGTTTTGAAGCACCCGGAAGACTGCCGGAAGTATAATTATAACTCGATGGCTCGAGCGAGCAGAAGTTTAGCCTAGCCTAGCCCCGGACCTCAATTTTGAGGTCCGGGCTTGTATACGCACGTGATGTCATGAACGTCCGTCCACCTCCATGAAAGTGCTGCAATTCCACATTTGGCCAGTAGGTAGTGGCAGCTTCAACGTTGGATAGCCTTACTGGGGGCTTGGGCTCTATGCACACAGAATAACTCTTCCTGCTTCTGGACCGCTTCCCTATACTTCCTTCACAGGTGTTACAGATGATACTAATTAAGGCTCAGAGTTACACACCCATACAGGGCCAATGGGCCATGCATTGTGAACCCACTCAAGGACACTTTGAGACCCACTGGTGTAGCAGAGTGTTTCCAGTGAACCAACACGCACAATATCAGTATCATCGCTCAAAGGCTTGCCTTCCTGTGTTCTCGCTCAGATCTGTAGGCTGGAGTCGGTTCTCAAACAGCAAGAGAGCAAAGACAAGGCGGCCAGCGACGGCCCTGCCCCGTGCGGACCGCACTGCACTCGCTTGGAGGGACAGCTGCGGCAGACGCAGACCCGCCTGGCGCGGACACAGGAGGAGGCGGAGAGGCTGAGGGACAAACAGCAGAGGGAGATCTCTTCCCTGAGGGCCGACAAGCACAGGCTGGAGGAGAAGGTTCTGGAGCAGAGCCGTCTGAACACGGAGCGGAGCCTTCTGGAACAGAGCCAGCGTAGCACCGAGGACAGGATCAGGTAGAGAGGCAGGTGGTGGGGGGAGAAGTACTCAAATGTTTTACTTAACCCATTCAGACCCGAGGTCCATTATAAAAAGGTCTTCTAAATCATGACAGTTTTCTGAAAAATCTTATGTTTCTATGTCATTCTTTCTCAACCATTTTCATGTCAAGGACCCCCAAAAATATGTCATTGGCCGCCGACCCCCATCTGAAAATATGTTGTTCCAGGGACCCCCCCCAGAAGCAAAGATTTGAGTTAAAAATGTTCGCTCTGAAAGAATATATTCAAACATTTGGGCCACATTTTCACGATTAAAAAATAAA
>NC_136809.1:46452349-46624849 GCF_951216825.1 Electrona antarctica
TACAGCAGCTGGAAGGGTAACTAACAGACCTAACGTACCACTTAGAATAACACAGTGAATTCATTTGATGAAAATATGAAATATGGAGATACAAGTTTTCTCCCACATGGACATCACAGTACAGTATGTCGGTGAGGCTGCAGACAAGAAACCATGCAAGGCCAGGGGACAAACTATCATTTGGTAAGTTAGTCCAGGGGTTCTCAACCCGTGGGTCGCGACCCCTCGGGGGGTCGCCAAATTATTTTAGGGGGTCCCCAAATTATTTTCAAATAATATATATATTTTTTTTTTCACGAATTTTCAAAAATAGCAGACCTACAAGGATGAGTGGGGCCTTCCTCCAATCATGGTCGAGTGGGGGCGGGCCTTGGTGCACATGCTGTTGGCCTGTTGCACTTCCCCCCACTGTAGAGCATGCATGTGCACATTTTGTTACCGGGGCGGACTGGGTGGTTTTCCAAATCACCCAAATCACTGAATGCTCCTTTAAAACACCAAAAGGGGTTCCCGCCCAAAATGGTTTAAGGTTATTGTAGCAGTCAATTTATATTGGGGGTCGGGAGGGGGCGGGGCGGGGGTCCCGAGACATTGCCAAAGCATTTCCGGGGGTCCCCGGCCAAAAACGTTGAGAACCCCTGAGTTAGTGAGCCTCATCGTGCCTTCTTTAGTGATGGAGGAGAAATACAGGGGAGGAAAACCAATGATACTGCAGCAACTTTAGAACCTCTCTAGCTCCTTGGAGAAGGCCTTTTGTCAATCCACCCGAAACTGGCCTGGTATACTCAAGAACGGGAGGAATAAAGGTCAGAAATATTCATTTTAAAACATCACATAGGAGACCAGCAACACTAATCCGTGGCTGTGTGTTTGAAAGCGTGGGGGAGGGGGCGGGGGGGGGATATCTGAACTCTGAGGTGGAGAGAGACTACTGATGTGTCGTCCAGAAATCATTACAGAGAGAGAGGGTATACTGTCCTCTCTCTCCTAACACCGATTATTACCATATATCCATGGTCTCAGCTCCTTCCAAATCCATTCTCAGTGAAAACTCCACCATTCATCCACACAATCCGATGCCTTCTGAGTCAAGCCAGATAGCAGTAGGACACCATCAGCAGCTCTGTGCTTGTAAGGTCATCATCTGCACATTTCACAGAGATAACAAAAGGGAAGGTAGACATGTATCTGTTGGTGCAAATGACAAAGAGCCCCCCTGGGGACACTTGGTTTGATCCAAACCAGTGATTAAACACACAATAGAAGATGTAAAAACACAAAACAACATTTCATTTTGGGTAAATATTATGTGTGTGTGTGTGTGTGTGTGTGTGTGTGTGTGTGTGTGCGTGCGTGCGTGCGTGCGTGCGTGCGTGCGTGCGTACGTGTGTGCGTGCGTGCGTGCGTGCGCTCCCAGGACTTGAAGCAGCAGAACCAGTGGCAGGTGTTTGAGCGGCAGCTTGATGAGAGTCGCTGTGCTGTGCTGGAGCTTCAGAGGGAAAACACTTCACTGAAAGAACAACTCAAACAAAGGTAGAGAGAGGAGAGGAAACACAATTCCGTCAGTTATAGATTATGCCGATATTATTGACATGCATTCTGCTCCCTCCTCACTAAAACCACTGGATGCAATCTAGCACTCTGCCGTGCGGTTTATAACCGGAGATGGGTTTATAACCGGAGATGGGTTTCTCAGCCATGCTTTATGAAAAGGTCGGTTGACCATCATTGGCTATGAGATGAGAACATCACAGCACTGTTTTTTTTATCTACAAAGCCTTACTTAATTATCCTAATTAAGTAATTATCTTAACAGCCTATTAGATCCTAAAGTGGGCCATCATCACACCCGTTCTCAAGACTACTTTGTTTTAGAAATCCCCAAATGTTAGTTCTGAACTGGGCGAGACAGCTTTTACTTACTCACATGTGGAACTGTCTACAATCAATCAGTTTTAAAACTGAAAAACTTGTTCACTTTAAAAGACTTGTAAGGAATACTCTGAGATCTAGCTGTCCTGTCTATTATCTTGTCATTTGTGTTTAAATTGTATGCAATGTTTACTGTAATCAGGGTGTCATTGGAAAAGAGAGCTGGCTCAATTCTAACCTGACTCCGCCAGATGGGGCAGCAGAGAGTACACTGGGTTCCCCCAGTGTACTCTCTGCTGCCCCATCTGGCGGAGTCAGGTTAGCTCAATTCACCTTCCTGAATAAATAACGGTGAAAGAGAGAAAGAAGAGGAGAGCAGTATAGGAGAGGAGTGAGGAAACCAAAGTGGGGAGAAATGCTATTGCTAAAATACAGTATTTTATTGCTTTATATTGGCTTGGCTGCTCCTCTCCTCAGGTTGAGCCAGGAGGAGTCCGAGGCCCAGGAGAAAGAGGAGGAGGAGCGCGCGGAGGCGCTGCAGAAGAGAGACGCCGACAAGCTGGAGGAGGAGGCGCAGCACCTGAAAGAGGAGGTGGAGAAACTGCGGGTGGAAATGGAGAAACTGGAGGAGTCCCAGAAGCACTGGGAGGAGAGGAAGGAGGAGGAGACCAGAGAGGAGGAGGAGGAGCGGAGAAGAGAGGAGGAGGAGGAGAGGAGAAGAGAGGAGGTGGAGGAGATCAGGAGAGAGCACAAGCGCGAGATGCAGAGCTTGGTCTCCGACTACAGCAGTGCCCAGAAGAACCTGCAGGCGCGCATCGTGGCCCTGGAGACTGAGTGAGTAGGGCAGATGATGCACATGTCAGTACATATACCCACATGACCTGTCATCTCCATGCTGTGTCACTGTCAACTGCTTGCAATCTACTCTGACACTCCAACACTGACATATGGAATATTATATGAGGATAGGGTACTGTATATGACTGAAAAGAAACTGTGTGTGTGTGTGTGTGTGTGTGTGTGTGTGTGTGTGTGTGTGTGTGTGTGTGTGTGTGTGTGTGTGTGTGTGTGTGTGTGCGTGCGTGCGTGCCAGGCTCCAAGAGAGGGAGGATAAGTGCAGGAGGAGAGAGCCTCGACATGATGACCTGCAGCTGGGGAGACTCCAGGATAGACTAACAGAGAGAGACCAGCTCATCAAACGACTTGTGGTGAGAGAACACACGCACAGGCACGCATGCACGCATGCATGCATACACAGGCAGGCAGGCAGGCACGCGCACGCCACACGCACGCAAACACAGGCGCGCGCGCGCACACACACACACACACACACACACACACACACACACACACACACACACACACACACACACACACACACACACACACACACACACACACACGCACACGCACACACAATAATATATCCGTGTGTTCACCCTTTTGCAAGACATGTATTTTCTCAAGCCCAGCACATTCATCAAGGTCATCACTCCAGATACGTTTAGACCACCTTGTGTGATGTCATCTTTTGACCAGTATGACCAGAAATACTGGGACTGGGTCACACGCGTTGTGAGCTTGTAGATCGGTTATTTTCAAATGGACGATATGTTTTGTAATAATAATCAAAATCTACAAAGTAACTACTAACTAATGTTGTCAGATAATTGTATAGTGGAGTAAAAGTACAATATTGGCCTCTGAAATGTAGTGGAGTAGAAGTAAAAGTACTGACAATTTGACATACTCAAGTAAAATACAAATACCCCAAAATTGTGCTTAAGTACAGTACTTAAGTAAATGTACTTAGTTACTTTCCACCACTGGAGGCTTGAGAACGAGGTCAGTGAACGCCTGTCCGTCCGTGTCATCGTCCTTCTCCCACCGCAGGACGAGAGACACCAGCTGCAGGTCCACCCCCCTGTGGCCGCCGGGGGGGACAACAGCAGCACCCTCAGACGTGACAACAGATCCCGCCCCGGGAGCAGCGTCACCACGCCGACCATGAGGGTGAGGCCACTTGTGCGCTTGTCTGTTTTGTTTGTCAAGGCCTATTCATAGTGGTGAGGTGACCACCCAAACGGTGGTTAGTCAAAACAGAGAGATGTGTTGTGTGTGAGCGGTGACCACCGCGGCGTGACGTCCTGTTGTAGTTTTCGGCGGTCACCTCTTCACCGGAAACACATCAGGCTATTGTTTACAATGCTATCAATTTAATATGACATGTTTATTATGTTTGACTGAAAATGACGAACTGCAATATATATATATATATAGCGTAGAAACCGCATGAAAGGAGCCTCCACAATAGCACTGTGTGACATACACACACAATATGTAAAATGATGATGTTTTGGTAGCCATACGGCTAACCAGTTGAAGAAGTTGCAGATTGAGGCGTTAACGATTGTGATGAAATATCTGAGATCATTAGGGTTTTGTGGAAGACTGAAATAACTAATATCCGAAAATAAACTATCTACAAGCTTACAACACGCCACGCTGCGACGTGTTGTATTTTTGGTGCAGGACACTTCTATAGAAGACGTGCTACTTCTATGAATTCCGAATGAATGAAATCAGTCGTGGCGACTGAGAACTTTAATCTTTGTGGCCGTGTGTCCACAGAGGAAGCGTCTGGAGGAGTCTCCGACGCGCGGCGGCACCACCGGTGCCACCTACGACAGAAGCCTCCTCCTTCCGCCCTCCTCGTCTTCCTCGTCGTCTCCCTCCTCCTCTTCGTCTTTTCAGCAGCGCTCCTCGTCCACGCTCCCCCACGCCTCCTCCACCTCCTCTCACCCCCAGGCGTCCGCCCACTACTCCACCTCCTCGCTGCCCCACAAGCACACCGCCTCCCTCGGCCAGCAGCAGCAGCATTCCTCCCCGTTACTCCAGCGCGGTGGCGCCTCCGCCGCCGCCGCCCGGTCTCAGACCTCCTCCTGCACGCCTCCCACCCCGGCTCCCACCGCGCCGCTCCCCGTCTGCCCCTCCCCGCAGGCGGGCATCCGCTATGTCAGTCCCGCTGGCCAGGAGCCGCGATCGCAACACCTGCAGCAGGGCCAGCCAATCAGGTGATAGCATAGATCTATGATGCAACAAAGGCTGTCATTTTGTAAACAAGCTGAAGTCACGAGTTTGTCTAATAATTTCCTCTCCGTTTGTTTTTGTCATTTTCCAGGGGCCCTTATTTTGAACAAAGGGGGACTGTGACGGAAGGGCTAAAGCAGGAGTGGTTCACCAAATACTTCTCCTTCTGAAAACACACACACACACACAGACACACACACACCTTCATACAGCCCATTGCCTCTTCTTCACACCAGGTTTGTCTTGTACTACATACAGTAGCCTACTACATACACATATTACTGTACACATACATACAAACATGCACAACTACACCAATACATACAGGCATATCACCAGCAAGGCCATCGCTCAAACATTGCCTCAAAGCTCAACCAAAAAGTGCTTCTCAAACACATGCCTGACCTCTTCCCAAACATGCCCAGGGTCTTTGTATAGTTTGGAATGTCTCTTTAACTTTTTAAAGCCGTCTTCCTTCTTTTTTTCATTTAATGTAACCATTGATGTACTGTATAAACCACATCGCCTGACTCAATGCAAACCTTTACATTTCATACACGCATCATACTGTTACTGTATGTACAGTACTCATGTACTCTCATAGAGGCATAGATTGCATTCATTCAAGGTCCTGCTCTATTAGACACATACATTATGCATACAAAAAACTGACCATACCAAATTTAAGCTTGTTTCAAAGCAAATATGTACAATAATGATGACATTTAATAAATAACTTTGTTTTTATTTTATTTTTATTTTTTAAAGTGCTTTCTCGGGATGCTGTGACTGCAAAGCAAGGTGAAAGTGACGCTAGACTCACCCACTAAATTGGGTTCAAAAGTTCACACTCAGATAACAGGAATATTGGAGCTGGAATTAAGAGTTTGAGATAACCCTCGAGTTGCAAATTGTTATAATTCTTATAAGATCAAGCAAAACATCAGAATATAGCACATTTTAAGCACAACTTAACTATGTTCCATATTTATTAAACCTCACAAAGAAACAATGTATTTAGAAATAAGATATTAAGAATTACACGTCACAATAATAAATAATTTAATCTTCATATAATCAATCCTCACTAATGCTCATAAGATGGTACCATTTCTGTCAACGGTTTGTCTCTCGGAGGAGGGCAAACTCTTCTCACAATTATTTTATTCATGCAAGAACAATGGCTTCTATGTCAGCATGCTAACTTTCAAGGAAGAGAAAGGCTTCTATAAGCTTGGAAACCCCATCGATGTCATTGGTAGGTAGGTTTCTGAACGGTCCACAGCCTACCAATAATGAGACAATGGATACAGAAATTATTATGGACCGATTATATGGAGACGCGGTTTAAAAGTGCTCCTTTAAGGTCAGGCATTTGCGGCAGCCCCTGGCATGGCTGTGAAGGCCATGTCTTGAATGGCAGTCTTTGCTATGCTATACTGTAGGTGTTGCCGATGAATGGATGCTGAATGGAGGTTGGAGGGCTGAATGTGATGACTCTTTTGTGAATGGCAGGTTTCATATTCTTAATAGTTTCCACACCTTCCCTTATCAGCCATTGAAAGCGATCCATGGCCAAGTATTGCCATCCTAGCTTGATGTCACAAGCATTGTGCCCCATTCACAAAATGCACATTCAGATTTGATATTCAAGTGTACTTAGAAACATTTCCCCAAACATGGCAATGTTGATTTTGCACTTGTCAAGTATGTGGGAAGGCATTATGCTGACATGGCTTGTACTAAGTACAAAAATAACGAGATAAACGGAAATAGTGGCAAAAAGAATAATCCCAGACTTCAGCTCAGATGCGGTCTCTTAATTTGCTACACCAGGCTGCTAATGGGTTTCGGCCCGGGCTTTTAGCAGTGCATCTGATGAAGGCTCTAGCCGAAACAGGTCATACATAAACATGTCATAGCCTGGCAAGACAGCTGCAGCCAATTAAAAATATTGGTTAGGTGTCACTGTACACCAAAGAAGGAGCACTGACAACCGTCATGCTTGCTAACTGGTACACCTAAACCCAAACATAACCACAACTAAATGAGCTGCAGATGTGTGGAGCCTTTTTGGCGTGCACAATAGGCCCACTCAACAGTCATTGGATACTGCAGGCGAAAAGCTCCTGTAAGCAACTGACAATGTCTGAAATGCAAATAGAATAGCGTACACATTCTTGGTTTAGGCCTTAAATTAGGCTTGAGAATGTTACTCAAATCATGTTGTGTATATACCGTTTCCAAAATATATTTACTGGCATTTTTCTCAAATAAAGTGTGTCTTTCTTTAAATACACCTTTCATAACTGCACACGGGCAAAAAAAACTGCACAAAACAGACAAGGCATGTCAACCGTTTTATTTTGTTCATGCAAAAACAATTGCAAAGCAATTTAAAGCATTTTTTTTAAAAATCAGAAAACTGTATACATTTGATTCATCTTTATGTGAAAACAAAAATTCAATAAGAAATGTTATTAAAAAAAGTCAAAACCTGTCAAACCTGCATTAAGGGCCTTTCAAATGGGAAGCGATATAACGCGCCTATATTTCCAATGAGAACAGCGTTATTTTTTTTCTGTACGCGCGGAGAAGTCGAGGGGAAACAACGCAAGCGTATTTACGTGTGCGCAGTCCCGCAAAATTGTTGCGCGCGTGCTCGTTTCGTGCACACATCTGCGACTCACCAGACCTAGATTCTGTTTAGCTTTTTGAGTGGTGCAACCACTCCAAGGAACAGCAATGTCCCTATGTCCCAACCTATGTGACTATGTCTGTTTAGAGTACCAGACAGTAGGGGCAAAAGTGGCACTGTTGTGCCAGAAACAGAGAGAGAGATAGTGTTGCACTGTTGCCTGCTAATACACAGAGAGAGAGAGAGAGAGAGATGCAGGGGGAGAGGGGAGTTGCGCCACTCAGTTCACACGGAAACGCTTGCATTGTCGCGCCCCTCTTGAGCAGACCTGGAGTAGACCTGTCGTTGATCGAAGCGACAACGTCTGCGTTCAGATGGTCAAATCAAAACAATCCGCTTTGCAGTGCCTCTGTGGCAGAGCGGTACTGCAGCAGGTTGTCATGGATGTGGACGAGTTCCTCCCGGGTCTTCTTGGCCCTCAGTCCTTGAACCCGGTACTTCATGGAGAGCAGCTTGGAACACAGGTAGTGGAGCCACATCACGTTGGAGTGAGGCAGGTAGTCATCCCACTTGTTACTGGGGGGGAGGTAGAGACATACAGACATGTCATTTTCTGGTGGACACACCCCCCCCCCCCCCACCCCCCCGTGGGTGCACGTACTGAATGCACAAACACTTTGTCTGAATGTACTGTAGAGCCTATTATTTAACAATGGTTTCTGCATTGTTACCTTAAATACCTTTCTAAAGCAAATACAGAAACCAATGCGATGTGATCTTTTTTTCCTTTATTTTTTGCGTTGTGTTTTTTTAAATAACACACATGCAGTGTTTACATATACTGTGTGCTTGTATAAATGGGTTTATTTTATACCCAGAGAAGCTAAAACAATACTTGCGGAACCAGACACTAGTACTGACCCGTTCTGCTCTCTCATCAGCCGATAGATCTCGTACTGATAGTCTCCCTGGCCCATGAAGAGCTCCTCGTCCTCAGAGATGTCGCATGCCACCGTCAACCCATCTGAACAGACAAGACAGACAACACATCAGATTACTGGGTCACAAACAGTGGGTCACAGACATTTGTATGGGTCACTTTATTTTTTGTTTCCTACATTCTGTTTATAATTATTTCAAAACATTTTTTTTAAATATATTAAAAAAGCAACATTTTCATGAATTGAACAAAATCCAATGATTTTTTTCAGACATTTCACAGAAGAAATTCCATAAATTAGAAAACAAATGTTTAAGAAGTAGTGAAATTTTGCCGTGTAAGAGCCTCAATTCATTACATTTATCAAGGTTGACAATTATTGATGCAACAATTGTTCAATTAACACAATGAGTGGAGGAGTGGAATGAGTGGAGTGTCCGGCAAAGCTGGAGGCACCATGGAGGATTTGAAGCCAGTCTCTACAGTGACTGGTGGGCAGTCATTTCCACCTGCGGCACAACATCTATGCACATATATCAGATCTTACCACAGAGAAGTGCTAAGAAAGTTATTTAGATGGAAGGTTGTCCAGAGCAGACTGATGCTAGATTTGATGTATCCTAGTTTCTTTGAACACCATTTATATGACCATGGTTTTACTCTGATCTAAAAAAGGAACGTCTCCAACAATTATACGTCTGCCCCCTAAATTATGAATTGCAATGCACAAGATTCTTTTCACCATATAAAAACAGAGAGAAAGTCAGAGAGAAAAATGTGACCTAACTGACCGATTTCCAGCCTGGACAGCGAGTAGTCGATGATGCGAACAAGCACCCCTTTGGTGTCCAGAGAATGCTCGCATCCATTGAGGAAGAAGCCGGCCGACTTCTCCTTGGTGGTCTTGACTAATATGTTGCCCCAGTGGAGATCTCTAGAGAGAACACCAGCACAGGGGGATGAGACACCAGAAGACAATGGCAATCACACTCAAGTAATGAAGCATACAAATAGTCACACACGCACACAAGTATGCAGTGGTTCTCAAGTGCGGTCAAGCCTTCCAGGGGGCCCCAGCTAGATGCGTCAAGTTGCAGACGCGTACGAGCGTCATTTTCATCCAGCGGTTTAGAAATCCGAAGAGATGCCTGGTCTAGACGTTTCTTGATGCAGAAGTGTGCTTACAGTACCCTTTCCGGGTTTGTGACTTTGTTTTAACACAAACATTGGCTTGTGATTGGCTGATCACCCCATAGCGATGATTTGATTGGCTGAGCAAAGTACATATTGAAGATAAAAGTGAGGGTAGAAAAATGAAGGCCGGAATGACATTTGTGATGATTTGATTGGTTGAGCACGGAATGTGATGTCTGATGATGTCTGATGATAAGAGTGCCCGACACTTTACACAGGTGTGATTTTTTTTGAGGGGCGCTAAGCCCCTCCTACATCCAGGTTTTGGTTACCGTCCACAAACCGTCTTAAAACAAACATTAAATTCCCATTGACAATGAAAAAGAGAATTGTACGTCATAGTGTCTGAGCAAATAGTCTATTTTACATCATGATCAATGATGTATGATGATAAGAGCACACCTCACTTGTCACGGATGTGATTATTTTTTAACAATTCTGAACAATAATTGAACCAATAAATAACTAAATAAATAAAATGAATGAATGCACACTACCTGTGCTCAAAGCGCAGCTGCTGTTCAGCCACAGCCAGTGCAGCGGTCACCTGGTGGAGGATGCTCTTCGCCACCACCAGAGAGGACAGCTTCATGACACAGGGTTGACAACCATTAAAGACTGGATCCGTGTTATATATATCCCAATCAAACAATGAATGAATACAGTCTCGGAATCATTGATTCAGTGTCTTTAGAGGGTTTACCGTTCCATTGCTGTTCTCCAGGTCACTGCCACCGAACTCAAACTCCAGGATCAGAAATAGCTGTTCATCGTCGAAGAAGTCTGTACAAGAGAACACAGACAAAAATAATTTTACTGGGGGATAAATGCAATGTACAAATAAATGAAGTCTTATTTGTTATATCCTTGCGCGCGAGCAGAACTTAAACCTAAATGAATGCACTATTTAATCATCCAAGTGTGTGTGTGTCAACCCAAAAGTAAGACATATTTCGCCCTCTGACCTGGTCGGTCATTCTCCGAGCCTTTCTGGCGGTCGAAGGCATCCCAGGCCTTCAGCATGACTGCAGGGTAGCTGCCTTTTACACAGTGGAGACTGCAACGAGACAAGGCACCTCATGTCACATCTGCATTCAAAACTACTAGAGGAAAGCTGACAGGGCAAAGCACTTGAGGGACTCAGAGAAAGGACAGGAGAGAAGGGTTCTTACCCATGGAGTCCGATGAAGCCATGCGTCTGGTTGTGTTGCTTCTCTTTCAGGCTGCTCAACTCTCTAGAGGGAATAAACATCCAGACGTGTTGGTCATTAATCCAATATGAGAGTTGGCACTGAATTAATGTTACATTGTCGTTCATTTGAATTTTAGCTTTCCCAGGAATATTCCCAAAGAGACGCAGAACACAAGGGAATCCCAGGCCGAGGACATTTCACATGAAAGAAACATCAAACACATCCATAAAACATGAGGCGGTAAATTGTTGCAGTTGGGCAGAAACCTTGCATCTCAACATTTAAACGTTTTATGTTTTTCTCGATCCTTCAAACAAGTGTCATAAAAGTAGAGAAAATAGATCTACATCGTCACACGTGTCACATCTCTCCATCACATCGTGACATGCGAGTTTGACAAGGTTTCCACTAGGGCATTAAGCAACTAGTCGACTAGTTTACTAGTTCATTTTTTTTTTTTCCCCGATTTTGTAGGCCTCAATATCAGGTAGATTATAGTTATAGTCACCAATGTACAGTTTTTTAATGTACAAATATTTATTTAAAAAAAAAAAAAAAAAACACATAAAAGGTGGTTTAACAATTAGTCGACTAGTAAACTAGGCAACTAGTCAACTAGTAAAAATGACTAGAAGTGAATGCCCTAGTTTCCACCTCACAGCACCAAGATAATAGGCCCACTCTCAGCCGTTTCAACAGTTAATTGTCAGCACACATTTCACTGGTAGCTTCATATAGCCACTGGATCAACAAACCCCCATTTTGATTGACAACTACATCAAGCTGCCTTTTTGTTTGGTGGAGGGCTTTTTTAAAATATTTCTTGGGGCTTTTCTGCCTATATTGATAGTATCAAGTGAAGATGGACAGGAAAGAGGGAGAGAGGACGGGAGAAACATGCAGCTAAGGTCGTCATGAACGGAACTCGAACACGCCACACGCTGACAGGCCAAAGCCTATATCATGCTATATGCCTATAGCATGCACCTGGACCACATGGTCAGCGGGCCCGGTGGAGGGCCCATTTTATGCATTTTGGGTATAGGAAGACAGGAAACCAAGGACAGAGGAGATTGTTGAAAGAGTTTTATTAGATTTCAGGTCCTTGTGAATCACAAGGAGCAGGTCATCAGTAACTCAGGGTCATGCCAAGGACCCCCAAATAGTCTTAATCTCTGACCCGATGGTCAGGAGTCAATTAAGCCCCCGAGCAAGCATTAGTGAAATGGTAGCTTTAAGTTCACCGCATCTTACTTACTTGGAGATAATCATCTCATGGAGAATGTCTCCAAACGTCTTCTGCTCTTCTCCATTCACTTTCTCCTTTCCTTCAATCGGAATGATCTATCAAGACAAAGATTGTCATTTATAAGAGACACACACACAACTAGAACGCCGTTCCCAAACAGTTTACAGGTCCCCTAATTTTTAGGGGACCTACATTTTGTAATTTTTGTTTTGACCTACATTTGATTTTAAAACATAAAAAAGCAAATAAATTGAAAACGTTTTTTCCCCAGAAGTCATGAAGAAATAAAAACAAATCAAAAAATCAAAAAAATTGAAAACAAATGTTTAAGAAGTAGTGAAATTAGCCAATCTACAAGCTTGTAGATATGCTATTTTCACTAGTTTGGGCCCCGGGGAGAGAAAAGTGTTCCCTTTTGGGTCACAGACTAAAATGTTTGAGAACCACTGAACTAGAACAGGGGTTCTCAACGTTTTTGGCCGGGGACCCCCGGAAATAGCCTGGTTAATAAACCAGACCGAATCAGCCGTTGGCAAAAAAAAAATTGCCTGCCAGCGGATTAGGGTCTGGCGAGGCTCAGTAGCACGCCTCTTTCCTACAACCGAGAACAGGTCGGGCCAATCGGGACACGGTATGCAATATGGGCGGGCTTTGGTACAGTGACGTTCAATGCTTGAGACCTTTGACTGACAGTAGCTCTGTCCAATTGCGTCAAAGAGAAAATGTTTGAACCCGCCCCCCGGGAAATGAAATCCAAGTGGAGCCAGCCCAGACTAATATACCGCGACAGTGTTGTGTGATATTAGTCTGGCTTATTAGCCAGGCTACCCCGGAAATGCTTTGGCAATATCTCGGGACCCCCGCCCCGCCCGACCCCCAATATAAATTGACTGCTACAATAACCTTAACCCATTTTGGGCGGGAACCCCTTTTGGTGTTTTAAGCATTATGTTATAATTTAGCTATTGAAAAATAGCAGATCTACAAGCTCGGTGGCGCGCTACGAGCTTGTAGGTCTGCTATTTTTGAAAATAATTTGGGGACCCCCTAAAATAATTTGGCGACCCCCCGAGGGGTCGCGACCCACGGTTTGAGAACCACTGAACTCGAAGGCCCGTTGAAGATTATAAAACCAAAGATTAGTCTTATTAGCTACAGCATCATACACACCTTGAGTGATTAGTCTTATTAGCTACAGCATCATACACACCTTGAGTGATTAGTCTTATTAGCTACAGCATCATACACACCTTGAGTGATTAGTCTTATTAGCTACAGCATCATACACACCTTGAGTGATTAGTCTTATTAGCTACAGCATCATACACACCTTGAGTGATTAGTCTTATTAGCTACAGCATCATACACACCTTGAGTGATTAGTCTTATTAGCTACAGCATCATACACACCTTGAGTGATTAGTCTTATTAGCTACAGCATCATACACACCTTGAGTGATTAGTCTTATTAGCTACAGCATCATACACACCTTGAGTGATTAGTCTTATTAGCTACAGCATTATACACACCTTGAGTGCAACGGTGTCCCCAGAAGCATCGACGGTGGAGAAAACCTCTCCAAAGGTCCCTCCCCCGATCTTCTTGCACCGTTTCAGACGCTTGGGCAGAATGCACTCCTCCCAGCACAGAGCCCCCTGCTGGTTGCACTCTGCATACACCTTCTCTGCATCGGACAGCTCGGCACCCTCACTTATATTCTGACCGTGAAGACGGGAGCAGGGAGAAAGGTTAGGTATGATGAGCCATGACCAAATACACCAAAACAGACGTGAACTTTTTCCTCTGTTTTCATGTGAACTAAGAATTAAAGGTATATGGTTATTCAGCTTGATGGTGCGAGCATGTAAAAACATAAGCCTGTGTGTAGGGATGTCCCGATCACGTTTCTTTTTTGCTCCCGATCCGATTCTGATCATTTGATTTTGGGTATCTGCCAATACAGATTTTTATCTTATGCTAAACTTATGCTATATCACAATAGTACAATATCCAGTCTAATATTATTTGGATATAATATTGATACTAGGGATGTCCCGATCAGTTTGTTTTGCTCCCGATCAGATTATTTGAAAAGGACGTGATCGGCCCCGATTTCCGATCACATGATCGGATCGGGACAACCCTACCTGTGTGCATTTGTCTGTGCTGTATAGGGCTGGGTGAAATTGTTCAAATGATCCAGTTTCACATATTGGTCAGTATCCAATTCTTTACTACTTTTTAACTGAACTTGGATAGATTTACTAGTAATAATTGATTCCTTATTATTGAACAGATTCCTTTATGTATTTATGTGCTATGCATGTGCTAGCTGTGTATGCATACCAGAAAAGCACTGCTGTTCTGCAGTCGTGACTGGAGCCGTCTGGAGAATGGTGTACTTTTAACGGGCATGTCATATAAATCCATGTTTCCGTCGACCAGGCCTGCCCTCCCAGGAGACTCCAACATAGAGGTCTGGAGCTTCCTAGGAGTAATCCTCACTAGGATGGAGAGAGTGGAAGGGAAATATAACAGAAATAAACAATGATGCTCTTTATAATGATAAGGATTAAACCATCTAGAGCAGTGTTTCTGAAAGTGGGGTCTGGGGATGTCCAGGGCTCCGACTCCTAGACGGTCCCCATAACAGTTTAAACATTTCATCCACTTTTTATGGCTTTTTTTGGCTATTTGAACATAGCTGATCTACATGCTCACAAGATCAGCCATTTTGACACTGTTGACACATCTAATTAAATGGGGGGCCTGGCACAGTTTCTTTTTAAAAAACCCTAACCCTAACCAGGAAAGCATCCATGTCATTTTTGATTTTTGTGTTGGCTATTCAAAAATAGTAGATCTACAAGCTTGCATTGTGTCACTTCGTGCCACGATGCAAGCTTGTACATCTGCCATTTTTGAAAAATCTGCAAAAGTGCGATTACTACCAATGTAGAAGGCATTTGTAGAATGGGCCTCAGTCAGTGAGAAATGCAGGGTCTGAAGCCAAATGCATATCAATTTATGGAAGATGTTTCTGAACATGTATTCTGTTGCTAGTTTAACAACTTCAAATACCCTTTAATCTTAAAACTAATGACAGAAAATAGCCGATCTACAAGCTCGCTTGTAGATCGGCTATTTTCGGTGCGCAACATGCTTCATGCTGGCTTCTATGGACTCCGAATGACTGAAATCAGTCGTGACGTGACGACTGAGAACTTTAATCCATGATGTGGTGTGTGTGTGTAATGGACCCGTCCGGTACCTGTAACCCTGCGGTGCACAGAGAGCTGAGCTTTCAGGCGGCTCCAGGTGTGCGTCTCAGGTGTTAGGTTTGCCAGCAGAGAGGAGAGGTCCAGGTGGCTGGCCAAGGCTCTGACCGGAGTGGAGAATACCATACCAGAGCCATGGAGCAGGCCCTCATTGACCGCCTGAAAAAAAAAAAAAAAAAAAAAAAAAAAAAAATCACTGTCTACAGTTTACGTGTGATGTGCTCGCTCCATCGTATTGTAGTATTCCATGACAAAAGAAGTAGAGCAAAGGCTAATAAGCCAGACTAATATCACACAACGGCTGATTCGGTCTGTGTTATTAGCCAGGCTAAGCAAAGGGTACTCTCAATAGTCGTTTTGTAGCTGCTATTAAGATTAATTCGGTGCAAACAATCTGTATTTTCAACACACTTGCCCATGTGTTAATTGTGTTATGTTCAACCCAGTGTGTGTAAAATTCTGGACGGGAACCCCTTTTGGTGTTTTAACTAAGCATTATGTTATACTTTAGCTATTGAAAAATAGCAGATCTACAAGCTCATAGCGTGCCACCGAGTGGCGCGCTACGAGCTTGTAGGTCTGCTATTTTTGAAAAACCGTGAAAATGCGGCACAAATCTTTGAATATATAGAATATAGACTTTTTTATTTATTTCGACGTCAGGCCTAAATGGGTTAAGTTCAGTACCATTCTTTAAGCTGTCTGTGTCTGTATGTGGCATTGTCACCTTGGGTTCATTCTGATGTCCAGACAACAGTTCAGTAATGCTGCAGTCCTCAGCCTTGCTTCCTTCCCTTAGTGCATGCCGGTTCTGGAAACCAGCTGCGCTGGCATTGTCTTTGTCTCTCCAGCGACTCACACTCTGACCACTCACAAACGCCTTCCTGGTCGTCCCAGTCCGGTCCCTTGACACACTTCGCCTCTTCGTGTCTTTGGCAGCACGAGAGAACTTTTCGGGACGACGTTCATTAGGATTTCGCACACACTCCTTAGCGTCTGTGGTCATGTCCTCTGAATGAGTGGACCCGTTTTCGCTTGCAGCGTGCTCAGAGTGCATGCTGCGTCCGTGAGCTCCAGTCCATCGTGTCAAGGCCAGTCTCTTCAGTGGAACTGTACTTTTCTTGGCAAGACATTGCTCCTTCAGCTTGGCTACGATCATTGCTGCCTTGTCTTCTGGCACTTGCTTACTGACCTGTTGCTGGTGTGCAAGGCTACTGGTGTGGACATCTGTGACTGAAGATTTATTGTCTGAAGAGTCGCATTGGGCCACCGATTGGCTAGTATCCACCGAAAGTAAAAGATTATATGTGTCAGTTATCAACTCTGATGGATAAACGCTTTGACCATCAATTAATGACGCCGAATAGTCAGTTACATGACAAGGCGGTCCAGGACACAGCCGGTCTGAGAGGTTTGCAGTCTGACCACTCTCCACCATTTGTGACTCTTCAGTGGTTTGTGGGCACAAGGCTGAGCTTGAATAACCCAAACATGAAAAGTAGGGGGTCTGAGGGAGGTCAACTCTCCCCAGCTGCACTTGGCACCGCTTGCTCAAACACATGTCTTTCAGAGCATGAATGAGCATCTCTGATTCTCTGGAAACGGACAGAGGATTTTTGCCGTCACCACTTGTCTCACAAGACCTGTATGAAGAGCCAGAGTCTGAGCCATCAGAACACAGGATCACACTTGGAGTTTCGTGCATATCTGGAGCCTCTTTGATGATCGGCAGCATCTTACACCCAGAGCCAGGCTCCCTGAGTGGGGCAGAGAGGGGTGGAGAGAAGGCGTCTCCTGACGGGACCAGCTCCTCTGGGGCTGACAAGTCCAACATTGATACTGGTGCAGATACACCTGGCCTGTTTCCAACCAGCTGTAAGGAGGGTGTGGAGCAGAAGAGGGGTTTCCTGTGATAAGGACCAAAGGTCTGGACTGTGTCATTCACAGAGCTCTCAGGACTGAAGTTCAATTTGGCCTTGTGTCTACGTGACATTTGGGCGTTGGAATCACCTTTTCCCAGCACAAATTCATCAGAAGAGTCGAGATTTGGATGGGGCATCCAGGCCTGCGAGGGACACAAGGATGTATTTTCAGAAAACCCATGCAGTTTCGCCATTGCATTCAAGTGGTTGGCAACAAAGTGTATCCATTTTGTTTGGCCTAGTAATGTTTGGTTTCACTTGAGAGGGGTATAAGCATATTGAATGAGAGATGGTCTTACAATGCTACAGGGTCCCCTACGTTGGGTGACCAATTGGGCAGGACGAGGCAGGGCCATACTGCAAGAGAGACAGATAGGAGATTAGGAATATTGCCCGGACAGCGGACACCCTTTAATTAGTACCATCTACAATCAGTGCAAGCCAACGTGATACTGAAGTGTAGATGAAGGCAATATCATTTTAAAAAAACAGCCAAACTCCAATAATTGGTGTATTTCCCCACACAAATCAAAATCAATTTAAAAACCGGTGTCTGTACAGTTGCATTAATCCATTGAGACCTGGAACGCATCCATGTCACGTTAGCGTTTAACCACATTAACCATTAACCCATTTTGGGCGGGAACCCCTTTTGGTGTTTTAAACATTATGTTATAATTTAGCTATTGAAAAATAGCAGATCTACAAGCTCATAGCGCGCCACCGAGTGGCGCGCTATGAACTTGTAGGTCTGCTATTTTTGAAAAATCGTTAAAATGTGCCTCAAATCTTTCCGAAAATTGTCATGATTTAGAAACCTTTTTTTTATTTATTTCGACGTCAGGCCTGAATGGGTTAACTGCTGCACCACTGCATGTCTCCCCAACAATACTGGAAAGGTTACTACTAGAGTCATGTACAATCTAACTCTAAACGCTATGATAACATCTCGTTGATCTGGCAGTGTCAGGTGATTGTGCTTTCATTGCTGCTGGCTGTGTAGTCGTGTACAGTACAGTACAGTATACTTAACAGAAGGCGCTGACCCGTTTTCAGCTGGCTAGTGCTTACATTCATGCTGCTGGCTATTTTTAGAGATTGTGTTTTGTTGTGCATCTAGGCTTGTGCCGTGTCGTGTCATATTTAAATATAAACCTTTCAACTATTACGACATTTGTCAATAAACATGTTAACTTGTTAATTTTGACCTGAGATCAGATTCTAAAAATTTCTTCTACATCCTGACAGTTTTCTGAAAAAGCTATGTTTCTATGTCGGTCGTTCTTCGATTTTCAATAATAGCAGATCTACAAGCTCATAGCGCGTACGAGCTTGTAGATCTGCTATTTTTCAATAGCTAAACATAACATAATGCTAACAGCAAAAGGGGTTCCCGCCCAAAATGGGTTAAACAAAAAATATGCTAAACCGAGTTCAATATGGGAAATCATCCCTGTCATTTTAGATTTTTGCAATACATTGCTGCCGTCATTTTGTTGTTGCCGTCATTTTCGGCCATATACAACGAGACTGGGCGTTGGGGGTGAGTCAGCTAGCCCATTTTGAGCGGGAACCCCTTTTGGTGTTACATACATTATGTTATAATTTAGCCATTGAAAAATAGCAGATCTACAAGCTCATAGCGCGCCACCGAGTGGCGCGCTACGAGCTTGTAGGTCTGCTATTTTTGAAAAATCGTTAAAATGTGCCTCAAATCTTTCAGAAAATTGTCATGATTTAGAAGATTTTTTTTTAAATTTCGACGTCAGGAATGGGCTAGGTCAGGAGGCAACATGGGGCGCATGGCCAAAAAAGTATGGGAACCCCTGCCCTACTTCACCATACGAGTGTGTCACACAAAAGCAGTAAAAAAGCCCATCTAAAAGCTCACAACGCCTCACTGCGAGCTTGTAGATCAGCAATTTTCACAATTTAAAAATGTTTTAAAAAAAAGGATAAATAAAAAATAACAGTTTTGGACATATATACAAGGTTACTTTCCCCACACGACAATATATAGCAACTTAGTTTTTTTCAGAAAACTGTTGGATTTAGAAGGCATTTTTAGAATGGGTCTCAGGTCTAAATGGCTAAAGAGACATACATCCAACGTCTCCGTGCTGGTATAATGCAACTCAAGTCCACCCTATCCGTGTTCACCTCATACAGACCTTGCTGGTTTATTAGTCTTTGGAATGGAGGAGTCAGAAGGTCCCTTCTCCGTGGCTTGCCTCTTGGTGGCTCTTCTGCTGCCGACGGAAGTACTCTTCGTTCTTTTCCTAAAATAAATAAGAACTGAGGTAAGCCTGCAAAAGTTCTTGTTTGGTAGTGGAGTATTTAGCCAAATTAACTCTGTATGTACAAATGGAACCAAGTGGACCTCTCATCCATTTGTACACTTTTTGAGTTAACACTGAACATTTCACACACAGTACATTGGGGTTCCAATAGAAATGGTATAAAATTGAGGTCTAAATGGTAAATGGTGCATAGATTGTGCATTACATTCACCCATTCACACACACATTCATACACCGATTGCGACAGAAGCCATGCAAGGTACCAACCAGCACATCGGGAGCAATTTGGGGTTCAGTGACTTGCCCAAGGACACTTCGACATGTAGACAGGAGGAGCCGGGATTCGAACCGCCGACCCATGGATCATTGGATGACCTGCTCTACCTCTTGAGCCACAGTCGCCCCCTGTGGTCTACTCTAATGCATATAAAGCTGGGGGTCCTTGAAATGAAAAAGCTTGAGAATCATCACTGATATAACACACCTGGTCTGCTTGGGTTCTACTTCTAAACAGCTGGCAGACATGGTCGAGTTTGAAGAAGAGGTTTCACTGGCCGGCTGAACGTTCCTCCTCAACAGACGCTCCTGCCTGGACACAAGGTTACCTCTCCTGTTCACACAGACAAATATTTTCACAAAAATTAGACTTTTCTTCTATTAGTCATAGTCACGGAGAACTTCATACCAGTAACTTAATGCCTGCATCAAAGTTAGCAGTCTAGTAAGTAATACTACACTCAGTGGTTAACAGGAAAATGCCAATAATTCCTTACTTATTCTCATCAATAAACGTTTCAAAATATGTAAAACTGACTTAACAGACTACACATTTCCATGCTTTGTCATAATGCATTGTGCCCAAGGCCCCAATCCCCGGTCACGGCATTGTCGGCATACACACCTTGCTGGCTCTTTAGAAGGTTCGTAGTTCTCCTTCAAGGAAACTACGGATTTCTTCTTAGTAGTGCGCACTCTTCTACTGCCGACAGTACTCTTCTTTCTGTTGCTAACAACCGTTTAAGAAGAGGATGGTGGTTACAACACAACACTGTAAAATCCTGAGAGCTAATTTAACTTAGTTGAGTGTACAGTAACACATTTGAACACTCGGTTAAAGCAGCACCATGCAGTTTGGGGCATCAGTGGCCATTTGACAAAAATGGCAGCCAGAAGTCTTATTTGAAATTCATTACCCTAGACTAAATTATCTGCGAGCATGTCCGAGGACACGCTGTGATTGGCCAGTCGACACTTAGACTGGCAGATCTAATTTCGTGACTTGGCAATGGCAAATGCCAGGATGAAGCTCAGAGGGGTGCCGGTGCCCTGTAGTCTGGCAGCCAGGGCGTGGAGTGGGAAATTTGGTATATAGCTTTTTTTATTGGCCTAAAATATTGTCTATACATAAATTCATGAATCCAGCTGTCGGTATTGAGCAATTTTTTGTATAGGGGAAGGGGACCATACCATTAACAGCCTATTGCAAAAAGTGAGCGGTGCAACTATACATTTATTGTTATAGTTACTGTACTGTAGTCTGTATACTCTATTGTAGTGCACTGTGCTCTCAGTCTCTACTGTAGTGTACTCTATGCCACTTTACTCTGTGCTGTACTCCACTGGCCACTTTAGGTGGTGCAGCTTTCCGTTCTTGTATATACATACAAACTAGGGTTTTTTCGTGATTTAGCTTTGCACGAAAACACTCCTTTGGCTAAGACCGTTCTTAGCCGTCATCACAAATGTGATTAGGTCAGCACATTTGGGCAAGTGGCTAAACTGGCTATGGCCGTTTTTAGTGTTTGTGTGCAAAACTAATGCTTGGAATGGATTCAGAATCATGAAAACCCCTAGTTTGACACGTCACATAAAGCATAATGAAATTTTGAAAATATTGCCTTATATAGATTGTTAATGGTATGGTCACATATATCCCCCTATAGCCAATTAAATTATATATATATATATATATATATATATATATATATCCCCCACTTTAAACAAAAGAAGCCTGTTGGCTGCCGGACTACTGGGCGCAGCCATGGATTCTCATGGAGCAGTGCCCTATATAGGCCAGGTGGTTGGCTGTGCCCAGGGCACCCCTCTGTGGATTAGTCTGGATAGGCCAATATCAAAGCCCCTAGCCGGGACACTCTAGCCCCTTTCGGGACCCTCGGTTACCGTTTCTGAATTTTGGCCGACGGTAGCCCAGGGTCCCTGATCGGATCCGGATCCGTTCACACCGATATGCGCTCCGCTTGAGTGTTGGTGAGATGTTTCAAAGCTGCATAACGCGATATAGGCTATAGGAGACAACGGAAACGTGGGAGAAATCGCATTAAGCCCCGATGCCGTTAAGTATTTTACTTTGTTTGAAGTTTTGGCTGCTCTGAAATTCTCTCTTCCTCACTTCACTTCTTTTTGGCCACAGAAACGGAGCTACAAATATTGGGCCATAATAACGTGAGTGTATTGAATGTAGACGCAGACACAACAACATGGAAAACAAACATCCACCACAGCAAGTACGAGCTCCGCCAATCAGAGGCAGGAACGTAGGGACGCGCAGCTAGCCAGTCTCGGTGCAGGAGGCTGGGAATGGGAAGTCAATAAGGAAGTCAAGGAAGTGAGGAAGAGAGAATTTCAGAGCAGCCAAAACTTAAAATAAAATACTTAACGGCATCGGGGCTTAATGCGATTTCTCCCACGTTTCCGTTGTCTCCTATAGCCACGTTATGCATCTTTGAAACATCTCACCAACACTCAAGCGGAGCGCAGATCGGCATGAACGGAGGTCGGAGGGTATGTACATTTGCATCCTATTGAGTGCTTACGAACCGATCAGGGACCCTGGGCTACCATCGGCCAAAATTCAGAAAGGTTAAGGATGGTCGTTATTGCTTAAACATGCAGCCATAATCAAAAGTGACATAGTGCTGCTTTAAATTTGCATTGTGGCGATGTAACACAGAAATGGATGAAAGTATGGTGGAAATATTTCAGAAACACCAAAATAATATGAATTAATGGATCTTGTGCTGCCCCTTTAACGTTTCATTCTGTGTAGTGTGTAAGCCCTCCACCCTTGACATGATGTCATCACTTGTCTACAGTGAACTTCTGAAGTCAATCTAAAATGGTTTATTTGTCACTCAGTCTTACAATTTGCACCACACACACACACACACACACACACACACACACACACACACACACACACACACACACACACACACACACACACACACACACACACACACACACACACACACACACACACACACACACACACACACACACACACACACACACACACACACACACACCCTTTTTGCTTTCTTTATGTGATGATTTCCTGTTTTTTCATAATAGTGCATATTAGTACGTCTTTAAATGTTCTGATGAATTGAAAATGGTGGACCCTGTTGTAAACAACTTAACAAGTCTTTTATCATGGCTTTTATCATTCATGGTTTCAGTACCAGTAACAGTTTTTGTATTGACTTGTGCTTTCGTTTGAAATGTACCCATTCTACATACTGTGAAATAAAATCGCACGCACGCACTCTTCATGATCATGGAACCTCACCCACCCACCGCTGTTAGCTCCGAGAAGAGCTCGGAGGTTCCAAACGGTCTAGTCTTTTATCAAGGCCAAGTTCAAACTGGATAGCCTAGCTCTGATCCATAGCCTTACTGCTTTCTGCAGGGCAGAACCATAGAAGTAGTAAGGCTATGGACCAGAGCTAAAAGATAGCCATGCTTCCTTTGGATATCAAACTGTGCCTGTGGATCATTTCAATTAAAAAAGGGTGACTGACATAATTAACAACATACCTCGTCTCCGTGGGTTCTACACAGACGGAGGGGTTCGAAGAGTTAGCCGCACTGCTGTCAAAGAGATGCTGTCTGAGATGCTGCAGTTTGTCTGCAGCAGCAGACAAACTGCAAGTGGCTTTACCGTAGGTCTTCATAGTCCGTCCGAATACCGCCTTCCCTCGGTTCATCTTCAACTTTAAACTTAACCGTTGTTGAAGCGAAATAAAAGTTAAGTTGCCGACTTTTAGCCTTTAGGCACCAGAATATCCGCCTCCGGCCCGCTACACATTCAAATAAAATACGTCACATTCCTCCTTGTTTTTATCATAGCGGATGTCGAGTCAACGACAAGCCTGGTGCCGCAAGCAACAATGGCAACTAAACCAAACACCGCCTCCTGCTGGCTCAGAGGAACAACATCACTGAGAGGGGTCCACGTCCATCAATATATGAGGCTGTGTGTGTGGCTGTGAGGTGACCATGGATGTGACAGACTGTGTTGCCAACTCTCGTCAGAGAAATAAGACAACTCACCTCCAAAAACAAGCCAAATCTTGCGAGAGAAATAAGCCAAATATCACAATATGATATGGCCATCCATCCATCCATCCATCTTCAACCACTTATCCGTAGTCGGGGTCGTGGGTCGCGGGGGCTCCAGACTTCCCTCTCCAGAGCAACATTAGTGACTTCCTCCTGGGGGATCCCGAGACGTTCCAAGGCCAGTGAGTCGATGTGTTTCCTCCAACTGCGCCTTGGTCTGCCCCGGGCTCTCCTTCCAGTGGGACGTGCCTCGAGGACCTCCCTAGGGAGACGCCCGAGAGGCATCCTAACCAATAAAAAAAACGAATTTCTACCAATTTCTACCACTAATTTCTACTATGTCCTAATTTCCTAAATGACACCCAGCTTTTCCTGCATGCCCCTGTACTAGGGATGCCAAACACTCATATTTGGCCAATCGACGTGTCGAGGCCGAAAATTATGGAGTAAGAACAGTCTCAAAAGTCTCACAGTAGATATTACAGATTTGTAACTCACAAGTTCAGATTTGCAACTCACGTGAGTGAACTCACAGGTTCGCATTTGTGTTTTGTATCCACATGTTCAGATTTGTGTTTTGTATCTGTATTTTGCATCTGTGTTTTGTATCCGTGTTTTCGCATCTGTGTTTTGTATTTGTGTTTTGTATTTGTGTTTTGTATCTGTAATTCGAATCTGTGTTTTGTATCCGTGTTTCACATCTGTGTTTTGTATTTGCGTTTTGTATCTGTAATTTGCATCTGTGTTTTGTATCCGTGTTTCGCATCTGTGTTTGAAACACGGATACAAAACACAGATGCAAATTACAGATACAAAACACAAATACAAAACACAAATACAAAACACAGACGCGAAACACGGATACAAAACACAAATCTGAACTTGTGGATACAAAAGACAAATGTGAACCTGTGAGTTCACTCACGTGAGTTGCAAATCTGAGCTTGTGAGTTACAAATCTGTGAGACCTTTGAGACTACTTTTGAGACTCTTCTGACGTTGGGCGTTAACGAACGTCCTCATTGGCTGAGGGAATCTGTCAATCATTCTGATTGACGGATTCCTCGGCCAATCAGATCGGTCCGCATTCAGCCAATCCTATGGCTCTAATGCCCTGGGGGCACGCAGGTCCATAGCTCTAATGCCCTATGGTGGGGGGCACGCTGGTCCATAGCTCTAACGCCCTATGGCTGGTCCATTAGAGCTATGGACCAGCGTGCCCCCCAGGCGTTAGAGCTATGGACCAGCGTGCCCCCGCCATAGGGCATTAGAGCTATGGACCAGCGTGCCCCCCAGGCGTTAGAGCTATGGACCAGCGTGCCCCCCGCCATAGGGCATTAGAGCTATGGACCAGCGTGCCCCCGCCATAGGGCATTAGAGCTAAGGAACAGCGTGCCCCCGCCATTGGGCGTTAGGGCTATGGACCAGCGTGCCCCCCACCATAGGGCATTAGAGCTATGGACCAGCGTGCCCCCCGCCATAGGGCATTAGAGCTATGGACCAGCGTGCCCCCGCCATAGGGCATTAGAGATAAGGAACAGCGTGCCCCCGCCATTGGGCGTTAGGGCTATGGACCAGCGTGCCCCCCACCATAGGGCATTAGAGCTATGGACCAGCGTGCCCCCCGCCATAGGGCATTAGAGCTATGGACCAGCGTGCCCCCCAGGCGTTAGAGCTATGGACCAGCGTGCCCCCCGCCATAGGGCGTTAGAGCTATGGACCAGCATGCCCCCGCCATAGGGCGTTAGAGCTATGGACCAGTGTGCCCCCCAGGCGTTAGAGCTATGGACCAGCGTGCCCCCCGCCATAGGGCATTAGAGCTATGGACCAGCGTGCCCCCGCCATAGGGCATTAGAGCTAAGGAACAGCGTGCCCCCGCCATTGGGCGTTAGGGCTATGGACCAGCGTGCCCCCCACCATAGGGCATTAGAGCTATGGACCAGCGTGCCCCCCGCCATAGGGCATTAGAGCTATGGACCAGCGTGCCCCCGCCATAGGGCATTAGAGCTAAGGAACAGCGTGCCCCCGCCATTGGGCGTTAGGGCTATGGACCAGCGTGCCCCCCACCATAGGGCATTAGAGCTATGGACCAGCGTGCCCCCCGCCATAGGGCATTAGAGCTATGGACCAGCGTGCCCCCCGGGCATTAGAGCTATGGACCAGCGTGCCCCCCACCATAGGGCATTAGAGCTATGGACCAGCGTGCCCCCAGGGCATTAGAGCCATAGGATTGGCTGAAGGCGGACCGATCTGATTGGCCGAGGAATCTGTCAATCAGAATTATTGACAGATTCCCTCAGCCAATGAGGACGTTCGTTAACGCCCAACGTCAGAAGAGTCTCAAAAGTAGTCTTTTGAGACAACTATGCATTCCTTTAAGCAACACAACGTCTGCAGCTGCATCCATATGTTTAGAATTTGCATCAATGATCAAAGCCCAATAATAAAAAATAAACTTTATTTTGTAAACAACGACACTGAAGGAGCAGCGGCGCTGTCGGCTGCTATGCTATCGGCTAGTCCCAACTCTCAAGTGTCTGCAGCAGCCTGTCACAAGTCCCGTAATGAACTGATACGGGACGCACGTTGTTCCGTATTTTAATGGAATAAATACAGTATGAACTAGAAAAAGTGCCCTTCTGGGCACAGGTCTCCACCAGGAGGATAGGAGTGTGTGTGTGATGTTTGGCAAAATGTTTAGGAGCAATATAAACGTGTGTGTGTGAGTGTGTGTGTGTGTGTGTGTGTGTGTGTGTGACACGGCTTGGCCTGTTGTAGCGCCACCATGAGGCTGATTTGAAAACTGTCAAGTGGCATTTCTTCCAAAGCCTAGTGGGAATATGCATGCACAGTTTCACCACAATCGGACGCTGCGTTGAGTTGTTGTGGCGATTTGTACAAAACGGGTACAAAGCGGGCTACTCCTGAAAAGTTTAGAAGCCAATCGTAGCCAATGAGGGTGGATTATGAGAAATCAAACAAACCCGTCTTGATCACATGACTATGAAGAGCATGTGTACCGATTTGCGTGAAATTTGGATAAAATCTGAAGGAGTAATATTAGAAAATGTATTTTACATATGTCGGCCTCCTGGTGGCGCTATAAAGAGCACATGTGAAAACTTCCAGGCAAAGGTTTTTCCTTGGCCTCTAGGGAGATGGCATACAAAGTTATCCACAGATCCGTGCAGTTAGAGGTAAAAACACTTTTCGGCCAGGTATAGCGCCACCATGAGGCTGAGTTGAAAATGTTCATGTGGCATTTCTTCCTCGGCCTAGTGGGAATGTGCGTGCACAATTTCACGGAAATCACACGATGTGTTCATGATTTGCAGCATTTTGTTTGAAACTGAGCACTCCTGCGATCTTTGGAAGCCAATCTTAGCCAATCAGGATGGAGTCTGAGATATCTGAAAGACACGTTTTGTTGAATGACTCTAGAGAGACTATGTACCAATTTGCGTGATGTTTGGACAAAATCTGTAGGTGTACTGTCCAAAAACTTGTTTTGCACAAAGCGGCCTCCTGGTGGCGCTATAACAGGCCGTTCTGGAAATTTTGGGGCAGAGGTTCATCGTTGGCATCCAGGGAGTGTGTGTGCAAAATTTGGCATCGACCAGGTTAACGGTGCCGGAGATTAGCTGTTCACAGACGGAAGGACGGACGGACGGACACACGCACACACACACACACGGACGGACGGAGTGCAAAACATACTCTCTCCCCATGCCTTCAGCCTGGTGGAGACAATGACTGCGGGATTTATTTGACAACGCTGTCCTGCTTTCTTCACGAGAAGAGAAGAGCGCTCACAGCTCAGAACAGAGCGGACCTGTGGCAGTCAGTTCACTTTATGGCATGAGTGAGAGTTGCCAATTTGTGAGAGAAATAAGCATTCAGGTCTATGAAAACAAACCAAAAAGAAGCAACTAATGGGCTATTTGAAAATAGCATATCTACAAGCTCACAACGCGTTGCGTTGATCTGCTGTTTTCAAAACAATCATGGGATTATATTATTATTATTATTATTTTCTTTTATAAAATGTGGAATATTCTTTGAAACATTTTACCAACAACACAAATCTTGTATGGGGGTTCCTGGTACAAAATATGTCTAGATCTAGGTTGTAGTTGGACAAAAACAAGCCCCAAAAAAAACGCAACCTGCAAGTTGTCGTTCCGGTAACAAGACAACTCACCCCTTTTGCCACTTTTGGTGAGTTGTCAGGACAACTCACCCCGAACGTCCGGACAACTCACCAGGGGTGAGATGTCTTCACTTTCGGGGGTGAGATGTCTTCACTTTCGGCCACTTTCGGGGTGAGTTGTCTTCACTTTCGGGGTGAGTTGTCTGACTGAATATGTAGCCTTTGAGCTCTTTTATATACTTTACTGAACTAATGGTGACATAGTTCCTATTGGATATTGAAGTAGTCTATTTTCAGAACTTTACAACAACAACAACAATTTCTACAATAATATATAAGTATAATTAAGTCAAGGCATGATAGCACAGTCACAATATAGGCTACAGATGTAAATATATTTATGACACAGTAAAATGTCGAAAATGAGTGCTATTCCCCTTTAAGTATGTCAAGGTCAAATTCATACATTTAATAAACCTTACAAATACAAACATTATTGTTTGTAGGCTACCCAGTAGCCTACCCATATGATTAGATGAATGTGCAACATTGTTTCCATCTTCCAAGCATATTCCTGCCAAAATGGAGATCTTAAATTGTTGAAAATGTCTTTAAACCTCTGATTCCACTCATTTCCTTGTATAATCTGAATGATTTATCCCATTTATCCTATATATAATCTAGATTCATTCAACCTTATCTTCCTGAATTAAAGTGTGTGTGTGTGTGGCTGAATGGTTATATAAGGTCACTTGTAATTTCTCACATGCTAATGTATAACTAGCAGTAGCCATATCATCATCGTTGTTGGGGGGGGGGGTCAATATTGCTTTGCTATTCAGATGTAATTCAGTCAGTATAAGTAGGCCTATTAGAACTGCCGTGAGACTCTGCCTTTGAAGCGCAAACATTATCCACAAACGACCCCCCCCCCCCCTCAATGCTGCATAGAGAGAGAGACGCTCTACTCCTTACTTACAAGTGTTTCACCGGATTTTACTGTTAAATAAATAAATAATTAGCCGTGACTGCGCACGTCTGTAGGAACCGATAGTTAGATCCGAAATTGCATTAGGCCTACTGTAATGGGTGCCACGGAAAGTACAGACAACTCACCCCGCAATGTCAGAAAGTGAAGACAACTCACCGGGGTGAGTTGTCTGGATGAGTTGCCTTTTGGTTATTGCGCGCGCGCGCTCGCGCGCGTGTGTGTGTGTGTGTGTGTGTGTGTGTGTGTGTGTGTGTGTGTGTGTGTGTGTGTGTGTGTGTGTGTGTGTGTGTGTGTGTGTGTGAAGATGTGATGGTATATATATTTTATATATATACACAATATATATACTATATAGTTATGCGGGAACGCCTACTGAGTGGCAAAAAAATACTTTCTGGCCTTGACAGCCCATACATCCAAACAGAAACAACATCAAACTCACTTTACCACTCGATTTGCCACCCACTTTTTGCCTCTATCTGGGTAATTGCGCAAGTGGGATAGGCATACATTTAGTACTTGGAGGCCATGTCAGTCATCAACTCCATCTTAGCCCGTAGCACTTGCCCTAGCCTCAACGACCATAATTATAGGCTCAACTTATGTAACTTAGATACCATTTTATGTATACATATAGCACTCTATAGTGTATACGTATGTTTCTTAGCTTACGTATGATTCTTGATTACTATTTTTCATGTATTTGATGTATTACCATGTTTTGTTATTGCTTACTGTAAATCACTCTGGATTAAGAGTGTCTGCTAAATGCCTAAATTGTAATCTAATTTGAGACCCAAAAGATCATTTAAATCAGGGGTGGGCAACTTTGACGATGGAGAGGGCCACTATAGTTCCACACACACTCTAGAGGGTCACTATAGTTCCACACACACTCCAGAGGGCCACTATAGTTCCACACACACTCCAGAGGGTCACTATAGTTCCACACACACTCCAGAGGGCCACTATAGTTCCACACACACTCCAGAGGGCCACTATAGTTCCACACACACTCCAGAGGGCCACTATAGTTCCACACACACTCCAGATGGCCACTATAGTTCCACACACACTCCAGAGGGCCACTATAGTTCCACACACACTCCAGAGGGCCACTATAGTTCCACACACACTCCAGAGGGCCACTATAGTTCCACACACTCCAGAGGGTCACTATAGTTCCACACACACTCCAGAGGGTCACTATAGTTCCACACACACTCCAGAGGGTCACTATAGTTCCACACACACTCCAGAGGGCCACTATAGTTCCACACACACTCCAGAGGGCCACTATAGTTCCACACACACTCCAGAGAGTCACACTGCATATTTCTGTCGACTTATTAGATCGGCTATTTTTCCTGTATTTGAATCGAAACCCTGAATAATTTTTTGCTCGTTTTTAATTGGAATCCTGAAAAGTAAAGTTTTTATTTAATTTCAAATGCATTCAGTTATACTTATGTTAACTTTCTGAACTAAATACAAATACACTACATTGATTGGACTGGATTGGATCTGCATAAAACTTTGTATGCACAAAACAATGTCTGCACACTCCCTAATACCCAAGGGAAAAACATCTGGCCTGCATTTTTCAATTCTGCCTTTTCGAGCACCACCAGGAGCCCCATTTATGTGCAACATTCTTTTTTATATTTTGTATCTGAAACTTTCATGGACAGTGGGAATAGACTATGTGAATAGCAAGGCCACTGTTTTTCCATTACAACGACGCACCTTTGTCAATAACAAACGATAAACCATCATGTCATTCATCTTTATAACATTACTAAGCATTATTAATATACTGTTACATGTTATATTATTTATGTTGCCCTGTTATACAACCACCAGATGAATGCAGGCTGCAATGTCCTGCTCATCCAGAATTATATCCTCAGAGATGCTATGAGTGATCTGGCTCTGCATTTCCTCAACAAAATAAAGAAAATCGTTGCAAAAAATAAAAATAAAAGACATGTTTATATTACTCCTAAACATTTTTGCCAAACAGCACACACACTCCTATCCTCCTGGTGGAGACCTGTGCTCAGTCAGAAGGGCACTTTTTCTAGTTTGATCTGTTGCGGTTTGGTGTAGATCACTGGTTCGCCACCTTTTTCATTTCAAGGACCCCCAGTTTGATAATGCATTAGGCCACACAGACTCCCACTACAATGATTTAAATTTAGCTTTTATCTCTAGGAGCCCAATCTACACTGTAAAAGGAGAACCTGACATTGAGAACCGGTGCATTGGAATAAGCAAGCCATCTTAGAATTACCACTAAAATATAATTTAAGATGAAGACGTCTAGCATTCAATGGAAAAGTCAAGAATGACTGTCACAATCACAAATTGTGTCTACAAGCTGCTGTATGATTGATGTGACACCAGGTGTGACACACAGGCGTGCCATGTTGATGGGGAGAGAGAGCCCCCTACTGGTTATCTGTGGTCATGAAAGCATTCTGTGAGCAGAGCACTATACAACATAAACTAGCTCTGCATCATGAGAAGTGGTGCAAAGTAATTACTGTAGTTTTCTTTACTTACTTTACTTGAGTATTTACATTTGATACCTTGTACTTTTACTCCACTACATCATCTCAGAGACAAGTATTGTAGACTACTTTTTACTCCACTACAATTATTTGAAAACTTTAGTTATAAGTAGTGATGGGAGATTAATCAGCAAACACATCGGTATATCGGCCGATTCTAGTTGTTTTTTGATTAATCTGCATCGGTCCGATTCCGATTAATTAATCGGTCCGATTGTCTTTACAGATTAAAAAAAAGCCCAAAGTAACAGCTTGAACCGATCTACAAGCTCACAATATTAAATATCAGATATCTATCTAAATGCACCAAGTCTCTGTACGTGTGTAGCCTAATCCACATAACTCGAGAACCGTTCGCCCCACCGACTTCAAATTCGACACACATCGTGACAAATCATCACAATAAACACAATGTGTTGGGCCGATCAAATAATTAGAAAGAAGAAAATAAAGGTAGGGTACAACACTTTTTGTTTTGTTTTTCTTCTTAATTGTAATCTGATAGGAATTTTTATCACATGACTCCAGAGTTTTGGACAACATATGTAGTACTAGTAGTAGTAGTAGCAAAGTGGAAATTCTTGTCAGGTGGAAATGGCCGTGGCCTAAATGGGGAGTTGCATCATGATCCAAGGAATCCAGGGGAAACAAATAAGTGGATTCTGCAGCCTATAATTCAAGAGTTGTAGCCCAAAATGTGAAGCGGCCTGTACTGTAGCTGTTATAGCACCACCACAAGGCTGAAAATATCTGAGTGGAGGTTCTTCCTAAAGTCTAGTACCACAGACGAAAAACAGTCTAAGTCCAAATTTCATTCTGACCCCTCCACGAAACCTTTTCGTTGTCCTGAACCCTTATCTATCATTTATACATTATGGATCAACAGTGTGGACTTAGACTGTTATTCGTCTGTGGCATTAGTGCAAATAACCAACAGATTTTTTTTTCAGGTGTTACGTAGCTACAGCCCTCCCGCCAAGTTCCAGGTGGCAGTGGAGAGGGCGGGGCTGACCTTTGACCCTCCAGAGGCGGTGCAGGCGTTGGACCAGATGACCACCCACTGCCAAAACCTGGAGCGGAGTGTGGACTGGAAGACTGACTGGGAGAAGCGCCTGAGAGAATGCATCCAGTTTATAATATACACATCTAGGCAACCCTAATTAGTCCATGAGCCAGACCCCCCTAATTTGCGCGTTAATTACGAAATGGGTGGGCAAATTCTTGTTTGAATTTTTGACTAGCTGTACTTGTCTACTTCACATTTTTGTATGATAACAATCGCAGACTAGCAGCTTAGTGGTAGTTATCATGCATTGAGTACATGCACCCCTATATTGCCACATGCAAATTGTGACAACAAATATATGATCAACTTTTGAACCTTACTTTGTGCAGAGACAAATGAAACCACTTTTCTGCATAATTCAAATATGGGGAATTGATTGGAATGGTTATTTTACTTCCACAAAACTTCCATATATGCTTAAATGGGCTTTTAATGCAGTATTTTGCACACACATCTAAGAAATTTAAAATAAGGCTTGCAAATATCCCCATTTTGGAAGTGTGTGCTAAGAACCAACATGTTCCTAATGGCTATAGAAAACTGCTCACCATTCTAAGCTTTAATATGAGTGGTAACATGTGTTTGTACGTTTTGTAACTCTAGAGATACAATCAGAAACAATATTATAGTGTGATAACACGAGCCAGGGCCATAGCTATAGAATCAAATCGGTGGGCAAAGCTGGTGTGATTTTTTTGACTTGTTGTGCATCTCTACTTCACAGTTTGGCATGATAACCATTGCAGACACATAGCTTAGTGGTCGTTATCATGCATTGAATATGTGGCCCCCTATATTACCACACACATTCTTACAAAAATATATGATAAACGTTTGAGCCATTATTGTGTAGAGACCTATAATCACACCTTTCTGCATAATTCAAGTATGGGTAATTGACTGGAATAGTCATTTTACTTATTCAATACTTTCATATATGCTTAAAACTCGACACCGGGCTGGCTGAAGAAGTTCCTCATGCAGAAGACCCCAACACGGTGTAGTGTCTGGCCCTGAGACTTATTGACAGTCATGCCGAAGCAGGGTCTCACTGGAAACTGGTGGGGCAGAGTGAATGGATATATGATGTTGGTTGGACACAGGGTGATGCGTGGCCGTGGACTGAGAGTGCATCCCGCATTGACACCAACCACAGATCTTGCAGCTTTAGGCGTGCATCTCGTGCTTTGTCTGACTCAGCTCTCTATGCACGTTGTTGTGCGTCACGCATCCGGTTGCAGTATAGGCTCGGGTACCTTTGGGCATATTGGCATGTAAAAAAGGTGATCTGTAACTGCCATCTATTAGCCAATTCATCGTTCTGTTGAGCTGGTCAAGTCATGGTGATGTCAGAAGTGATGTCAGCGGTATCACCTTTTATGCCCATCTTTGTCAGGCATGCCCAAATATGGGGTCTATGCAGATGTCAGAAGTCGGTGGGACGAACCCGTATTTAGGCATGCCCAAATATGGAGTTGCAGAGGCAGAGGCCTTGTGATGTCAGCTGTGGCCCGGGCAGAGGCCTTTTGTGGCGGTTCTGGACAACCATGGGTCCGACCAACTCGACACCGGGCACTGCACTCCCTGTGGGGGTGTAGAACGCGTGTGTCGAATTTGAAGTAGGTGGGGCGAACGGTTTTCGTGTGACATGTATTACAGACGTACAGCTGTACAGACACAGAGACTTTGCATTTATAGTTAGATGATACATTGGCTACTATATGGACATTGAATATTCCCTCATTTAAAACCTTTGATTTTGACATGTTAACAAAATGAAATAAGAATGTTGACTCTGTCAATACAATATTCAATTGACAGAGTCATGCAAAATCAGGCATATTTTCCTATATAATGCCTAATTTGCATATTTAAATATACAATTTCAGAAAACTTGTAATACAATAAATCATTGTTTTCATGTAATTAATCAACTATAGGCCGTGTTGGGACCCCAGAAAAAGTGCCTAGAAAATGAATTTCGTTCCCGCGTCATGGGCACTACTCATTCAATGCATTTTTTCAAATCAACCTGGGGACCACTATTGTGTTGGGTGGGGATATGGGCTAAGATTAGTGCTTTTGTAACTTAACACATGCTATGCATCCCATGTGTATACAACATCCCACTGTTTCTCAACCGTTGACTACTACTGGTAAAATGTCCTAATAATAATGACTCAACCAGACAATCCGGTGCACTTCCCCTTTCTTGAGATTCTAACTTCCTTTTTCTGTTGAAGAGTGGCCGGATGGGAACCGCAAGGTTGCCCGTTTGAACCCGGGCTCCAAGACTCTGAACCCCCCCAACTGCTCCTGATGTGCAGGTTGGTGCCTTGCATGGTTTCCGCCACCATTGGTGTGTGAATGTAATGCACAATCTATGCAAAGTGCCTTGGATAAAGGCACTTTTATTTACCATTTAAGACAGATTCAGAGCTAAAAAGAGAAAAACAGAAGAGGGGTTTTCTTTTTTCTTTTTTTTCAATGGGTTCCCAGATTGAGGCAACCCAGACTTACCACAAACACTTGATTTATGTTATTGACGATATGTCGTTTCAGTTCAAAATGGTCGATTATATCAGTGTTTCTCAACATGGGGTCTGGGGACCATCAGTGGTCCAAATGGACCCTTCAAACCGTATCTCCCTATATTTGGTCCTTTCTAATGCTCATTATAATATTATATTATATCTTAGCTCCATAAATGTGGTCCATTATAAGATCGTTCTCTCTAATGCTCATTATGGCAAAAGTTCTGTCTACTAAACCTGTCTACCAGTGACATCATCGATGGGGATTCCAAGCTATTGTTAGCATGCTGAAATAGAAGCCCATTTCCTTGCATTAATAAAAAATGACCAAACCTGAGCCATTAGTGAGGACCAGTTATATGAAGGCAGGTTGATAATGGCCAAACCTGAGCCATTAGTGAGGACCAGTTATATGAAGGCAGGTTGATAATGACCAAACCTGAGCCATTAGTGAGGACCAGTTATATGAAGGCAGGTTGATAATGACCAAACCTGAGCCATTAGTGAGGACCAGTTATATGAAGGCAGGTTGATAATGGACGAAGTCAATTCAAAATGGTTGATTTTTACTCAACAACCCTGGTTTTGTTTGTAATGCAATTTCTAAATGTGACTAAGGCATTCATGGCCTTTCTACTGTGTGCGTGCATGCATGCATGCGTGCGTGCGTGCGTGCGTTTATTCAATACGTTTTCAAATAATTGTAGTGGTGTGGAACGTATAATATTTTGCTACATGCAGTGGAGTAGAAATGTAAAAAAAGAAAAACACTTTTCTCAGGTACAGCACTGCGTAAATGCACTTACTGGTATGGTTATACTTTCCACCACAGAGATTAGCATCTATTCTAATTATAGATTTCCTCGTCCTCTCTGTGAAACTGCTTACTGCATGTCGGTAAAAAGTGGTCTTGGTGACACGCCTAGGAGGAGATGTGGTTTGTCTGTGCAGGCTGCAAAAAAAGAAGGAAAATAAAGATACTTGGAGTCAGAATTGGTGCCACTGACAGTTTTAAGACATGTATTTCTATTAATTTTGTCATTAAAGGAAAAAAAAAAGATTTACATTAATTTCCCTAATGTTTTAACTTCTAATAATATTAATCCATACCAACAAGCTTCCAGTCAATGGAAAAAGCCAGGTAAAAGTGGCAGATTCATGGTATAGATTGCTCTGGGTAGTCTATCATGAACTATAACCCTCAGGAATGAAATGATAGATCAAATAATTAATCGGTTATATGGTCCCTTTAAAGTTATTTCAATGGGTGCATTAAACCTTTTATGGCCACACTTTTGGCCAACGTGGCCCAATCAAATTTCACGGGAACAAATGACGTTGAAAAAGGAAGACGCATGATGATAAAGCAGTATAGGGTTGGGTATAATTTGGGCTTAATCCGATACCATTGCCAAACACTACTTTAGTGCTTAGTACTCCAAATCCACAAAACACATGTAGTCCAGATATGTATAGCCCCAGGCCCTCTCCAGGATCCCTGCAAGAGTATAGATCTGCATGGTCAGTTGTTCCACGGTCATTACGGAACATTACTCCTCTTAGTAAGGGGCAATTCACACTATGGTCCCGGGTTCGGACTCGGGACCACTTGTCAGATGTTGTGGTAATGTGAATGATGCGTACCGTTCCCGGGAGCGGATCGCCCAACCGTCCCCGAGACCGCATGGGGGGCGGGTCTCTGGACCGTTGAAGTGTATTCAGATACGGATCGTTCCAATGTGAATGCATGCGTACCTAAAGAAGGAAGTGGACTGTTTTTTTTTTGAACGTGACATGATCGCTAGTCGACGAGCCAAGCGTCAACAAAAAAAACACAGACGCTGCACGACGCGTAACACCAGCTCATTTCTCAACGCCGCCCGTCGCCGATCTACAAGCAGCGCGACGCGTTGTGAGCTTGCAGATCTGCTATGTTGAATCTGCTATACGCGCAGCACCGCAGTACGCGCTGATCTTGGACTACACGAACTTGGACTACAAAATAATAATAATGCTAAAGTAGAATCCATTAAACTAATATCAAACACGACACTAGAGCACAGAACTGACTGACACAGTGAATAGTAGGCAGGCTGACAGTGAAGTAGTATAACGGCAAAGAGCCAAAAGAGGCAATGCAATGCAGTGTGTCTGGATTTATTTGAGACAATGTGGCAGAGTTGATGGTCAGTGTCCGGGCGCACCAGCCATCAAGCACACCACCATCTGGAGGATCAAAGTGTGTTATGCAAGTGTACCCGGGTGCGCTGTTGAATCTCGGGCAATGTGAATCATGGCCATCGGGGACCAGGCAACCGTATTCGGAAACGGTTCCAATGAAACGGATTCAGTCCCTCTTAGTGCATGTGAATTGCCTATTAAAACTGAGGTTCGACAGCTGGACCCTCCTTTCCAGTACCTTGGTGTAAACTTGGTGTAAACTTTCCCAGGGATGGCTGAGTAATGTGATACCTCTGTAATTCGCACACACGCTCTGATCCCCCTTCTTGAAAGGACCACCACCCCGGTCTGCCACTCCCTCGGCACTGTCCCAGACTTCCACGCAATGTTGAAAAGACATATGAACCAAGGCAGCCCCTCAACACCCAGAGCCTTCAACATTATACACTTCTCTGCCAGGTCATAGTTGACCGATAACAGCACAGATGGCACTGGGGGGGTCAGCATTATATCATGAATGGAGAGGTCGTGCCAGGATTTTAAACTGCCTGCTAGAATGTATGGTATGATTACACCATATAGGCACTTGGCACAAACACTGTTCAGGGGTCTGCCATCAGAATAGTCATACCAGGGGCAGGGGCCACATTGGGAGCCCCCGGGGGCCACAGGTACCACGTTGCTCCAATCTGCAATAAACATGGCACAAACGCTATTCAGGAGTGTGCCATGAAAATAGTCACAACCCCCCAAAAAATTGCACAAATATGGGGCACTAGCAGCGTTTAAACACCTCAAATGGCCAAAGCATTCCATAAGCATTTTAAGATGCCGTTTTGTTTTGAGTCATGTCTTCTTCCACTGATGAAAACTGAAAATGTACTCTCGATTTTAATAATCTAATTATAAATGAACTTGAAGTTCCTTAAGTTATTGAATCTTTATTAGGTAGTTGTTTTCCCACTCCAGAGATGACAGTTGACTATATTGACATTGACAGAACATTCACTTTACGGTAGTTAAACGGAGCTGTATGTGCGGGTGTGTAGAGGACAGCATGTAGAGCAGAGGATGTGGTCACAGAGCAGGATGTACATCTTGTTTAACGACGATAAATTACACACGTGAAACCTTCAAGTCGACCACAAGCCTGCGCCTTGCTATAACACCTGCTTCTCTGCAGATCTCTGTACAAACGTACGTTGAGCACACACAATCTTGTGTTTCTATACGTCAGCTATAGATGCATTATGACTTATGAGCATGTATATGTACAGAGTTGTTATGTCATCATGTTGCTACTCATAATCTGGTGAACAAATGCAAAACTTGCCAGATATTTGATGGGCTTCTCTGTCTTTATTGATAGTTCAGAGTAGAGAGAGATATTATAGCAAACAGGGAGAGAGAGATACAGGGAGACACACACAGCAAAGGTTGTAGGGCTCGGGAATCAATCATTAGAGTCTATAAGTGGTATGAGCCTTAACCGCTAGGCCAGCTGCACCCAAGAAAATCCCAAGAAAAAAACTTGGGATGCCAAAAAAGCAGCTAAACGGCTTGCAAAATTCTGTGCAATCTCTTCTACTATATCGGTAGCTGCCAAATATGGCAGAGAGTGTGTGTGTGTGTGTGTGTGTGTGTGTGTGTGTGTGTGTGTGTGTGTGTGTGTGTGTGTGTGTGTGTGTGTGTGTGTGTGTGTGTGTGTGTGTGTCAGTGTGTCAGTGTGTGTCTCTGTGTGTGTGTCTGTGTGCGTGCGTGCGTGCGTGTGTGCGTGCGTGCGTGTGCTCATGCTGCAGACCCTCAGAGCTCACACTCACTATGTAGGGCAGGAGGAACTTTAGCTTCTTGTAAACAAGAAAGGTGTGAATTTAAAAAACACATGATGATGAAGAGATATGACGAGCTGACATATGTCACTAATAAAACACACAGACGACAGATAGTGTTGACCAGAATCCCAACCAGAACCAGTCAGTGCAGATCGGTGAAGTTCCAGTTGAGAATCCAGTGTGAGTGAATCCAGACATGGATGAGACAGTGATAGTGTTCCTCCTGCTTTGGAGCTCAGGTAAACAGTCTGTTAATGACACTTGTTGCTTGATGTGGATGTGAAATAACACTGCTAAGAAAACCATGACCTATTAGTACGGCTATAAGAGAACCAGCTCTTTACAGCTAAGAGTTGTCTGGGTGAGTTGTCTGGACTTTCGGGGTGAGCTGTCCGTACTTTCTCGCCCAACTCACCCCAGCGGAAAGTACAGACAACTCACCCCGGCATGTCAGAAAGTGAAGACAACTCACCGGGGTGAGTTGTCCAGTATTCGTAGTTCCAGGCTGCAACTACAATTTTTTACAAACAACCTTACAGAAAAACAATCCCAAAGTCGCTTATAATAAAACGGCATGGCAACACTGTCTTTGAGTGTGAGCAATGAGATGCGAACCTGGGGTCTGGGAGGCTCAGAGCTGCAGCCATTGGCTCATGATACGAGCACACGACCAATGGGACAGAGAATTCAGTGTTGCTAAGATACCCTCCCCCTTCACCCCACACCCTTGGACGATGGGGTCTAGCCGCAGCGCTCTAACTAACTGCAGCCAGGGCATGCATGTGACGAGCGTTGCCAAAAGGTGGGCGTGGCCATGACCGCCAGAAGTCTGTCAGATTTTGACAGCTTCAAATTAGTGTTAAAAATAATATAACCCAATTGACTCCAGTCCTCTCTGTTTAATTAACTACAGTAAGCACTTGTGTTATTTGCAATGTGTTCTTAGAAGACAATTGTAAACAGCTCCCTGGATAAATTGTAAAAGTATACTGTACCAATTTTATAATCATTTATAACCTGTTAATACAAATGCATGACAAAAATAAAGTATAGTTTATTTGAGCTTGTTTCTAAAGTGTAGTTGTTTATGGAGAGTAGGTAACCAAGTGATTAGATGTAAAATTGTGTAAAATTCAGGGATAATGAAAGTTAAAACAACTCCATGACACATTCATTTAAACCAAAGATTAGGCACTTTATTTAGGAATAAGGAAGGTAGAAGGAAAGCAAAATAAACATTAGATATATGTATATCCAAAGCAATGCAAATACAAAGAGGGAATCAACCAGGTGCTCGATGGAGGTGCAATAAAAAGTTTAAAAGTAAAGTGAACTGGTGCTTCAAAGATCAGTGGGACTCGAATAATAGAAAAAGGACCGTGATCCGAGCACTCAAAAAAGTTTAAAAATGAGGATTATAGATAAAAAATAACTTTTAAAACAGCAAACATGTTTTGACTAGCACAGGAGTCTTCATCAGGGCAGGTATGATGCAGAACCAGGTTTAGCAGCCGCTGAACCCACATTTCCCAAAGTACTGTATGCGGGAGTCACTCCCAAAACAGAAGCTTTTCACAACTTCTATGGTTGCGCGGCGCAACCATAGATATATGGGCGCAACACAGCAGTGTCACACAGACAAACACGTTTGGAAAACATTTGAAACAGTAAAGTTTATAACGTTTTATAATAAGCCATTACAAAATAAAAAAATAAAAAAAAATAAAAACGATTATTTTCAACTTTTTTCAACATCCCTACCCTGTACAATGTGTGAAAGAACTCCAATCATTACCCCAGTTGCGATTAAAGAAACATACCTGTCGTCAGATATCTTAAGAAAGTATTTTATTTCTTAAATCTTAATACAATGTTTTTATAAGTGAGAATCAGTGTGCAGGAGCTTTTCTCTGCTGTAGATAGAAATAACAAGTGCAGTGCACATTTGAGACATTTTAACCTTGTTATGTGGAGGAAATGTGTACTGTACTTTTATGCCTTTCAGATCCCTCAGTTAGAATTTTCCTCCTTATCAATCCAACTGTAAAATGTGCTATCCTGGCTTGTTCACTATAGCAAAAAATAGCCAATGAATATAGGCCTACTGTACTTCTTTACAATGGCAAACAGCCACCAGGAAACAAAATACATAGTATATAATTAGTAATATAATATAATTAGAATGTTTTAATATGATAACGCAAATGTCCTCAGTACAATATATGATCTGCTTCTGTAACCAACCATACTTTGTTAGAACAGAGATATAAACAGTGAAAATGTATTTGTCTTACAACTATACTTCTAGATCTAGACATTACGATCATATTAATTGGCATCCCTCAAACGTTTTGAAAGTATAGTGATTTTCTTTAATTCGGTTGCAAACCGAAATCCTTCCACAGTTGAATTCAAAAAGAAAAAATAAATCCTTCTGGAAAAACAAATTGGCTGTTTTAAAGCTGAATATATGTTGCATTTCATTATGTTGGCTGTTCTCTCCTATATGCACCTAGTATGTGTGCAAATAAATGACCTAATCTACAAAGCTAAATAAAATGTACTAAAGAGTGTTTTATGTTTTTACATCTCTGGGATTTAAGAATGCATTTATACTTAAATACAGTGGATCAATAACTGACACACTTCCCTGTAGGAAGTGGGAAATACCGAGTTCCGACGTATAATTAAACGCAGGGTAACTCCTCCCTTTGATTGATCATCGCCTCATCTTCTGCTCTCGTGCCAACTGACACAGTCCACACATGAAACAGCAGGCCATGACCTTCCAGTCACCACACACAGAACCCTGAGGAGAAGCAGAAATATTTTCACTGGTGACAAGCCTGTCAATTTAGTTTAACTTATTGTTAAACTAATTGGGAAATGCAAACAAAACGATGAAAGCACAGAATGGTGATTTCTTTTTGTTGAGAAAATCAAAAATTGTGGGAGATTTTTCATCTCCCACAGTATGGGTTCCAACTCATTGTTTGCTACTCGTCGGCAACCTTTTTGACATGAAGTGACATGAACCTTTTTTGCCATATCAACATTAGTTAAATTATGATGCCACATAAAAATGGAATATATCCATCTGAGTCTGATTGTCCATACGATAACAACCTTTATTCTTTTCATCTTCATAAATATTTCCTTTCACATCAGGATGTAATGATCATTAGACTAAAAGCAATAACCCAACTATCTCCCGGCCAGACTCACCTCCCACTCAGAGTTTGAATGAATGTAGAATTATGTGCAGGATGTAATTTCTATATAGATGTGATTGGACTTACTTTAACTGACTAAACTTTTTTTTTCTCCATATAATTTAAAAGAAAAAACCTCTCTCTTACACTCTTGACCCTACCCTGTGCCAATGTACCATGCACCTCTCATGCCACCACAACTTGACTCAATTTGACATACCGTGTTTCATTTAATATTGATGATTAATGACGATTGGGAACATCCCTGCTACAAACTAAATATTATTTTTCTTGGCATTAAAATCTTCAGAATATGCATCAGTGTCCTTATAATCATCCAAATAAGTGACCTTTAGCTAATTTCATTTGTGGAGGAGCTCACTCACGTTGATTTGGTATCTGCTGCGCATGCTTGTCCTCAGAGCGACCATGGCTCCAGGAAGGAAGGGAACACAGCAGCTCTCCTCATGGTCCAGAGCCACTTTGATGCACAGGCACAAGGGAAAAATCATCCCACAGAGACCTGGAGAGGCAAATCCTTATTTCATATATTTCATATAATCCGTTATTTCATTGGATTCAAGACTTACCCACACACACACACACACACACACACACACACACACAAACACACACACACTTGTGTCATATGTACAGTAACTGGACTCACACATCATACTTCATACACAGATTATTTAAGACTTACAGATGCCGATGTCGTCAAAGCAGCCGCACGTTTTTGAACTCCAGTCTGATGAGCCAGGCGATGCAATACTGTAGCTTGTGCCGGAGACCTGAGGCTGTGAGTTGATCGCGTTTGTCATGGCTATGAACAGATGAGGGAAAAGTGTCGTTGTGTTGTTGTGAGAGCAAGACGAGATTTGATGAGGTATAAAAATTATAGGCCTTTAGTTCAAAATATACAACCCACTACACACACAGTTCAGTATTGTTTCCCCCAGTTTTGATTTCCTTACCTGTGGATGTTAGACTTTCCAAGAGCTATAGTTAGATGCTTTCTGAAAATCCGTAAATGTATGGGAGTGCACAGCTGCAGTGTTCTCTTATACCCTTTGGGGCGTGGAGGCTTTCAGATTTAGATCTTTCAAAAGAGTGCACAGATAGATAGATAGATTCTTTATTATTGTGTCATGCACCCAAGGCGCCCAGCCCACATGGACGTATAGGACACACCACAAATCATTGCGTCAGTATTGCATTGTGTAGGTACAGGAAACAGTTCTTTCTTTTTTTTTTTTTTTTTTACACAAACAAAACATTCTGCCTTTTTCCCCACGCTTTGCATAAAAAGTCTGCTAAAGCAAAAATACCTTTCCTAAAAAGGTACCTACAGTGATAACGTGGTACTGTTATCACTGGAGTGGAGAAAAGTACAAAGTGGGCATGTTGCACATTTTGTGCAACTTTCAATTAGGCTTCACCCTTAGGTGCAGGGTGTGTAACATCAAAGGACAAAACAAATGTATAAACAGATATAGTACTTACTATTTTAAAAACACGCACACAGCCACTCTCACACAGACATGCACGCACGCACACACACACACACACACACATGGGCTTTTTTTTTAATAACACAGTTCTGGCAGATTTCAGCCTTTTTCAGGTCAGCTGGGATTTGACAGTTATGGAGAACAGAAACTGAGCATTATCTATTATGTAATTTGATGAGTAAGTATCTGTCTTTCATCTCATCCATATTTTATTAAGTATTATTATTATTATTATATTATTTTAAGTTTGCTGATGACGCAGCCATCCTCTGTTCACATTATCTCTCTCTTTTATCTAGCAGTGGTTCTCAAACTTCTTCATGTCAACTGTCAAGAGACTCACCAACCCCCATATACGTGTAATATTGACATGTGTTTGACCGCGGACCTCCATCTGAAAAAATGTTGTGCCAGGGACCCCCATAAGAGAACGTTAAATGCAAAGAGTATACATCTTGGGAGTATAAAGCGACGTGCTGTGCTGCTTGTAGATCTGCTATTTTCACTAGTTTGGGTCCTGCATGGGCAAACGTCTAATCTCTCTTTTGGGTCTCGACCTGAAAGGTTTGGGAACCATGCAGTGGAGTAGACCAGGGGTTCTCAACGTTTTTGGCCATGGCCGGGGACCCCCGAAAATGCTTTGGCAACGTCTCGGGACCCCCCGGGACCCCCCCGCCCCGCCCCCCCAATATAAATTGACTGCTACAATAACCTTAACTAGAAAGGTCGCAATTTAAAAAAATTGCAAAGTGTGGTTGCCGCAGTCGCTTACATAGTCCAACTCAAAAATACTTGAGTTGGACTTTTAGATCTTCCCATGTTAAGTGAATGGGGAAAATTAATTCACTAATTAATTAATATCAATTAAACTATACAACATTTGTACACCAGCACGAAAAGCCACTATAGTGTACCCGCATACGGCCTGTTTTGAAACCGGAACCTTAAAGGAGGAAACTGATGACAAAAAGATACAAAAAGAGAGAACTATGACTCATTTCGACTTCATGTTGACATATCCGTGGTGCAGTACATATCATGGAGATGCAGTCCGGTACGCTCTTAACCCATTTAGACCTGAAGACGTTTCTGCAAATGTCTTCTAAATCCTGACAGTTTTCTGAAAAGCCTATATGTTTCTATGTCAGTCGTTCTTAAAGTTTTTCATGTCAAGGACCCCAAAAATATATGTAATTGGCCGCCGACCACCATCTGAAAATATGTTGTTCCAGGGATCCCCCATGAAGCAAAGATTGAGTTAAAACGATCGCTCTGACAGAATATATATTCAAAGATTTGCACCACATTTTCTCGATTTTTCAAAAATAGCAGACCTACAAGCTCGTAGCGCGGCACTCAGTGCCGCGCTATGAGCTTGTAGATCATGGCGTAACATTGACCACTTCTGTGTCCATACTTCTCTCTCCTTTCTTTCGTAATCTTTTTTGTCATCAGACGGACAGCTTGGTCATATACTTCTCTCTTTGTTGACGTTTTGTTAACTCATCCTCCTGCCGTTAACCCAGTGGTGGAAAGTAACTAAGTACATTTACTCAAATACTGTACTTAAGTACAATCTTGAGGTATTTGTACTTTACTTACAAGTAAAATGAAAGTAGCAAAAGTCATACCGTTGTATAAAAGTGGGGACAAACACAACTTTACAAATTACAGGCCTGTCTCACTGCTTCCTCAGTTTTCTAAAATTTTAGAAAGATTATTCAACACAAGACTGGACACATTTATTGAGAAACACAAACTACTGACTGACAGCCAATACGGCTTCAGAGAAAATAAAAGTACGGCCTTAGCTCTAATGGAACTAATTGAAGAGATCACAAATTGTATAGATAAAAAGAAGTATGCTATAGGAATATTTATAGATTTAAAAAAAGCCTTTGACACTATTAATCATGATTTATTATTAGATAAATTGGAAAGGTATGGTATTAGAGGTGTAGGGTTGAAGTGGTTGAGAAGCTATTTAATGGACAGGCAACAATTTGTAAAGTTGGGTGAGCACAAGTCAACACTTTTGGATGTAACGTGTGGTGTCCCTCAGGGTTCAATTTTGGGTCCAAAACTAATCATTCTTTATATAAATGACATCTGCAAAGTATCACATATTAAAGTTTGTTTTATTTGCTGACGACACTAATATTTTCTGTTCGGGGGACAATGGGCCTCATGCGCCAATAAGTTCCTAACTTTTCCTCTTACATTTCTTCCTAAGTGAATTCCTAAGAGAAGTCCAGTCAGATTCATGAAACGTTCTTAAGTAGGCAGAATTGTTCGTAAGCATGTGCTTATGATGATGAATCCAAATCCTCGTAACTTGAAGGGGTGTGCCAGTTCATTCAAATTATCATAGGTAGACGCCCCATATATCCTAATTAGCATCCTAATTACCATAGGGAACCGCCCCACCAATCCCATATAAGGCATTGGGAATTCACTTTCCTACCTGTGTTCACCCAGGTGGGTGTGGTTTTGCATGACTCCATGGCCTTGCCTGCAGTCACACCTGTGTGTGATTGCAGCACACAGAAATCACAGGACCTCACACATAGAAATAGTTGAGTGAAGTCAAGAATACCTAAACTAAAGTCTAAATATGGTGGAACACCAGACTCCAAACATTAAAAATCAATAATACTGTGGAGGTACTGAAGTGAACAGAAATTTTCATATTTTCAATATTTCAATATTTTCAATATTCATGAATGTATTTTATTATTTATCTCACAATAGTCAACTTGGGGGGGTGGGGGTGATTGGGGGGTTTATGTGGTGGGTATGGTGTGTTTGTTTGGGTTGGGTTGTGAACTCTAAACCAGTGGTTCTCAAACATTTTCATGTCAAGGACCCCCAAATTGACATGCATTCTGCAGACCCCCATATGAAAATATCTTCTGCTAGGGAAATGTTTTGAACATTTATCAAAATGTTTCGAAAATAGCCGATCTACAAGCTAAAAATGGGCAGTAATGGGACGCGTTTGTGAGCTTGTAGATTGGCTATTTTCAAAGTATAAAATGGGATTAAAGTGGTAAAATGTTCCATATTTTGCTGTGGACTGCCTGGAACTCCCTCAAGGACCCCTTGAGGTCCTCAGACCAAACTTTGAGCATCATGCAGATGGCGCTGTTTTTCCTTTATGTTTTCAGATTGCACTTAAGAACGAAAAGGGCACCCTAAGAGTGCTCCACAGTGTGCGTAGATTCTGTTCTTACCTACGAACAAATCACAGCTAAGAAAAGATTGAGGGATCCCAAAACCTTCTTAAAAACTTCCTAAGTGGGTCTAAGAACACATTTCCTCTTAAGAACTTCTTAAGAACGGTTGGCGCATGAGGCCCAATCTGCAGCTGCTTTTGGAGGTGATCACATCAGAAATGAATAAATTGAAACGGTGGTTTGACAAAAACAAATTGTCATTAAATTTGAGTAAAACAAAGATCATGTTTTTTGGAAATCGTAAAATAGAAACACAAGCAACTGTGACGATAGATAATGTAAATATAGAAAGAGTATATCAAATAAAATTTCTTGGAGTGATACTAGACCACAAAATCAGCTGGAAACCCCATATTTCATATGTACGAGCTAAGATGGCAAGAAGTGTCTCTATACTGGGGAAATCAAAACAAATTCTAAATCAAGGGGCATTGTACATTCTGTATTTTTCACTGGTTTTACCATATCTTAATATTGTGTGGAGATCTGGGGTAATACCTATAAAAGTAATTTAAAACCATTGGTCATATTACAAAAGAGAGCAATAAGGATTGTGAAAAATGTCACATGTCAGGAACACACAAACTTAAAATTTAAGAGGTGAGTTAAATTTGAGGAAACTTCTTGTCAACACTACCATGAAAAGTCAATGTATAACAATCTGTGGGGTCAACTTGTGGAATGGTCTGGCTTTAGAACTCAAACAAAGCACCAATATTGTACAGTTTAAGAGGAGGTATAAAAATGACATACTTAACTATTACAGAGTGGAGGATGAGGCACATTGATTGTCTCTGGCTATGTATTACTTGCTCATTTAATTTGTTGCTTAATTCTTGTTCTCATATATGCATGTATATATGTATGTATGTTGGTGTATATATAGTATATGTATAATGAGTATATGGATGCAGTAACACTTGGATTATATGATTATTGTAATTACTTATAGAGATGGTGAATATTTAAGAAGGGGGTAGGAGTAAATAAGTATTTACTTCTTCCTACTCCTTTTTGAACTTCAGGTGGAAGATCAATGATCACATTGTTGTCATAATTTTCTTATTTCATTCAAAAAAGAAATATACATGCATTGTGGTTCTTTTTTATTATTATTTTATTTTACTGTTTTACCTGAAGGTTCAAAATAAAGATAATCAAATCAAAATCAAATCAAATACTTGACTGTATTCCAATTTCCAATACATTTACATCTAGGCCTACTCCACTACATCTCAGAGCCAACATTTGTACTTTTACTCCACTACAATTATTTGAAAACTTTAGTTACTAGTTAATTTGGAGATTTACATTTTGATTAGAAAAACATACATTACTGTAACCACTTCAACCCTATATACATTGCGACCATTTGAAAATAGCTGATCTACAAGCTCACAATGCGTCGCGATGCGATGCATTGTGTGCGACCTCTCTTTTCTTTTTTTTCTTTTTTGTCTCCACCAGGCCGAAGGCATGGGGAGAGAGTATGTTTTGCACTCCGTCCGTGTGTGTGTGTGTGTGTGTGTGTGTGCATGTCCTTCCTTCCTTCCGTCCTTCCGTCCGTCCGTTATCAGCTAATCTCTTTGCACACACACTCCATGGATGCCAACGATGAACCTCTGCCCCAAATATTCCTCAACGGCCTGTTATAGCGCCACCATGAGGCCGATTTAGGCAAAACACATTTCTGTAGATTACTCGTATACACATTTTATCCATACATCACACAATTCGGTATACACTATCTCCACAGATCTGCACAATTTCCCATCTTCCATCCTGATTGGCTAATATTGGCTTCCAAAGCTCACATGATTGGTCCGTTTCGAACAAAATGCCACAAATCACAAACACGGTGTGCAATTTCCGTGAAATTATGCACGCACATTTCCACTAGGCCGAGGACGACATGCCACTCATTATTTTCCAAATCAGCCTCATGGTGGCGCTATAACAGGCCAATTTCTGTTTTTAGCTATAACTGCATCAATCTGTATACAACTTATGTATGCGCACTCCCTAGAGGCCATGGAAAAACATTGTCTCTGCATCCCTCCACATCTGCCGGTTATAGCGCCACCATGAGGCCGATTTCTGCTAAACACATTGCTTATGTTAGTCGCACAGATTTCATCCAAATCTCACGCAAATCGGTACACATGATCTCTGTAGTCATGTGATCAAGACGAGTCTGTTGGATTTATCAGATTCTACACTGATTGGCTAACATTGCCTTCTAAAGTTTTCAGGAGTGGCCCGTTTCGTTCAAAATGCTGCACATGTCCTGCTCATCCACAATTCTGTCCTCAGAGATTCTATGAGTGATCTGGCTCTGCATTTCCTCAACAAAATGAAGAAAATTGTTGCAAAAAACAAACAAACAAAAAAACATGTTTATATTACTCCTAAACATTTTGCCAAACATCACACACACTCCTATCCTCCTGGTGGAGACCTGTGCCCAGAAGGGCACTTTTTCTAGTATTATAACTGTACTTAATCCTGCTTAAGCCGTGTGATCATATATAATATATATGATCACATATATTAACCCGGTCGATGCCAAACTTTGCACACACACTCCCTGGATGCCAACGATGAACCTCTGCCCCACATTTTCCAGAACGGCCTGTTATAGCGCCACCATGAGGCAGCTTTTCACATTTTTTACCTAAAACTGCACCAATCTGCGTGAAACGTTGCATGCACACTCCCTAGAGGCCAAGGACAAACCTTTGACCTGCATTTTCCGCATATGCCTTTTATAGCACCACCAATAGGCCGACTTTTGTAAAACACAAATCGTTACACAGTATCTCTATGGTCATGTGCTCAAGTCGGATCTGTCCGATATTTCATATTCCATCCTAATTGGCTATAATTGGCTTTCACAGTTTGCAAGATTGCCCCGTTTTGAACAAAAGCCTCAAATCATGAACGCAGCGTGCAATTTACGTGAAATCTTTCACACATTTTCTTACTAGGCTGAGGAATATATCCCACCCTTTTCACATTGGCCTGTTATAGCGCCACCAACAGGTTGATTTTTTTGGAACAAAATGCCTCAAATCATCCAATTGCCATCAAAGGCATTTTGCCAAACATCACACACACTCCTATCCTCCTGGTGGAGACCTGTGCCCAGAAGGGCACTTTTTCTAGTTTTAAATATATTTTTATTTGGTTTTTAACATTTTAAAGAACAAAACATTTCATTTCCCCACACCTTCCCCCCCCCCCCCCCCAGCATAAATACATCATTGTCCTCTTTCTCTGTCACGTCTTTGTACACTGCATACTCTGTTTCCTCACATGATAGGTATTGGATAATAACAACAATAATTACTGCAACAACAAAAAATAACGAGTACATATATAAATATACACACCAGCAAAAGGAGATTAAGAATAAAGAGAAAGACAGCTTCAGGATAGACTTCGATAGACTTCAGTGAGGAGATCAACACCCTCTGCCAAGAGGATCCTATTTTATTATTTTATTAGTGAGTTTATCAGTTCATCAATTTACGTTCATCATAGTCAGTTTGTTATGGTAGTCTCCCCTCAATATTTCTTATATTATTAATAATGTTCCCCCATATTCTGTCAAATTCCATTGGTTTCCCTTTAACGTTGTACATAATTTTTTCTGATGTGCTGTATTAGTAGGGGAGCCTATCAATCAGATTCTGATGCCCGTGATTTTGGAATGTTAATTTTTGGAGACGGGTATATCTTGATTCTTGGGGTTACCAGAATGCCAATTTTTTCTGTTGAGTTTAGCATGTGCAATTAGCATAATTAGTTAATAAATTGTCAAAAACGGAAATGGCAATAACTTTGCTTCTAGGTAACTTATAAAGGTGATCTAAGAGTTTAAGTCCATGTTTGTGATGTCCAGAAATTCATCTGTTACCATTGTGAAGTCATACAACCTTTCCTAATTAGCATAATTGCCATAGATTATGCAAAAACGAGGTGAACCTCAGCAAATTGCTGCATGTTTTACTTTTAGTCAACTTTGAAAGCTTCCCACAGACTCTAAGTGTATGTTTATAACTCCAGGAATTATTATCATATTATAAATAAATCATGCAACCTTTTGTCTAATAATAATTATGTAATAATCACACCAAAACCAGAAATAGCTATATTTCTTTGCTTTAAGTTAATTAATACTCATGATCTTATAGACAGTGTAAGTCTGTTTGCATGCTAGGATATGCAACCTCCTTATTAGTGTAATTTGCATATATATATATATATCCCTCATATAAATCCAGTAAGACGCCTGAGGGCGAGAAGCGACCTCGCACTATAAGGGCTGCATGGCGAGCGCTGGTGCTTTGGAATGGAGGGGATCAGATCAACATATCCACCTGGGTGATGGCAGACTGCTGGGCAAGCGCTGGTGCTTTGGCATGGGGGGGGGGTCAGATCAACATATGGAGTGAATTATGTACTGGCCATATATGGACCGTGTCTTGAGTGTACAGGGTTTGATGAGGTCAGATCAACATATGGAATGTCAGAACAGGTCAGCTCCATATATAGAGATCTAAGGGTGGCAGTGTCTTGAGTGTACAGGGTCTGATGAGGGCCCAGGTTGGGCCGGACCTTCATTTTCGGGCCTGTTGAGAACTCTGTCTAGAGGGGGTGCATACTTAGTTTAGACTAGCCATTGGTAGGGTTGGGATTCGGAACCGGGTCCATTTCAGACCCGGTTCCGACATTGCGGATCCGGAGCCAGTTCCATCGTTTTATTATTAATGGTTCCCCAAACGGTTCTCATCAGTCGTCATTTAGCTCCGCTGTGTCTGTGCATGCATGCATGCAGAGCCAAGTTACTGGGGTGACGTCTACTACTTGACATGAGTGAGTAGATTAATCTTGTGACTCGTGTAGGCGTATTGATTTTGAGATATTTCCTCAATGTGGACGTGCAACTGGTGCAAGTTGCAACACCCTTTGCAGGAAACTATGGCATCACATTTATTGCACTTTGCGATGAGTGAGTGAGTGGGGCGGATACCACTGTTCTGTGCATTCAGCGAGCGGTCACCGCCGCGGAGCGAGTGTGGTTAACAGAGAGGGAAATGACTCTGAGGCTGACGACGCAAAGTGCAATAAATGCGATGCCATAGTTTCCTGCAAAGGTTGTTGCAACTTGCACCAGTTGCACCACATCCACATTGAGGAAACATCTCAAAATCAATCAACTATAGAGCCATGAATTAAATAAAAATCAATTTGTCTGCACTTATTTTTACAACTTATAAGCAACTCAACTGCTTTTGATTTGGCTCTAAATTAATCGTGCAACTGTTGAGAGCCCAGCCTTTAGGTGCATATACCTCCATACATTGATTACTTTATAAACAGTTTGCAGAAAAAGCACAGGAACGTAGCCTACAGTTCAATACAAGGTCTGCTAAGAGGATTTTATAACCCAAGAAAGCACTGGCTTGTTTCCATTAGGGTAACTGGGGTCCTTAATATTACATTAATCTGAACATTAAAGACACAACATTTGTCACCACACCAATATCATTATTGCAATGTGTACTGTATATTTAATATACCTAATATACCTCATAATTGTAAAGCGAAAATACAATAATTGAATTTGTGTTTATTAAGTACTTGGTTAGGTTAGTTATAATATAAGCATAATATATGTCAGAAAAAAAGGGGAAAAAGATAATATTAGGAACCGTTAAGGGAACCGTTAGGAACCGGAACCGTTAAGAGGGATCCGGTAAGTATCCGGAACCATTAAAATCCTAACAAATCCCAACCCTAGTCATTGGTTAGACATGGGTTAAGGTTAGGTTTAGGTGTGCTGCCCCGTGGGAGGTTAGGGTTAGGGTGAGGGTTTGAGATAGGTTGTAGTTGTAGGACTAATGACTGGTCTAACCAATGACTAGTCTAAGTACTGTCTAAACTAAGTAGTAAGTACTGCACCCGTCTAGAGTTTAAATGGACAGGTATCAGTCAAAAGGGAGACATCAAAGAGGAAGGATGGATGGGGAAGGATCAACATAATGTCCGGAATGTCAGAACAGGTCAGCTCCATATATGGAGATCTAAGGATTTGAGGTTTGAGGTCAGATGTACAGTTTCTTGCCAATATTGATGACATCAGGGATCTCCATCTATGATGATGTCACGTGATGTCACGAGGCATGACCAAACAACTGACAAGAAATGCATAATTTCATAGCCTAGTAAATGCGACCTGTGGTCGCAATAAAGAACAATATGGGAAATGATCACAGAATGATCAGATTGTTTATTCTAATATTTACAGAAAGTTTTGAAAACACATTTAATTGAAGGGCCTTCATCCTTGTCGTCGTCAGCGTCAATCCCCAACAGATGTGCCTTGTTTACATTACCACACACCTCTATCATCTGCCCTACACATGCACATCTCAGAGCAGTTAAAAATTTGAGATTGACAAGAACAATATGACATGCACTGCAGACACATTTGATCAGTTGGGTAATGGTGGCTGGGGCGTGGGTATCCTGTGTTGTGACTGGCACCAGTTGAGCTCCCTCAGCGTCCCATCCATATTCAGTTGCTGGTGGCATCTGTGGGTTAGGTATGTGCTGCGTCAGAACTGAGCGTTTTTGTAGCTCATAGAGTATATAGCAACTGCAGATACCACCTCCACACCTGTTTAGGCCTGACCAACAGGTTAAATTCCCTTGCCAGCAAAATGGCCTGTCTGGTCAGCTCCAGAGACGCCATGGAACCCTGGTAAGGCTGAAGTCGTCGTTTTACCAAGTGCCTACACTACTGGCTCCAGCGATGATACGTTTTTTGTTCCCCACACCGGTGATGAAATAGATGTCCTTGCACAGCTGATGGTACCGTCGGATTGTAAAAACAAAGACATCAGTGTCAGGGGACTCAATGTAGAGCTGTGTTGCCCCGGGCCCATAAGTGGTAGGGGCTCGGGGCTTGCCACCCTGGTGTCGGTCAAATATTACATGGATCTCACTATGTTCTTTGGTCTCCCTGTCCAGTGTGGCTATGAAGTGGTCAGGCAGGGGACAACTGTCAAAAAAGATTGAAGCATTTGTTTGCCAGCTGTACGAGCCTGGTACAAATCCTGTGGATGTTGGTGAGCTCAAACAATTAGAAGCAGAGAAGCTGCCACCTACACAAGCAGCATTAAATCAAGCCATTGCCCTCTCACATCATCAGGCAATGGTATGGGATCAGGACCATGTACCTAACCCACAGATGCCACCAGCAACTGAATATGGATGAGACGCATCGCTGAGGGAGCTCAACTGCTGCCAGTCACAACACAGGATACCCACGCCCCAGCCACCATTACCCAACTGATCAAATGTGTCTGCAAGAAATCCCAGTGCATATCACATGACATTATTCTTGTCGATCTCAATTTTTTAACTGCTCTGAGATGTGCATGTGTAGGGCAGATGATTAGAGGTGTGTGGTAATGTAAACAACAAAGGTAATAGTCTAATAGAGCATGCACCTCGTCCTCCACTCTAGCCCAGGTGCTGGACAAATGGCAGTACAAGAGGAAGAAATAGAGTCCGCAACACTGGTATGAAAAACTCGGCTCCACTGGTTTATTGATTCAACATTTCTGTAAATATTAGAATAAACAACGTGATAATTCTGTGACCATTTCTCATATTGTTCGTTATTTTATATGACTGATTTCCTTTATTAGCTTAATATATATATATATGCAAATTAAGTCTGTGAGAAGCTTTCAAAGTTTACTAAAAGTAACAAAAATGCCGCAATTTGCTGATTTTCACCTCGTTTTTGCATAGTTTATGCTAATTGGGAAAGGTTGTGTTTTTGGCATTCTGGTAACTCCAAGAATCAAGATATGCATGTCTCCAAAAATTAACATTCCAAAATCACGGAAATTGATAGGCTCCCCTACTATATGATAACAATTCTCTCCACCATTGTTTGAGTGTGGGCGGTTGAGATGCTTTCCAGTGGGTTAATATAATTTTTTTTGCTGCTGTCATTATTAAGAGTATCGATCTCCTCTCATCCTTAAATTCCTTGAGCATCTCAACATCTCCCAGTATTGAAATTCTGGGGTCTGGTGTAATATCTCAGATGTATATTTGTATATATTATTCCAAAAGCTATTTAAGTGTGTGCACTTCCAAAACATATGTATGAGGTCCCCATTATCTCTGCGGCATCGTGGACATGTAGGTGGTGTGTTGGGGCTGAATCGATGCATCGACCTCTCTTTTCTATTCAAATATGAATATAAACTGGAAAGGTTGCAATTTTGAAAAAGTGCAAAGTGTGGTTGCCGCAGTCGCTTACATAGGCCCCTCCCACTAATATTGCCAGCCAATTACAATGTCGCGTCACCCCTGTGATCATGTGTAAGTAATTCGAGGGGATTTATGCCCCCAAAAATCATGTTTTTTGCGACAAACGGTTACAATTTTCGCATTTGTGGCGCCCCCTATGGATGAAAATGGATTTGCTTTTGGATTTTGGTTGATTAAACCACCCACGACATTTGATTAAAATTTGGAGTTGATTGGACGTTTGGTTCGTGATTTGTGGCATTCTTTGTAAAATAGGCCCCTCCCACTAACTTCGGAAGCCGATTACGGCCGAACGATACGCACTATCAAAATTCCGCCTGTGGTATTTTCATCGGAACAGTCCAGAGATCATGTGTACCAATTCTTGTAAGATTTGGGCAAAATCTGTAGGAGGAGAAGCAAAAGGTGTGTTTTGGAGAAAATTCAAAATGGCGGAAAATCTATCATGACACAAGATGCGTCATGACACAAGAAAGCCAGGGAAAAAATAATTTTGATTTTACGACCTACGGTTCAAGAGTTATAAGCCAAAACGTAAAGTGGGCCGACCGATAACATTATAAGTTGATTAATTTTAGTAATTATTATGAACCTACCCTCCAAGTTTTGTAACTATAGTGATTACAGTCTCTGAGGAAAAAATACTTGAATGTGAGAAAATGCGAAAAATCGCATTTTCCCATTCATGTCAATGGGGAAATTTAATTCACTAATAAATTAATATCAATTAAACTATACAACATTTCTCTTAAAAAAATACAAACACATCCTTCCCGAAGCCGGTCAATTTGAGATATGGCTCAAGTGCGTGCTACTGTGGGAGGAGTAGCGTATCAAAAAGGTTACTCTAGTGGAATAAAGAAAGTGTTACAATTATTAGTCTGGTTGCCCTTTGGGCAACCAGACTAATAATAGAGACAATACACCATAAATAAATACTGAAGCCAGATATAATCATTAGGGAAGGTGTATGCATGTACTATGTGTACTATATGTAAACTCTTAATTTCCATTTTCCAGCCATTCAGTTGCATAATTACTATTATTATTTATTTATTTTTAACTATTTGGGGACCCCCCAAAATAATTTGGCGACCCCCCGAGGGGTCGCGACCTACGGGTTGAGAACCCCTGGAGTAGACAACCTAATGTATCCTCCAATATGGAGTGGCCAGCTGCTTCTTCGTCTTTTGGCAGGGTGGAGCACAACTAACACACCTAATTTCGTATACACAAATTAATGGTATGCATGGTATGGGTGTGCAATGTCCGCTCTGCAAACACTTTTGCCCTAATAAGGGGACAATAATGTTTGAATTGAGAATGGTGAAAGAGGAATTGATGATCAATGATGTGTGATTCTTTAGTGGATAATATCATTTTAAGAACATGGGTGTACTTCCATCATGTACAATATGGTCCTTGTTTGATTACAGTAGTACAAGATTGGGCCTAAACCTGGGGGGCCTACACAGCCCTGCATAATAATGCAGTACATAAGCATAGCCACCAGGTGTCCTCGTTCATCTAAAATACATAGCGTTTCAGTTAGTGCTGCTGTGTTGTTTGGCTTGAGGGGCAGCTGTTTATTTTTGCATGTGCTTGTTTTAGACTGGAGCTGATTAGATTTTTTTCCCCACATCACATTATTATTTATGTGTTCTTTTCTGCTGTCCTGGGGTCAGAGTTGAGTCAGTGGACACACAGAGGAAAGGAGGATCACATATCAGTCAGGAATGGGACAGCAGCTCCTAGTCAGCCTCAGTTCTCAAAGTCAGTGGTGGAAAGTAACTTATGTTTTAGTACATTTACTCAAGTACAATTTTGAGGTATTTGTACTTTACTTGAGTAGCTTCTTCCAATTTCCAATACTTTTACTTCTACTCCACTACGTCTCGAATGTATTGTACTTCTATCTACTCCACTACCGGTATTTAAAAACTTTAGTCAATAGTAGATTTTGATTATTATACAAAACATACATTAACCACTTAAGTTCAGCCCTACACATTTCGGTCATTTGAAAATATAGCCGATCTACAAGCTCAAATGCGTAGCGTTGCAATGCATATTTGCGAGCTTGTAGATCTTCTATTTTCAAAAGATGTATACATTAATTTGAAAAATGAGTATCGCGCCTGTCACAGACATAAGCAGAGCAAGTTCAGTCAGGAAACTCAGTGCAGTTGCTGCCGGTCATTCATTGATCCTCAGCATCACGTTATCATTCACCATTTCACTTAATCCAATCGTACACTCATTCCATCTTCATACCGGCTATTTAAACTGGAAGTTTGCACTGCTTGCTTGTTTGCTGCTGCATACACTGATACTGCTGTGCTGCTGCTGTCTGCCTATAAACTTTTGCTTCTCACCCTCCTCCACCCCAGCTACCACCTGTTGTTTTGGATCTGCTGTTTAGGTACGGCCGTACGGGGGATTCTGAATCCCTATGGTTGGGACTGATGCGCTTGATCTGAGTACCTAAAAAGCAGATCCAATTCATCGCCAAACCATAATAAATATATTGCTCATTTTATATTAAATAAATATATATTCCATCCATTCTTGAGTTGTCCTGACTGAACTTGAAACGGGACATTCTAAATCAGCACAATGAGTACTTTTACTTTTGGTAGCTACTTCAAGTACATTTTGATGCCAATACTTTTGTACTTTTAGTTTTACTAAAGTAAACTTCGAATTCCGGACTTTTACTTCCACCTCTGCTCAAAGTGAACCCTTTGTACCTCTGAGGTATAGATAGAACCACTGCGTGCCCTCTCAGAGTTATGGGAGCCCTTCAAATTAAAAGGTTTGAGAACCACTGGCCTATGGATCCTTGAAGTGCTCTTGCATTGTCAAAATACTGGAGGGGCGTAATCAATGGTGAGAGAGTGAGTGAGTGAGTGAGTGAGTGAGTGAGTGAGTGAGTGCGAGAGAGAGAGAGAGAGAGAGAGAGAGAGAGAGAGGCATTACCTTGAAAGTAAATATGTTATGCCTAGACACTGTCCAGGAGAAATGGACAGACATCTAAAGAAACAAGAACAGGCCAGAGTACTTAAGAACTCACTTTATAATGCATCTGTCCAGGCACAACCACAGCCAAAGATCCTGACACTCAGGGCTTCAGGGCTTTTTTCTTTTTCAAACTGCAGAACCCCCGCTGAATTCATCTCTATGTGGTTGAATAATGCATTCACTAAATGCCCTATATAATGGTCTGGTCTGGAAGAGACAGACAGACAGACAGGCAGGCAGGCAGGCAGGCAGGCAGGCAGGCAGACAGGCAGACAGACAGACAGACAGACAGACAGACAGACAGACAGACAGACAGACAGACAGACAGACAGACAGACAGACAGACAGACAGACAGACAGACAGACAGACAGACAGACAGACAGACAGACAGACAGACAGACAGACAGACAGACAGACAGACAGGTTATCAGAGACATGTAGTATGTTACTACTAGTTAACCTTTACCATGGACTATAGATGGGTATTCAAAGGACAAAGCATCCCAAGTCAGTTCACTGTTCCTTACAGGGTCACTGCAAAGGGGCCATATACTCTAAGGAGGCGCCTACCAATCTTCAGGTTATAGTTCCACTACCTGAAGTTGTACCAATTGTAGTGCAGGGAAAACTATTACATAAATATGGTGTGCAGACAGTGCATAATTAAATAGATTCATAAGTTGTATATTCATAAAGTAGGCCTACTCTGAATGAATGAATAATAATAATAATAATAATAATAATACATGAATAATAATAAATAATAAATTAATAAAGAATAATAATAATAATAATAAATGAACATTTATGAATATGCATATTCATAAAGTAGGCCTATACCGGTATGAGTGCATGATTAAGTATTGATTGATTGAATACTTTATTAACAGTTTGCAAAAAGGTACAAAGGTACAGTTATACAATACTACTAGGCTGTACTGATCAGTAGGCCTAGCTACATAATACATCCTACATTTTCACAATACCTAAGGCTATATTATAAACATAAAGGAAACCACCGCTTGATATACGATGGAAATGTCTGTAGGCTATTATGAAAACATCATAGCCCATGCCATGTTATAGGCTACCATTCTTACAACTAAATGAGATATAGCCAGTGGTGGAAAAAGTAGTCATTATTTTTTTTAGTAAGTAAAAGTGTTAATACTGCAATATAGAAATACACGGAATTCAAAATGTACTTGAGTGAAAGTATTGGCATCAAAATGTACGGTAGGCCTACTTATAAAGTACCAAAAGTACTCATTTTCTGTTTCAAGTTATCAAATGTATGAAAATATGTTGAAAATAGCAGATCTACAAGCTCACAAATGTGTCGCAATGTGACACATTTGTGAGCTTGTAGATCGGCTATTTTCAAATGTCAGTTCTTCAGATCTCTGTTGGTATAATTCTTCAGCTATTCGAAAATAGCAGATTAAAATAAGTATATTGAATCCATTACTGAATATTCTCTTTTGGGGGCTCATGGCACAAAACCTTTTCAGACGAGGGTCCACGGCCAAATAAATAGCAATTTGGGATCCTTGACATTTTCCAGAACATCTCCCTCATGCAGATCAGAGAACTCATGACCTTCATCCTGAATATTTTCTTCAGACAGATACCAATCTGCAACTGAAAGGATGTTGGTGGTATTTGTAAGCATGATAGGCAAGGATGGTATAGCCTTATCCTATATGTTTATGGCATGCAGTGCTTTTATAATAGCCTGCAATAATCCAGACATTTGCTTCCTATAGCACCTTTATTTAACATTAGCCTATTATCTGAAAATGTGATCTATTAGGCTATACCATACATGATGACATTATAACTTTTTATCCCCATTTTTAGGCCAACTGATGAATAGGGATACTGATAAAATGCTAAATATAATAGCAATGTTGGCTACTTATAGGCTTGAAAATAGGCCATGTATTTTAAGGCCTATTTAGCAGTCTCTTCAACACGACAGCAGCCTCCATGCAGGCAGTCGCATGCACACACCTTTCTCTGTTTAATTATTATTTTAAATGTTATGTTACGTGCATGCATTGCGCACACGCGCGCACGCACGCACACACACACACACACACACACACACACACACACACACACACACACACACACACACACACACACACACTGTAACAATTTCTTCCTTAACTCAACAACAGATGAAATATAAAATGTTATAATGTCATCATTAGTCATTATAAAACAGATATTAACCTAAAAAAGATGGGGAGATTGCTTTGCCTTTTATTATAGCCTATACTTCGTCGTCGTACAGTGGTGTCGCGCGCGCCGAAAACCGACGATCTACAAGCCCACGTTGCGGCGCACCCGCGACGAGCTGTGAGCTTGTAGATCGGCGATTATCCCTCCTCGTCGGGGGGTTTGCTTCCGGAGCGTTCCGGAGCAGCAGAGCGGAGGAGCAGCGCTCTACTCTCAGAGAGAGAACAGCAGCATCTAGTGACTCTGGAAGAGAGAGGAGAGAAGGGAGAAGAAAGCAGCGGAGAGAAGAGAGACAATAAGGGGGGAAGGAGAATATAAACTGAAGCGCTTCGAGGACACTCCGACAGGAGGACGTGGTGGTGAACAAACACAGTCAGTCAGTAGAGGAGGTGAGTGAGTGCCGTGCGTGCGTGCGTGGTGGTGCGTGTATTTGTGCTTATTTATGTTCACGGCCCGAAAAAAAGCAAGAAGCTGGCTGTCATTTTATTATTCCCAGGAACAGGAAGGACTGTGAGGAAAAAATAAGACGTGACTGAGTTAACTTTTCACATTGTTGAGGAGGAGGGCGACGCAGTGCCCCCCCCCCCCAATTCTCTCTCTCTCTCTCTCTCTCTCACTCAATCTCTCTCTCTGTGTGTCGCCGCCGCGTTGTAAAGGAGGAGACGAAGCGTCGCTGCTGCTGCGACACACACATGCGATGTTTTCCTTTACACAGGAATGTAGCGGACCCGCGATTCGTTTCGGCTGTATTAATGTCGTGGCTTTGATGATGATGATGCCAGCCCTACAGTCTGTGTAGATTTCGTCGTGATTGCAGGAATACATCAGGTAACGTTGCAGAACTAGCGCGGCTTGTGTAGCCACTAGCCAACGCCACTGGCTGGCTGGCTGTCCAGTCCCGTGCTGCTGTTATAAGCTTAATGTGCAGCACACTTGGATTTTTAAGTAAATGTCATAGATCGGCCTATGAGGTGATTGGTGGACAACTTTGCGAGACAGACGGATCGTTTGCTCCTTTAAACCTATTCATAGATGAATTATTGTAAAAGGCCTGGCTGCTGCTAGTGGAATCCTAGCTGTGTTGTTTTCGTTTCTCAAGTGTCTGGTTCATTTTAGAATGGGCCCATGTCACCCAGGGATAGACATCATACTAAGATGGGATCGGTTGACCGGTTATTACTGCTACATAAACTCATTTATACACGTTCATTTCAATTGATGAAATCCACCATGTTGTATTAAGCTCCTAGGCATAGCTGCCCATTATTATAAGAGGGGTGGGGTAATAGTAACGGTTCCATGTAGACTGTGTTAAAGAGAGCATCCAGTTCCAGGCTAGCCAACTTTGTCGTTGCATCCTGTGGTTCTCATTCACAGCTGCAACCTCAATCTAGCCCTGTGTAGTGTTGTCCCAGCTCTCAATGTGGAGCTGCTGGACTCTGGAGGCCAATCAAGAATGCAGTTCATTGTGAGACAGACGTGCATACACAGTAGAGTATTACTGTACCTTGAGTTGTGCACAATGTGTGTAGACTGTTATCCTACTACAACTTGAATTGGTGCTGGCTGGACCCTGTTACTTAATTGTTTCCAGCCAACCAACAACAAGGTCATTTCTGGCTGCAAAGCCTGTGAGTCTGGGATAATAGGCTTGGTTGTTTTATACAAACATGGAGCCACTTAATTGCCTGTTTATGTTTCTTGATTTAAAGAATGGCCAAAGTCCAGAAAGTCAACGTGGAAAGACCTTCCTGTGTTTTGGACTGGTGGGGAATTTAGATCATTGTCAGTTAATTGGCATACACAATTAATTGCATAATGCATCTGTGTGTGGGAGGGATGAGAGAGGTGTCTTGTCTATTCGTGCCTACCTTACTTACCTTTAGAATGTGTGTAATGGCTTATGACAGAGCATATCCAATTTGTCTGCCTCTCTTTTGGGAGAGGCAATTCTGCTCTGAAGTTGTTGACAATAACACCATTTACCAAGGACATAATTGCTGTTTCTGGTGTGTGTACCAATAACATTTCCCTATCTCTCTCGCTCACGCGCGCGCACATGACACGCACGCGCACACACAGTCACACACGCACGCACGCACACACACAGTCACACACTCATCTCACTCTCTAGTGTGTCCTCCCTTAGCAACACACTTAAGCTCTCCAGTGTACTCTTTCCATCGCATGTGACACATAATGTATGTTATTTACAGAATGTGTTGGTGAAGTGATGATGACACACGCACAGTACGACATGAATGAAACTAGGCCTTGTCAATGTCTCAGAATGTGTGGTCTCGCTGCAGCGTTGCCCGCTATCTCTTTGAAACACATTCCCGTGTTTTAAGAGACCTAGTAGAATCCACGACTTCCAACTCCAAACGGTTGTTGTGGTTGCTATACTCTCCATAAGCTTTATGCTGTGGCATTGGTTTCAAGACCTCATTAGTGCCACCCACAAGACGGAATGTGTCACTGTACTGGAACTGTACTGTTGAAATGGTGCACTGTCATTCTCTGTCTCTCTCTCTCTCTCTCTCTCTCTCTCTCTATCTCTCTCTCTCTCTCTCTCTCTCTCTCTCTGATTCGTTGCCATAAAACAATTCCATAAGAATGTGCTTCTTGATTAATCAAAAACATAATTGGTAGAGATAATCGATAGTCGCAGCCCTATAAGGTGTGTGTGTGTGTGCTTGCGTCTTGCGTGCATGTACTCATGAGTGTGCATGCCGTGATGCATTGCAAGTGTGAGCTTGTGTACGTGAATGAATGTGTGTGCCTGCTTAGTAGGAACATGATGTCATTGCTAATTGCAGTGGGCTCTTTGGTTGATAAGTTGGTTTATATTCTGACCCCTTTGCCTCTCGATCCCTCCTACCCCCTCTCTCTCACACACACACACCACACACACACACACACACTCACTCTCTCAGTCTAGCGTTTCTATTAAGAAAGAGTTGCTGACTGTGGAAAAAGTGACTTGGGACATTTATGGGCCAAGTTTTTGGCCAAGAACTGCTGTGTGTGTGTGTGTGTGTGTGTGTGTGTGTGTGTGTGTGTGTGTGTGTGTGTGTGTGTGTGTGTGTGTGTGTGTGTGTGTGTGTGTGTGTGTGTGTGTGTGTGTGTGTGTGTGTGTGTGTGTGTGTGTGTGTGTGTGTGTGTGTGTGTGTGTGTGTGTGTGTGTGTGTGTGTGTGTGTGGTACAGTAGGTATATGTGTGTTTGTTTTGCTTTGGTGTTATAAAAGCGCTTTGGTTTTGCAGAGCTGCAAACTCTCAACATGGCCCCTTCCAGGTTTAGGGAGCTGCTTTGAACAGTCACTTAGAATTGATATGCATCCTGGATCCACACAGGGAGCCAGACACACTTGTCATGCACACATAACACATTGAGTGCAAGGAGACACTTAGAGCAGTACACTTCCCAAACGACTGAGTCGGGACCCATATGTTGGTTGCGAACTCGCGGACACATTTTTATGGGTCGCAAGTAGTAAATCATTTATTTTTTGTTTCCTACATTTTGTCACATTTTCAAAAGAATTCCATAAAAAAAACTTTTCATTAGTGAAAATAGTAACAAGCTCACAACATGTGTTGTGAGCTTATAGATCTGCTATTTTCAGTAGTTTGGGTCTCGAGCTAAAACGTTTGGGAACCTCTGCTATCTATATGACTGTGTGAATCTACAAGCATGTGTGATAGAATACTCCAAAATAACACTACATACCAAAGTTAGTTATTTGTAGTCTAGTCAATATCTCACAAAAATATGTTGTTTATGCCCAAATTGGGGGGGGGGGGGGGTGTGTGTGGAAAGTTGCCAAACCATCACCTTAAGGGACCTGTATGCCTTGCAGCATATGCAGGTCTGTTTGTGTATACTAGAGTGAGTCTGTGCACAACAGCTGAGGAGGAAAAAAACAGGTGTGTGTGTGTGTGTGTGTGAACAATCAGATATGTGTGGGAGATCTCTTGTTATCATCATGCTGCTTCCCCAGTGAAACAATACCACTGGCCCACCCTTGAGCAAACAAGTTGCCTGTATATGCATACTTATTTGTAGTATTGTACAGTAAAATCAGTGTTTAGTTAATTCTGAGTGTAAAAACTGACCCTTCGTAATAGGGCTGCTCCGATTTATCGATATAAATCAGCCGGTTTTCACTCCACATGACGTGATCGCCGGTGATCAGCCAAATGAACAAATCACAAAAAAAATGTATTTCTTGTTTTATTTAAAAGAAAGATTACCAAATTTGAAATGTGTAATTTCTAGCATTTGTCTCATATACTGCATTTGTGTGATATACACTGTATACTGAAGCAATTATTATTGTAATACAGCTGATATATACTCAATATTAGGATATATGGGCAACCTTAAGGCTGATTCATACTTCGTCTCGCGGCTGTGTCGTTGTGCGCTGAATATAACCGACCTACAAGCTCACAACGTGCTGCGGATACAATTAAGCTGATGCGTTGTCAGCTTGTAGGTCAGCTATTTTCGGCGAGCGACACTGTCATGCGCCAGAGCATAATTTAGGCATTAATCAAACAGTGTCCTCATGTTGGTACTATAATATGGGTAAGATCCTAAGAAGAGATAGCCAGTCTAGACTTTTGTAGCAATTAAGAGGTTTTTTTTTATCAGCATCGGCCCCCCAACAATCATGATCAGAGCCAGAGCATTAGCCTGGTTAATAAACCAGACCGAATCAGCCGTTGGCAAAAAACAATTTGCCTGCCAGCGGATTAGGGTCTGGCGAGGCTCAGTAGCACGCCTCTTTCCTACAACCGAGAACAGGTCGGGCCAATCGGGACACGGTATGCAATATGGGCGGGCTTTGGTACAGTGACGTTCAATGCTTGAGACCTTTGACTGACAGTAGCTCTGACCAATTGCGTCAAAGAGAAAATGTTTGAACCCGCCCCCCGGGAAATGAAATCCAAGTGGAGCCAGCCCAGACTAATATGCCGCGACAGTGTTGTGTGATATTAGTCTGGCTTATTAGCCAGGCTACCAGAGCATGCCTTAGTTACTAGTATTGAGGAAAACTTGAGTATTTTAGTTTGACTGTATAGTCCACATTCAACAAATGAATTGGTGCTAGATATATTATTTTGATTAATCAGGCTGTCATATTGGCAAACATTGTCCAGATTGTGTGTGTGTGTGTGTGTGTGTGTGTGTGTGTGTGTGTGTGTGTGTGTGTGTGTGTGTGTGTGTGTGTGTGTGTGTGTGTGTGTGTGTGTGTGTGTGTGTGTGTGTGTGTGTGTGTGTGTGTGTGTGTGTGTGTGTGTGTGTGTGTGTGTGTGTGTGTGTGTGTGTGTGTGTGTGCGCGTGCGTGTCCATGTGTATGTGTGTGTCCAGCCGCCAAAACCATCAACTTTTCCTAAATACAATCCCATTAGAACAAACAAAAAACTACTACCTCGGCCTAAACATCAGCAGAACAGGGAACCAAGCTCTAAAGGACCTGAGGGACAAGGCAAGGAGGGCATTTTATGCCATCAAAAGAAACATAAAAATAGACATCCTAATTAAATCCTGGCTTGAAATACTGGACTCTGTGATAGAACCAATTTCCTCTATCGTTGCGAGATCTGGGGACCATTAACCATGACCTCGAAAAAAACACCAATCCGAGACCCTACACACAGAATTCTGCAAATCCATTCTCCGGGCCCAGCGAAAAACACCAAATAATGCATGCAGGGCAGAATTAGGATGATACTCACTCATGAAAAAAAAGAGCACTTAATTTCTACAACCACCTAAAAGAAAGTGACCCAGATGCACTCCATATCAAGGCACTCACACACAGCGGAACTCTAGAGAGATTCCCCCTCAGCCAGTTGGCCCTGGACCTCTGTGCACAAACACAAACGGAGCCACCAGATAGAAAACCCATTGGACTAAGCCAAATTAAAAAAAACGGCAAAAGGAAAACTATCTGACACATTGGAAAGAAGAAGCAACACAAAAGCAGAGTAAACTAGAATGCTACCTGGCCCTAAACAGAGAATACACTGTGGAAGAATACCTGAGCACCGTGACCGACCCAAAACAAAGAGAAATCTTAACTAGGTACAGACTCGGTGAGCACAGTCTTGCATCATAGGAAGTACAACAATGTGCAAACACAGCAGCAAGATTCGTGAGCTGCTGAGCCTGTGATAGATGGATATCAAATGGAACATAACCACACTAAAGACTAATCATTGTGTGTATTCCTGCACTAGAGTGATCTTGGTACATAGACATCGATTTATTGAAGATTCTGACTTTCAATTGTAGTATACATTTTGTTTTGATTGTATTGTTCCACTTTTTGCTTTGGCAATGTAAACTTATGTTTTCTCATGCCAATAAAGCACATTGAATTGTGTGTGTGGGAGGGCATGGAGTGCTCATGTGTGACCTTTTGTCAATCTTGTTCTTTCTCCTCACTTTCTATCTCGGGCCCCTGTCAATGTCCCTCAATAGGGTTATTGTCCCGTCATCAGTGGGACATCTGTGTGTGTGTGTGTGTGTGTGTGTGTGTGTGTGTGTGTGTGTGTGTGTGTGTGTGTGTGTGTGTGTGTGTGTGTGTGTGTGTGTGTGTGTGTGTGTGTGTGTGTGTGTGTGTGTGTGTGTGTGTGTGTGTGTGTGTGTGTGTGTGTGTGTGTGTGTGTGTGTGTGTGTGTGTCGCGCTGCATTGTTGTTGCAGCGAGCAGACAGCCGTGAGGTGTGTTTGGACAGTGAAGGAGCACTGAGGCCCCGTTCATCCTGTGTAGGGTGTGAGACTGAATGATAGGGCCTCTCTCTCTCTGTCTCTCTCTTTTTCCTCTCTCTTTCTGTCTTTGTCTCTCCTTTTCTCTTTCTTTCTGCCTTTCTATCCCTCCATTTCTGTCTCCATTCATTCACCCACAGAGTTGTTACTCATGTCCTCCTCTCTTTGTTAGTGTGTGTGTGTGTGTGTGTGTGTGTGTGTGTGTGTGCGTGCAGTATGTATTCTGTCTCATCCTGGCAGGTCTCATTTTGAGGTCCTGTCTCCTAGCTCTCAGGGGTCTTGTGATTGGGTCATCGGTATGTCAGGGGTCTTGTGATTGGGTCATCAGTATGTATGATATTCCTCATATACAAATTACCTGTGGAAAGGAGGAGGGTGGGGTGGAGCAGTTTCTCTCACTTTAAAATAACACAAGACGGCATGCATGAACCCTCAGGCGCACACACAGACACACACACACACACACACACACATACACACACACACACATACACACACACACACACACACACACATACACACACACACACACACACACACACACACACACACACACACACACACACACACACACACACACACACACACACACTCTCATTTTTCCTTCTTCTGTTTATAATATAAACAATATATTATATTTCTGCTGCTGATGCTGTCGTTTCCACATCGCTGCACACTCATACATGCACCCACCCTATCTTGCTCTGTTCAGCTGCATAAGGGAATTATGCCTCGCATTTTGATCTCTCTCTCTCTCTCTCTCTCTCTCTCTCTCTCTCTCTCTCTCTCTCTCTCTCTCTCTCTCATGCACACACACACACACACACACACACACACACACACACACACACACACACACACACACACACACACACACACACACACACACACACACACACACACACACACACACAGTGAGAGATGAAATGTGATGAAAGACCTTGTAAAGGCCATGGCTACAGACAGGTGCCACTCTCTCTAATTGGCCCAGTGAGCCCACTGAGTTCATGGATTTAGCCATACAATGTGAAAATGAGGTACTGACTCTCAGACCATACTGCCTCCTTGACTCATCTTTCTGACTGCCGTCATTTTGTAGAAACATCCTATTGTCATTTTGTTGTTCACTGAAGACTGTGGGGTCTCAGAGAGTGCGGAGACTGACACAGGCTAGTAGAGAGCCTAATCACCAGTTGCCCCAAAACACCAGCCACTGAATGGTGGTTTGATCAACCTGTACGATTTGTTGTGGAAATAGTCTTCTGTAATTCAATAATTTGGTAGTTGATGAGAGCTACATGTACTCTATTGCGTCTCAAATCTGCTATTATTTATCACTGCTGACATTAAAGAAATAACAGAAATTCAAATGTGTGATTATGATATGAAAGTTTAAAGATGGAAAACTTCCCAACTGATGGATCCTAGGTGCTAATGGGAGATTTAGCACTGCACAGTGCACACATGTGTTAACTTGTCACAGAATAGGATGAGAGCATTCGTGCCTTTCAGCGCTGGTAGCACGCAAGCAAGGCAAAAAGTGATCTGATTCTGGTCACAGTCCAATGATCAGCTCGCTGGCACGCCTGGCATGACTATGTCTTCGCCTGGTTACAATCACTGCTGCTATCACTGGAAAGTCTGGTCCTTTTAACAACGCTAAGATGCAAATAACTCACTAACTACTGTATGAGTACACTATGTAATGTTTTCTCTTCTATTTTTGTTGATGTATATGATTGCCTTGGACCTAGACTAGCTGTGATCTAGGCATCAGCTAATGGTGCTCGGTCTTAACTCTTAAAGGACCACTTCACCACTTTTCAACCTATCTTCATATAATAGGTCCTCACTAATAATCATGATAAAATGGCAGGATTTTGTCCTACTCAGTCTGTGTCTCATAGGAGGGCTGTGGGCAGTTTAGAAACCGTCTTCCAGTGACATCATCATTAGGCAGATTTGTTTTTAAACAAGATTTTTTTTACAAAAATGTTTAGATTTTCATTATTGTGAGAACGATGGCTTCCATTTTCGCATTGCAACTTTTCAGGACTAGAAAGACTGCAGTTTCTATTAGCTTGTATTCCCCATCGATGATGTCACTGAAAGACGGTTTCTGAACTGCCCACAGCCCTCCTATGAGACACAGACCGAGTAGAAAAAAATTGCGCCATTTTTTTTCATGATTATTAGTGAGGACCTATTATATGAAGATAGGTTGAAAAGTGGTGAAGTGGTCCTTTAACCCATCAAGGGTGAGGTCACGCCACACTTTTATTCTACTATGAGGGCAGATTCTGCCTATGCGTTTCAATGGGAATGGAGCAGTTTGCTGCAAAATAGAATAAACGTGAATAAACGTAGAATAAACGTGCGATGTGACAGTGCCTATATACATCTGTGCAATTTTAAATGTTGCTAGCTATGTATGTGGCAACAGGACGTTTTTCTGAAAACTTAGGTTAGGATTTAGAAGGCGTTTAAAATCGGCCTCAGATCTAAATGTTTTAATAATTAAACAAACTATGTGTTGTGTGGAAATTATTAGAGCTGGTGTTCGTGAATTAGACTTGTGCAACGAGGCTCATTTGCAAAGAAGAATTACATGGTTTCTTGTGTATGGGTTCAGCGGCCACACAAGCCACGCAAGCCTTTTGTGATTTCTTTTGCAACTGAATTTTACCAGGTGGCTTCAAGTGTACCGTTGCGCAACATGGGAATGCAGGAGTTCACTTGGACTGGAAAGACATTCCTGTCTGATGAGTGGTCCGAATGACAGGCGATTGACTGCCAGTCTGATTCAGCTATCCACATTGTGCTGGTTTGGGTTTCCTTCCTATGAGTCTCGCCGTGATGAAGTCACGTCCTGTGGGGCGGAGCGAGAGGATTAATTTAGCAGCTGTGGGGTCGGGTAGGATGTATCACTCCAGCCTCCTTAAATATTCAACTATGTTTTCTTAGCTTCAATCTGCACTCTCTGATCAAAATTCGTATTGAAGAAATGAGCCCAACAAGCCACAGAGCTGGTATTTACCCCTTTGGCTTTGCACTGACCTGGCAAAACAAGTGGTTTTGGCTGCGTTTGTGTTTTGCTTCAAGAATGGCCAGCCAGGACCAGCTAGCTATATATGTGTCCTGTCCAAAATGAATGTCCTGTCTGAGAAAAATGCCCTGCTAACAACCCAAACATCCTCTGCTCCAGAGGGAAAGAGGAGGGGGAAAAGAATGGTTAGGATTTGACAAGAGGGGAGGGTTTTAAGTGTTGAAGAGAAATGGATCGTTTGTGGTTTCTGTGGTCCCTTTGGCAGAGAGAGGGGACATTCCTTTTCTGAAGAGTCACTTGGTCTCCTTTCTTTCGTCATATCCGATGTCTCTGTCCGTGAGCCTGCACATCGTTTTAGGCACATCAGCACAGTCTCATCCATCTGACATCTGCAAGGGACAGCGTGCCATAGGCTCTGTAATTAAATGTCATCAAAAATGTTTAGCACACAGAGGAGGTTTGCACCGTTTTGGCAAAAACAAACAAACAAAGAAGAAAGGAAAAAAAGCTAATCACAAGACAGAAAGGTTCTTTCTCACCAGAGGGAGGTCAGGCGGTAATTTTCTGCTAGGGAGAAGTGTTCAGAAAAACCTTTAGAACAAAACAATATTTGTGCATGAATCAAATGATTTGAGTAAAGCCTGCATTGTTCACGTCTAGACTGCCTTGTGCCGCTGCTATATATCTCAGATAAATATAGGATATCCAGTCTCTGCTGCCTGCTGGCCTCTCATTAGATGATCTGACACTCTTTGTGCATGCGCGTGTGAGAGAGCGAGAGAGAGGGAGCGAAGATATTTAGTGCAGTGGTTCCCAAACAGTGGGTCGGGACCCACTTGTGGGTCGCGGACACGTTTTTATGGGTCCATTTTTTTTCTTTCTTTCCGGGCGGCGGTGGCTCAGGGTTAGAGTGCCTAGATGGGAACCGCAAGGTTGCCAGTTCGAACCTGGGCTCCCCCAGAGTTACCGTCGTGTTACCGTCAGTGTCCTTGAGCAAGACACTGAACCCCTAATTGCTCCCGATGTGCTAGTTGGTGCCTTGCATGGTTTCCGCTGCCATCGGTGTATGAATGTGTGTGGGTGAATGTAATGCATCTATGTAAAGCGCCTTGGATAAAGGCGCTATATAAATACCAAGATGTACCATTTATTTCCTACATCTTGTTCAAACATTTTCAAAAAACATTCCCAAAAAAAGCTAAATATTTCATGAATTAATACCAAATTAAATGATTTTTCTAAGTCATTTCTTGAATAAATGAATGAATATTCCAAAAGTTAGAAAACAAGATTTTAAGAAGTAATGAAAATAGCCGATCTACAAGCTCACAACGTGGGTTGTGAGCTTGTAGATCGGCTATTTTCACTAAGTTGGGTCCTGGGGGAATGTATAATTTCTCTTATCTGGGTCACGGGCTAAAAAGTTTGGGAACCACTGAATTTGTGTGTGTGTGTGTGTGTGTGTGTGTGTGTGTGTGTGTGTGTGTGTGTGTGTGTGTGTGTGTGTGTGTGTGTGTGTGTGTGTGTGTGTGTGTGTGTGTGTGTGTGTGTGTGTGTGTGTGTGTGTGTGTGTGTGTGTGTGTGTGTGTGTGTGTGTGTGTGTGTGTGTGTGTGTGTGTGTGTGTGTGTGTGTGTGTGTGTGTGTGTGTGTGTGTATTAAAGCCCATGCATGGTGGCTGCGGATTGTGCCTGTGTTGTTGCCATCGGTGACGCATCCAGGAAAGCGCTGTGGTCTCATTACAGTGCCATTGCTGGCTGCTGCTCTCCTGCTGCGGTTTGAGGCCGTGTGTGTTCTGCAGCCTGCAGGTTAAACAGTTGAATCAGGAGTTTCCTCCCCCAACTCTGTTTTGTTTTGTAGCGTGTGTGTGTGTGTGTGTGTGTGTGTGTGTGTGTGTGTGTGTGTGTGTGTGTGTGTGTGTGTGTGTGTGTGTGTGTGTGTGTGTGTGTGTGTGTGTGTGTGTGTGTGTGTGTGTGTGTGTGTGTGTGTGTGTGTGTGTGTGTGTGTGTGTGTGTGTGTGTGTGTGTGTGTGGTGTGTACATGGTGTACTCTTTCCTTGCTGGCTGCGCCTCGCCTCCCCTCACCCACAGGAAAGAGAGACGGAGAGTGTGCAGCAGAAGGGAGAGAGAGGGTATTTGGGACAGGGGGGGAGGGGTCTCTCACCGCCATACTCGCTCCTAAGTTTCCCCAAATCCAGGAAATCTCTTTTTGGCTCCTGTGTCTCTGTTCCCACTTATTTGGGTTTCTCTCTCTCTTTCACCCTCTCTTTATTTCTGTCTGCCTTTATTCATTCTCTTCTTTTGTGTGGGTCGACCCGTCGGCTTAGGGACACGGGGACCAAATAAATGTGAGCTCCTGCTGTGTGTCAAGTGTCAACACATAACATTAGTACATTACATGATTACGGGATGTCTCGCATCCAAACAGCATATACTGCACTGTACCGGTGTACCCATCACTCCATATAGACACACTCAGCATCAGTGTTGATTTCGTCAACTAAATGAAGAAAGTAAACTACATAAAAACAAAATAAAAACTAAGCCATGATGACTAAAACTATGACTAAATGTTCTGACAATTTTGTCAACCGATAAAAACTACACAAAAATGTTAGGGAGGGACTAGACGAGAAGAGATCATTTTATGCTTTATTGCACTCGGGTTGTTGCGTTATGAAAACAGCAGATCTACAAGCTCACAACACGTCGCGCTGCGATCTGTTGTGAGCTTGTAGATCTGCTATTTTCAGCAAGCAACCGAGTGTAAAAGCTGTCATTACAACGCCATCAAGGCCCGCAAAAATGCATTTTTGTTGACAAACTGATTTAGTTGACTAAAATCATATGATATTTAGTCGACTAAAACTAGACTAACACTGAAACAATTCAGATGACTAAAACTAAATGAAGTTTCATTCCAAAGACTATGACTAAAGTAGAATCTAACTTTGCTGCCAAAAAACGACACTGCTGTGTGAGTGTCAGTGTGTCCAGCACCAGCCATTGGAACAATGCCACAAAGTAGCTATAGCTACAGTATACCCAATAGGGTAATGCCACAAAGTAGCTATAGCTACAGTATACCCAATAGGGTAAAGGCTGTAAGGTATCTTTTTAAGCCATTTAGGCCTGACGTCGAAATAAAAAAAAACGTTCGCTCTGAAAGAATATATACCTATTCAAAGATTTGTGCCGCATTTTTACGATTTTTCAAAAATAGCAGACCTACAAGCTCATAGCGCACCACCGAGTGGCGCGCTATGAGCTTGTAGATCTGCTATTTTTCAATAGCTAAAGTATAACATAATGCTTGAAACACCAAAAGGGGTTCCCGCCCAAAATGGGTTAAGCATAATGGAGCGTGGACACTCCTGAAGCTAAAGTGCCATCATGTGCCAACTGCTGATGTGGATGCACAGACAGGAATGCAGGACCTTTCATTAGTCAGAAGTCTGAAGGAGTCCAGACCCAGAGACACATTATTAAGCAAATGGACCCTGGCATCCCTGTTCTGGGGCTGTCATAATACAGTAGGTGACCAGACCAGACAGTGGCCTTGTGGTTAGAGTGTCCGCCCTGAAACTGGGAGGTCGGGGTTCGATCCCCGGACAGGTTGGATTGGGGGGGTCAAATCAACTAATCAAATTATTCCCGAGTGCAGCACGGCTGCAGCTCACCGCTCCTTGGCTGCGGCTCACCGCTCCAAGAGATGGGTCAAATGCGGAGAACAAATTTCACTGCGGTAACGTGTGTGACAAATCGTACGACTTTGACTTTGAACCCTGGCATCCTTATTCTGGGCCTGTCATAATAGGTGAACAATCAGTGAAAATAGGAAAACATTCAGCAACAATAGCTGATCTACAAGCTCATACATACATACATACACCGTGTTGTGTTGTAAGCTTGTACGCCTATTTTCAGCAAAGATTTGGTGTAGATGGAGGGAAGAAAAAAGGTGTGGACCACCTTAAGTACAGACCCCTGAGGGACCTCAATTAACAGAAAAAGCTCCTAGGGCAATGTTGTTTAGCAGCATGGTCTCTCATACCTCCCACCCAAACAGGGTTTTAACGATGAATGACAATGCATGCCACACCACCGCTATCCCTTGCTTCTTCCATAAAGCATATGTTTAATGCTAGTAGTAGTGTATCATCATTCCAGTGCTCAAATCTATTCTGTCTTTTTCAGGTGAACCTCTGCTGACCCGCCAGCCTCTCCGTTAGACGACTGTCCGTGTGTCCTGATCCAAAGAGGAGAGAGACTCTCAATTCAGGTATTTATACCTGCCCCTCTGTCGCCTTCCTCGTTGTCTTGTGTCTTTCTTTTGCATAGCTAGTTTGGGCCAACAAAGGAAAAAGGTACACAATGCATGCAGCAGTAGCCAGCGTTTAGGCTCCTACGTAGCTTTGACCGTAAGGTATGCATTGCTATGTACGGACTTGTGTGTATGTTTGTTTGCTTGCCCCTTTTGTCAAGTAATTAAGAGACTAAAGACCGCCCGGGCCCCAGCCTCTCTGACCCACCCACCCAAATAGAGACATACCAGAAATTCTTTGGCACACCCTGAAAATTCCTCTTATTCTCTCCTTCTGTTTGTGGTCATTTCTTCGTGTCTTGCTCTCCCGCCCATGAAAACCATGGCAGAAGGAAATTATACCTTTTCCATAGTACACTGGGACAAATGCACACAGAAGCAGACTTCATGTGTACTTGGAGCATGTTGAAGGAGCATGTTCAATTATAGTCGAGCTGCAGCTATTCCTGTATGTCCTTCACACTCACCAGTCACTATACATTACTGCTACAAGGACAATGTCTGGTCATGGGATCATATTGACCTCATATGGACCGTGTGTGTGTGTGTGTGTGTGTGTGTGTGTGTGTGTGTGTGTGTGTGTGTGTGTGTGTGTGTGTGTGTGTGTGTGTGTGTGTGTGTGTGTGTGTGTGTGTGTGTGTGTGTGTGTGTGTGTGTGTGTGTGTGTGTGTGTGTGTGTGTGTGTGTGTGTGTGTGTGTGTGAATGTACCCACAAATATAGTAGAACACGCAAGATTCGGGTTCAGGTTTTAGAGTTTAGGTTTAGAAGTTGGTGTTGTATTTCTGCATGACTTATAATTAGTTGCACACCGGTGCCAAAAATAGGCTATAGGGTTAAACATGCCAAAAAAAGGTGTGTGTGTGGGTGTCGTGCATATAGTTGCAGCCCACTATGTACAGTGTGCGTGCGTACGTACATTTGTGCATGCATAGTTTCAGCCCAGTATGTACAGTATTGGTGGTGTTTGTGTTATGAACTCATGTTTAGGCTACAGCCTCAGTCAAAGAGTGTTACATTGTCTCTGTTATTTCCTTCCATTGACAGTATAAGGATGCAATCACACAGGCATAGAGACACACACACACACACACACACACACACACACACACACACACACACACACACACACACACACACACACACACACACAGGGCTGGGCCTCTTCAAAGTTGTACCACTTCCGTTGTTTTGCCGGAACCAAAATCTGAGGATGACATTATTGTTCTCCAGTTTGCCCCTTCCTCTTATTACCCGTTCAAAAAAGTGTACAGTATTTGTTAAAACTAGAGCGGTGCCCGTTGGGCACTGGCCTACTTAAATTAATGACCCACCCAGTCTGTCTGTCTGTGTCCATTTTTTGCCCATATATGGAGTTCTTTGTCAGGCATGCCCAAATATGGAGTCTATGCAGATGTCAGAAGATCACTGTGATGTCAGAACAGGCCAGCTCCATATATGGAGATATAGGGGTGATCATGTGTGATCAATTGTCCGGACCCCGGGCAGAGGCTTTTGTGCGGGTTCTGGACAACCGGCTATCCGAAGGGCTCGACATCAGGCACTGCACACCCTGTGGGCGTGTGGAACGCGTGTGTCAAATTTTTTGGCGAATGGTTCTCGAGTTACGTGGATTACAGACGTACGTACACACATTGGTGCATTTATAGATGGATGTCGTTTTTATGTGGACACGCCCACCAGTTCATTTAGTATGCCTGGTGGGTGGTGATCCACCTGAACTGAAGCCGCACCCACAGCTGTTGTTGTATGATAATGGGAGGGGATGATATTGTGATGGCACTATATCACTGTTTATTTCATTGGCACGTTTGACTGTCAAAGTTTCAGCCTCCAGGAAGAAACCCTAAATACAAAGGGAAGACATCATTGCACATAACAATCACACCAAGGGGTCTAATGAAATACTGTCACCTCATAAACACATGAAAAACTGGGAAAAGATATCACGGCGCTCCATCTTTAATAAATATCTATGGTTAGAACTTGTGCTGCTAGTTTCCTAGCCAGGCCTGGAGGCTGATGGCAGCCACTAGCTAACAGCTTTAGAGGCCTGGGCTTCAAGATGCAGCTGAGCCAATATAAAGCAGGGAAAGATCTGGAGAGAGATTGTCCGCGATTATGCAGCTGGCTTTCACGCTCACGTCCGAATCCAAAAGTTACACAAACAGCGGCTTGCCTTTGCTGCCTCTGCTCTGCGCTCCTCGCCTAGTTCCGTCCACATTGTTTTCCACCGGCCAGCCTCAAGCTGTGGTGGTTTTGCTTCTCTTTTCACATTTTTTGTGGTTGTGTCGTTTTTGGGGAGGGTGACGGATGGGTTTTTTTTTCTCATATGAGAAGAGGAGGGGAAGGGTCAGTTGTAAATCAGAGTGTAGTGCTGGTGAGAAGCCGGTCTTCAGTGGTGGAAAGTAACTAAGTACATTTACTTAAGTACTGTAGTTTACTTGAGTATGTCAATTTGTTTGTACTTTTCTACTCCATTGCATTTCAGAGATAAATATTGTATTTTTACTACACTACAATTATTTGAAAACTTTAGTTACTAGTTACTTTAGTTACTTTTTTTTAATTAGTTGATTTTAATTATTATTACAAAACATACATTACCCTCTTCAGCCTATATATTTCGGCCATTTGAAAATATTTTCTAAAGATTTGTATACATTTTGAAAACCATACTTTCACTTGTGACGGAGTAGTTTTACATTGCAGTATTGATACTTTTACTTGAGTAACAAACGTGAGTACTTTTTCCACCACTGCTGGTCTTTTCTTTATTGGCATATATATCCAGACCCCCTCTCGTGTTTTAACACTCTAACACAGTGGCTCTCAAAGTGGGGTCCAGGGACCCCCAGCGGTCCTTGAGGACATTCCAGAGGATATCCCCGGCAAAATGTATAAATATAGCTTCAAAATCAGTTTAACCACATTAGCCCTATGTACAGTACATCGGCTATTCGAAAACAGCCATTTTCCAGTCCACAAGCTCACAATTGTGTGCCGATACCATGTGGATCTGCTATTTTCAAAAAAGATAAAAAGAAACTAACATTTTAGCAACACACAGCTGGTATCGGGAAAGGAAAGGAATAGAAGGACAAAGCGTGACATTCTAATGGATTGGGACTAGAAAAGATTAGAATGGCAAAAGGAGAAGTTTGAAAAGAAGGTTGGAAGAAGAGGACTTTCTAATTGTAGAGTGTGTCCTTGGCTGCTCTCCACTTGGCTTATGAAGTCAATGCATTCTCTGCGTCTGTCTGTTAGTATGTCAGTCTTTCCCTCTGTCTTTTCCATAGTTTCTGGTAAGCGTGTGCGCGCACACACACACACACACACACACACACACACACACACACACACACACACACACACACACACACACACACACACACACACACACACACACACACACACACACACACACACACAGGGACAGAGAGAGAGAGATGGTGGAATGGTAGATTTGCAGCTGCTCCCTTCATTCTATCTCGAGCCAGTCTCCCACCATGCCTCTCGTGCACGCACGCACGCACGCACGCACGCACGCACGCACGCACGCACGCACGCACGCACGCACGCACAGACAGACAGACAGACAGACAGACACACACACACACAGGGTCGACTAAAGGGTTAGAAGTTAAAGGTCTCATTGCGCCACATCCTAGCTCTTATTACTCCCCACCCCCCACCCCCCGGTTTGTGTGTCCGTGTGAGTGTTAGCGAGTGAGTATTTCTGCGTGTTTGTCTTCCAGCCTCAACTCCTACATTCCTTCACTGTTTACAACTGAGTCCCCATATGCAGTGTTTCTCCTTGTGTTCTCTCTCTCTCTCTCTCTCTCTCTCTGTCTCTCTCTCTCTCTCTCTCTCTCTCTCTCTCTCTCTCTCTCTCTCTCTCTCTCGTGTCTCTTTCTTTAGTAGTGCCAGTGGTTCTTGCCACAGAGGGACCTTGTAATTAGGGCTCCACCACCGTGTCCACAGCAGAGGGCCGATGGGGACCCTTTATGGCTTCCTCGGGGCCCATCCCAGAGCGTCCCAAGTGCAGCCACACAGCTAGCTCAGTCTCTCCATCCAAGGGAATCCATGGCCCATATTCCACTACTACTACGTACTTCTACATGCTCGGTACATTGAACTCTGAGAGTGTAGGGTACAAAGGGTGAGGAGGGTCCAGTGTGAACGGGGTCCATTTGGTTACATCTGTAGATTTTGTACGGTCTCAGAATGGCAAGTGAATTGAAATGTTGGCGGGTCAACAATTTTGTTCTCTATTCACGCATCAGATGGCTTGAGGAATGGTATTAAAATCAAATGTGTTCTACGGCTATGTTATAATTTGATTCATATAATTGCACCAACACTAGCTCTAAGCCGTAGGTGAATTAACATCAGATAGACTGATATGCAGCTCTGCAGGTTGTTGTTGTTGTTGAGGCCCTGCCTTCAAGGCCGTCCAAACTACTGTATGGACCGTCGTATTGTATCTACAGACTTCACTGATTATGAATGGTTGTTTGTTACTTGGGGAAAGCGAAACAATTTTTCTAAGGCGTGCACACACACACACACACACACACACACACACAGGTATGTGGGCCTGTTGCGGCAGGAGTCAAGCAGTTAAGAATGCCTTGAATGCAACACATTTTTATGGTGTTATTTTATGATGCCCTTTCTTTTATGCATCATCTTTCTTACTGCTCCGTCCTTGGCTGACTTTCACATCAGAGATGCGTGCGTGCGACGCGTGTGTGTGTTTGTGCGTGTCTGTCTGCATGCTTGCGCGTGTGCGGAGGATACGTGTGTGTGTGCTTTCTCCATCAATCAAGTGTGTTTGTGCATACAGTACATATACTCCCTCTCCCAGTGCAGGCTGTATGTTGGTGGAACACCAGTGACTCTCTAGAGACTGGAGCCGACATCTGTAATCAGCCTCTGAGGCCCTTGACACAAGCATGATGTTTATGTGCGCTCATTTCATCATCACACTCTTAAGCCCTATGTACTTAATCGCCCAAGAAATATAGTGAAAAGGGCCACTCTACAATGAAGGCAGCACACGCATTGTGCAGCTTATGTTTTTCCACCTCTGATGATGACCTGCCAAAAGTAGTGATGCCAGGTTGAAAGGAGTTATGTTCAGCAGCACAGTCCTCCTATAACCTTAACATGATGCTGACTGACTCAACGGATTCGTACGTTATCACTGCATTGAATACACGTTATCAACCGTTATCACTGCATTGAATACACGTTATCAAGACGTTGGAATATGGCCAATATGGCCATATCGGCCATACTGACGTTGTTTTCAGCGACGATGCTCGTCCCCCGACAGACATGTCTCGGCACGGCGCCTCACTCGGCAGTGCCTCGCGTGGCTCAAGGCCACCAGAGACGGCGTGCCTCCGTCATGGTCACGGTCATGGTCATGGTCACAAAAAGCAAGCGCTCCATAACGTGTCAGTAGTTTCACGTCTGCGTTTCCTAGTACTGTATGTCTGATTCTCACATATTGGCTCTATTCCAAGATTCTGATCACGGACATATTCTTGATTATAGGCTGCTAACATTCGAAGCGGGTGACTGAGTTCATGATGACCATTGGTGGAAAGTACAGTAACTAAGTTCATTTATTTTAGTACAATTTTGAGGTGTTTGTACTTTACTTTCCAATTACAATTTCCAATACTATTACTTCTACTCCACTACCCTTGTGGTTAGAGTGTCCGCCCTGAGACTGGGAGGTTGGGGTTCAATCCCCGGCCGGGTCATACCAAAGACTCTAAAAATGGGACCCAATGCCTCCCTGCTTGACACTCAGCATCAAGGGTTGGATTGGGGGTAAGTCCCTGCGACATACTAGCGTCATGTCCAGGGGGTGTACTTGTACATCAAGCTGCCTCACGCTACAGAAACAGGAGATAGGCTCCTGCCCTATGGGCCTCATGGCTCGGCAAGGCTACATTTATTTGAAAACTTTAGTTACTACTTACTTTGATTATTATTACAAACAGTAACCACTTCAGCCCCATACTGTACATGTTTTGGCCATTTGAAAATAGCCGATCTACAAGCTCACAATGCGACGCATTGTGAGCTTGTAGATCGGCTATTTCAAATAAAGTACTATGATCAGTACTTTATTTGGATTTTTCACAAATAAACAGAAAAACACAAGCAACAACAACAGAATACGTATGCATGGACATTATGTATGAACACAAAAACATAATATAAAACAAGGATAGACAAAATACACAAATAAAAATACAAATAAATCAAATTCAAAGTTTAAATTAGTTTACACGACCAAACACGCAGCATCATCAACCGTATCATATGTATACTAAGACAGTAAACAATCAAAAGGGCATTGCCTGACCATGGATCACATCAAGGACCTGCAACATGACTGAGGAACACGTTCCACTTCGAATCATATTTATCTAACTGATTATTCATCTTAAAAGATAACTTCTCCAAAGCAGCCACAGTACCAAGCTGAGTGAACCATACGTGTGCTGGAGGAAAATCCTTAGACTTCCATTCCTTAACAATGATTTCCCTGCCCACCATTAATGCTGTATGAATCCAGTCAGCTAGAGGTGCGGGGAGGTGTTCTAATGGCGATGGATCACCCAGAATAAACAGAGCAGGTGTGTAAGGAATATCCTGGTTTGTGATTTGCATTATATTCTCATGAATAGCACACCATAGCGTCTGTACCCTAGGGCACTGTAGATCGGCTATTTTCAAATGATTTTTATACATTTGAAAACTTGAAATGGGACATCCTGCATTGTGAGTACCTTTTTTTATTTTTGGTACATTAAGTACCAAAAATAAATGGTACTTTAAGTACATTTTAAATGTACTTTTACCCAAGTGTATTTTTAATTTGTACTTGTAACGGAGTAGTTCTAAATTGCAGAATACTTTTACTTAAGTAAAACAATTGAGTACTTCTTCCACCACTGATGATGACAGCGTCTATTATAGCTTGTTTCCACTTGCGACAGCAGAGACAAACACGCTGTCTGTGTGTTTGTCCAGAGCTAATCTCGCAAACGGCTTGACAGATCGGCGCCAAACGTATGTATGCTGCCAGTAGACCACAGAAAGGTTGTGCATGCACACTGACAGTAGACCACAGAAAGGTTGTATGCATGCACACTGCTAGTAGACCACAGAAAGGTTGTGCATGCACACTGCTAGTAGACCACAGAAAGGTTGTGCATGCACGCTGCTAGTAGACCAGGGGCGGCGGTGGTTCAGGGGTAGAGTGCCTGGATGGTAACCGCAAGGTTGCCAGTTCAAACCCGGGCTCCCCCAGAGTTACTGTCGAAGTGTCCTTGAGCAAGACACTGAACCCCTAATTGCTCCCGGTGTGCTAGTTGGTGCCTTGCATGGTTTCCGTTGCCATCGGTGTATGAATGTGTGTGTGAATGGGTGAATGTAATGCACAATCTCTGTAAAGCGCCTTGGATAAAGGCGCTATATAAATGCACCATTTACCATTTACCACAGAAAGGTTGTGCATGCACGCTGCTAGTAGACCACAGAATAACCTCCATAAGTAGGCCTGTCACAGTTATTACATAAACACCTCATCGCAATGATTTGAGATAATCGCAAAAAAATATTACAAATATATATGTCAGTGATTTCTTTGTATATTGAAGTTATTTGTCATACAGTGTCTGCCCTGTGCAATGTGGGATTAGGAAGCCCGAAAGCATTAAAACCATAGAGAACAATGGAATCAGATTAGTCCTTTTCTGATGACGACAACAACACAGGTGATATGCCCCCCTGGCCCCCCTCCCTTGTAGGGGTGTTATACTAATGACAACAACAACACAGGTGATATGCCCCCCTGGCCCCCCTCCCTTGTAGGGGTGTTATACTAATGACAACAACAACACAGGTGATATGCCCCCCTGGCCCCCCTCCCTTGTAGGGGTGTTATACTGATGACAACAACAACACAGGTGATATGCCCCCCCTGGCCCCCCTCCCTTGTAGGGGTGTTATATTGTCAGCTGGAGGGGCGGTGTCATCACACATATTGCTGTTCAGCTTGGAAAAATCTCGGTAGCATGCACTTGGGCTTCCTATCTCCTACCTCCTCATTGATGCTTCCTACCATTTCCTATGTAAATGGTAATGGTGCATTTATATAGCGCCTTTATCCAAGGCGCTTTACATAGATTGTGCATTACATTCACCCATTCCCCCAGTCACACACACATTCATACACCGATGACGGCACCAACCTGCACACCGGGAGCAATTAGGGGTTCAGTGTCTTGCTCAGGGACACTTCGACACTAACTCTGGGGGAGCCCGGGTTCGAACTGGCACTGCCACTCTACCCCTGAACCACCGCCGCCCCCCATGTCCTTCGAGCAGGTCTGAGAGACAATGGCCGACCGACTTAAACTTCCTGTAGGAGCTAGTATGTAGGAGATGGGACCAGTGGTGAAAGTGAGCCGGTGCGGTCCGGAGCTGCGCTCCGCCAAAAGATTCGGTACAGCTCCGTTAAGAAACGCAGCTGTCAAAATCCCATATTAAATAACTTGCCACTGTGCCAAAACGCATGTCCAAGAAGAAAACGTAATCTACTAACGTCAGATTAACACACACAGGTGTTATTAGTTGAGTTGTCTAATGAAGTGCTTCTGAATTGTTCCAGTGTGTTTGTGTCAGTCAATGTAATACGATGTTGTTGTTTATTCCACCACGGAGAGAGAAGTTTTTCTCTCGCACGACTTGCGTCAATGTGCGCATGCGTGCAGCACCAGCACGGTGTAGGTCAGGACCAGTTCACTTCAAGGTTGGAAATCCGGTATAGAGCGGATACGGAAACGGATGTTTGTCTGTGCCTGTATGCGTGCAAATAATCGGAAAGAGTAGGTGGGCTCTCTACTACTGTGACAAATTTAATTCCACCTTTTTTAGCAAAAGGCCGATGCACACCTCAGAAGGCTAGTGACAGGTACGTAGGGCAATAGAGCATACATTAAAAAGGGTATCTTTGAAAAACAAAAAGGTCCTGCACACTGTCAGACACTTGCCAAAATGTTGCTCTTTATTGGGTCGACGTTTCGGTCGATTAGACCTTCAATAAAGAGCAACATTTTGGCAAGTGTCTGAGTCCTGACAGTGTGCAGGACCTTTTCTATGTTTTTCAAAGATACCCTTTTTCTCGTTGGCTGACAGACTGACACATCGCAATACTCAGTTCTGATTGGTTCAGAACGAAAGTAAAAACAACACAGGAAATGAAATGGCAACCGGGAACTTCTGTTGAATGAGAAGTCAGAACTAAGAATGCATTCTAACAAATAATTTAAGCAAAATGTCAATGCAACAAACAATCAGAGAGAGTTGAAGAAGCTGATAATTTAGTTAGAGAAAGAAATGGAAGAACAACGCCAGGGGAGCCACTTTTCTATGTTCTCAAATACGCTTACATCATGTTTCTGGAGATCCAGAGCAGGTTGAGAAAAATATTAGGACATGGAGGTTGGGGTTACTGCATGTTATTTTGCACATTGACAATGAATCTGTTTCTCGTGTATGCCTCGAATACAAAACCCATCAAATTCAGTTTCAAAACGACAGCACTACCGGTCCATCTGTGCCACCGCACCTCTAGTCTTTGTTTTTTCTGGTTTTATCCTCGTAGCAGTTTTTTTGTATTGACCTGTACTTTCATTGAACATTGTAGTATGTACTCATTCTACGTACAGTGAATACAAATTTAAATCAAAAAAACGTTTCTATGTGGATCCCAAGATCCACACAATATCCTATTTTATCTGCTAGGCTGTCATAGAGAGTGCAGGTTTGTTTCTCGTCCATGTATATTGTCCTTCACTTGTATAACGCAGTTTATTATGGCTGCCTGCTGCAGCCTTCCACATTACTTTTTCCTTCAGCTCTGTGATGCCTGATCGTTATGGTGGCGTATTAGTCTGGATTTATGTCAGTGCGGCTCATAACCCTGCAGGGATTCATTTGAATGGAGGACTTTTGTAATTGATGATGAATGTGCTCAATTTATTTGTTTTTGTTTTCTGAAAATTATCCCACGGCCGACCGGCAGACACACACCCAGTAATGTGTTTATAGATTTGCAAACTCTTCATTGTGCCAAGTACATATTTGGTGGCACATTTTGTAATGGAATCTAACCGTGCTAATCACATTGTCTCAAACAAATATTTCCTATTGAATGTATGGGGAATGCATGTGCAAACTAAAGAACAACTTAATATGAGCATCAAAACAATATGGTTTTTATTAGCACTTTAGCATTCCATACATTCCATAGGGCTGGATCACACATGGACAAATGACATCAATTTGCAGGCGTTGTCCCCTTTGAGTAAAAGATTAACTATTTCTAAAAGGACTAAAATATTGTAGGTTATAGAGAGCAATTATAATTTATGAAGGCATAAAAGGCGTATTAGCTAGGGATCATTTAAAAACGTGTGTATTGCCTGTATACAGTATGCAGCACTGTGTGTGCGTGTGCTTGTGTGTGCCTGAGAATGCATATTTGTGTGTTTTGTGTAGGAGGAATTTACAAGTCTCCTATGACATGAAGTTTATGATGGCTTCAGTCAATTGGCTGACTGCGCCAAAGGAAGAAATATGAGCTTTCTACAAAATGAGCCTTATGTTCCACACACACACACACACACACACACACGCACGCACACGCAGTCACAGTCACACACACACACACACACACACACACACACACACACACACACACACACACACACACACACACACACACACACACACACACACACACACACACACACACACCTTGCATATTAATGTTTGATCAGAGGTTGTGAATAATTTATGTATTTATTTGTCCCTCTGGTGTCCTGTAGCCCCCCCCCCTCCCCCGCACTCTCTCTCTGTCTCTCTCTCTGTCTCTCTCTCTCTCTCTCTCTCTCTCTCTCTCTCTCTCTCTCTCTCTCTCTCTCTCTCTCTCTCTCTCTCTCTCATCTCTCTCTCTCTCTCTCTCTCTCTCTCTCTCTCTCTCTCTCTCTCTCTCTCTCTCTCTCTCTCTCTCTCTCTCTCTCTCTCATGCTCAACCTCGTTCTTCCTGTCCAACATTAATCCTGTTTTATTTCTGCGTCTCTCTCAGGAAGTTGGTTGCCCTGAATGCCGTATGATTGGTTGAAGAGAGAGGCGGTGCCTATCAGCATGGACACTGTCCATCGTGGAGTTTCCATCAACCCGCTGTTCCTCTGGTATGCTACACACTACAGCACACTGTTACAGCTAATTGTAAACACTGATAAACATTATAAAGACTTTATATATTTTTATAATTATGTACTGTACATATAGTACGAGCCATTGTAGAGGATAGAAAGTTCTAATTGGCTTATGTTTGGCTTTCGAGGTTGCTGGTTTGACATTAATGCTGTTTAGACATTAGACATACTAGAGTGGTGCCTGTTGGGAACTGGCCTACTTGGAAATGTATGCCACACCACAGTTATGCATGTGTCCCTTTTATGCCCAAATATGGAGTTCTTTATCAGGCATGCCCAAATACGGAGTCTATGCAGATGTCAGAACATCATTGTGATGTCAGAACAGCCAGCTCCATATATGGAGATCTAGGGGTGATCAGGTGTGATCAATTGGCTAATTTGGGCCCTGTCCAGAGCCTCTAGAGTGGTGCCCATTGAGCACTGACCTACTTGGAACGATGCAAGTTGGAAATTAATGCCCCACCCAGTTATTATGTCTGTGTCCCTTTTATACCCATATATGGAGTTCTTTGTCAGGCATGCCCAAAGATGTCAGAATGATGTTAGAACAGGACGGCTCCATATGGAGATCAGGTCCAGAGCCCGGGCAGAGTATTAAACTCTGATGCTGGCCTTCAAAGCAACCAAAGGTACTGTATGGCACATCTTGCAAGTCTGATCGGACCCTACAAACCCTCTCACGTGCTCAGATCAGCCAATGCAGGGGAGCTGGAAGTACATTCAGTAAAAATGCCGGGACAACGCTCCACACGTCCCAAACTCTTCTCCCTTCTGCCTCCAAAACTATGGAATGCACTTCCCATTGCAATCAGGCCTCTTCAGACTCCATCTTGGCCCGTAGCACTTGCCTTAGCCTTGACGACCTTAGCAGGCGTATGCAAAGGCTCAACTTATGTGATTTAGATTTTATGTAGACGTGGCTCTCTATAGTGTATATGCATAGTTTCATTATATACTGTAGATATTCCACTGTTAGACGGATGTTAGGTTCTTAACTTATATTCGTGTGATTCTTGATGACTATTTTGTATGTATTTGATGTATTACCATGCTTACTGTAAATCGCTCTGGATTAAGAACGTCTGCTAAATGCCTAAATTGTCTCAACAACGCAGTCTCACTCCAGTCCCAAGATGGCAAACGGGTGACTTCTTGGGACGTCACGGAGGGAGGATCTGAGTGAAGATTCCGTCACCCTTGGCTTTGAGAACGGCACTTCCGCATTCCTGGAGTTCTCAAGTGCCCGGGACGGCACCGGATGACTGGAAGGGGGTCCCCCCCTTCCAGTCATCTGGTGCTGTCGTTTGACGTTTGGTCACATTTGTCCCCTAGAACTCTAATCACAATATGCTTTTTGGGGAGGTCTCAACAACATGAGGAGACATTGCTCACTGTGCAGCCACACACACACACACACACGCACACGCGCACACACACACACACAGAGTATAGCATGACCTGTCAGCAGGTCCTCCTGCTTCAGAACCATGTGTGTGTGTGTGTGTGTGTGTCTCCTTAGCAACCCGTAGCATTTAGGTTCCACTTGGGTGTCTGTGTCTCTGCTCTCTGGGGTCAACCCTAGGAGTTCTCAGGATTCTCCACATTCCTTGTCTGATGTTTCTTTTCCTTTTTATTTTTGCTTGTTCCCTATATCGTGTTCAGATCTGCTGCTGCAGCTAGTGAAACCTGCATTGTGACCAGTCCATGACCGACCCCCTGTAAGGTACACACACACACACACACACACACACACACACACACACACACACACACACACACACACACACACACACACACACACACACACACACACACACACACACACACACACACACACACACACACACACACAACTGTACTTGTCCACTGCTGTCTGCCTGAGTGTGAAGCTGGCTTCCTGTTGGGATTTTAATGAGTCTTTGGATGTGAAAGAGAGAGATCTCTGATATTGTTGCTGTGAAAGAGAGAGATCTCTGATATTGTTGCTGTCTATTCCCACATGAGTTCATTATGCGGTTCATGTCCTTCGCATTACAATTGTAGAATATTTAGTTACACAAGCACTGTATATGAACCCATCGCAGATACACATTTCTCCATGTCTCCCTGCTACATTTAGATCATGTCTGTCTCACCTAGACACAGGATCTGACACGAGTTTTTGACGTAATGGTCAAGAATCAAGATTCAATTTATCCCCTGAGCAAGCAGGCAGGCTTTATTTGATCAATGGTAAAAATGTCAGCACTTGCACAGGAAACGGGGTTCAAATCCATGGTAGAAGAGGAAAGTTACGTCGTGAAATATATATTTCAAAACGTATTAAACATATGTGAAAATAATTTGTACACGAGTTGCCTACTGGCAGTGCGCACATGATATTTGGTGCTGATCGATCCAGCTGTTTGCAAGAATACCAACAGGGTTAATCAGCATATTAGTCATGGATTAAAGTTCTCAGTCGCCACGACTGATTTCAGTCATTTGGATTCCATGGAAGTCAGCATGTCTTCTATAGAAGTGTGTCCTGCACCAAAAATAAGCTATCTACAAGCTTAAAACACGTTGCAGTGCGACGTGTTGTAAGTTTGTAGATAGCCTATTTTCAGTTATTAGTTACCAGTATTTCAGTCTTCCAGAAAACTCTAATGATCTCAGATATTTTAGAACCGCAATCATTAACGCCTCAGTTTCTTCAACTGGTTAGCTGTATGGCTACCAAAACATCCTCATTTTACATATTGTGTTAAGTGTGTAGGACACAAAGCGCTAGGGCTTTCACTTCTAGTGATTTTGACTAGTTGACTAGTTGCCTAATTTACTAGTCGACTATTTTGTATTTATTTTTTTATATATATTTGATCTTGAGGTCTACAAAAACAGGAAAAAAAAAGAAAAAAAACTTCCTTCAACCAGAAACCTAACCACAAGCACGACGCAACGCATGTAGGACCAACGCACAACGGGTGATGCGCATGTCGGACGTTTGGTGTGTTGGATAAGCGTGCGCACCCCCCTTTCACGCTGTTTCACAAATTACATATTAGGACTTGGCCTAGCAACATTTTTCAGTTAAGTTGTGAGATTTTATTTAGCTTTAATCCATGATATTAGTACACACTCACTTCGCTCTCTCTCTCTCTCTCTCTCTCTCTCTCTCTCTCCGTCTTACAGTTAACCCCTCTCGTGTCATGATGATGTCGGTGGACGTGACCAATCGTAACGGCCCTGCCGCCACCCCGCCCACGTCGCTCAGCCTCCGCTCCTCCCACAACCAGCTGCTCAGCGGCGAGGTCATCAAGCAGGGCTCCGCCTGCACGCCGCCCAAGTGTCGCAAGAAGTACGCCCTCACCAGCATCCAGTCGGCCATGGGCCTCGGAGATGTCGCCGCCGGGCCCCCACCCTCTGGGTCGCCAACATCGTCCTCGCCCGCCGCCGTGGCCTCCTCGGCGACGCCCAACAACCCCAAGCTGGCTAAGAACGGCGTGAACCAGCTCCGCAAGGCTGGCCAGGATCACAACAAGAACACGACGGGTGGCGGCGAGTCGCCCGAACCCGAGTCCAACAACCCGACGACGGAGGACAACGTCGTCAACGCGGCGGCCCCGGAATGCCAGACTCTGACCGATGACGAGCGAGACGAGGACGAAGGCGACGACGATGACGATAGTGACGTTATCGAGCTCGCCTACGAGCCGACCAGCCCTGACCCCGCTGCCGACCCAGAGCCCGAGCGGAACGCCCGCTCGGAGCAGCAGCAGGAGGAGGAGGAGGAGTGGAACGTCATCGTGGTCCCCGAGGCAGAGCTGAACTCCAGCAACGTGTCGCCTCCGGGTCTCGACGACAACAACGCAGACGACGGCGACGACATCAGCATCCTGTCCGAGAAGGAAATTATGTCGAAGATGAAGATCGAGGAGGTGGAGGTGGAGGAGGTGCCGGAGCAGCAGGAGGAGGAGAAGGTGGAGGAAAAGAGGCCCCTGCTGCTGCTGATCAGAGACGAGAGTCCGCTGGACGACAACCTCAAAGCTCCTCCGGGCATCATCGGACTCATCTCTGACCTCCACCCCAACCTCAAGCTCCTCAAGTCGAGCAAAGACTCCCCGCCCGGGGTGCCTCCTCCTCCCTCCTCCTCCCCGCCCCGGCAGGCCTGCAGCCCCGAGGACGCTCCCCTGCTCTCCGTGGCCTCCTCCTCCTCCTCGTCCTCCTCCTCCTCGCCGGAGACCAAGAAGGACAGGAGGACAGGCGCCAAGACGGACTGCGCTCTGAACCGCATCCAGAACCTGAACCCCAGCGACGAGGAGTCCAGCTGGACCACCCTGTCCCAGGACAGCATCACCCCGGAGGAGACGGGTACGTGCCACCGTTTGAATTGAATTGATAAAGAGCATCTGCAAAATGGCTAAAGTTGTTAATACGAAAATGGCTAAAGTTGTTAATACATTTTCCTGTGCGTGCGCACACACACACAGGCACAAACAGACTACAGAATACTGTGTGGTAACAGCATCTTATGAGCTTGTGGTGTGTGTGAGGTCAGCTGCTGTGCTGTGTTTTTCCTTCCTTCGTGTGCAACTTAGTGGTTTCCCTGTTACTGTATGTTGATGACATGTTTTCTCTCGGGTGTGTGTGTGTGTGTGTGCGTGTGCGTGTGCGTGCGTGCGCGTGCGTGCGTGGCTACGTGCACTGACCTCCAGTAATGTGCTGGAACCTGAATAATAAACAGTAAAGCCTCCCCTAGCCTACAGTACTGTATATCTCCCAGAATCCCTTTAGAGCAGGAAGTGCTACTGAGGCCCCAGAGAGTGGATGGGAAGCTAGGTCAGCTTAGCTGTGTGTCCACATTCATTTATTTGTGTGTGTGTGTGTGTGTGTGTGTGTGTGTGTGTGTGTGTGTGTGTGTGTGTGTGTGTGTGTGTGTGTGTGTGTGTGTGTGTGTGTGTGTGTGTGTGTGTGTGTGTGTGTGTGTGTGTGTGTGTGTGTGTGTGTGTGTGTGTGTGTGTGTGTGTGTGTGTGTGTGTGTGTGTGTGTGTGTGTGTGTGTGTGTGTGTGTGTCGGTGGCAGTCACCGGTCAAGCAGTGAGAAGTGGAGGTGAAATACAGTGCGTCTTTGTCTCTCTATCTTCCTCTAATCATTGGGTCTTTTCCTCCAGCGCTGTGAGCCTTCAGTCCTCTAGCCCTGCCTCATTGTCCTGTGAGCCTTCAGTCCTCTAGCCCTGCCCCATTGTCCTGTGAGCCTTCAGTCCTCTAGCCCTGTCTCATTGTCCTGTGAGCCTTCAGTCCTCTAGCCCTGCCTCATTGTCCTGTGAGCCTTCAGTCCTCTAGCCCTGTCTCATTGTCCTGTCCACTGTGAGCCTTCAGTCCTCTAGCCCTGCCTCATTGTCCTGTGAGCCTTCAGTCCTCTAGCCCTGTCTCATTGTCCTGTCCACTGTGAGCCTTCAGTCCTCTAGCCCTGCCTCATTGTCCTGTGAGCCTTCAGTCCTCTAGCCCTGCCTCATTGTCCTGCTGTGAGCCTTCAGTCCTCTAGCCCTGCCTCATTGTCCTGTGAGCCTTCAGTCCTCTAGCCCTGCCTCATTGTCCTGCTGTGAGCCTTCAGTCCTCTAGCCCTGCCTCATTGTCCTGTGAGCCTTCAGTCCTCTAGCCCTGCCTCATTGTCCTGTGAGCCTTCAGTCCTCTAGCCCTGCCTCATTGTCCTGTGAGCCTTCAGTCCTCTAGCCCTGTCTCATTGTCCTGTCCACTGTGAGCCTTCAGTCCTCTAGCCCTGCCTCATTGTCCTGTGAGCCTTCAGTCCTCTAGCCCTGTCTCATTGTCCTGTCCACTGTGAGCCTTCAGTCCTCTAGCCCTGCCTCATTGTCCTGTGAGCCTTCAGTCCTCTAGCCCTGTCTCATTGTCCTGTCCACTGTGAGCCTTCAGTCCTCTAGCCCTGCCTCATTGTCCTGTGAGCCTTCAGTCCTCTAGCCCTGCCTCATTGTCCTGCTGTGAGCCTTCAGTCCTCTAGCCCTGCCTCATTGTCCTGTGAGCCTTCAGTCCTCTAGCCCTGCCTCATTGTCCTGCTGTGAGCCTTCAGTCCTCTAGCCCTGCCTCATTGTCCTGGCATAACCTTGTCTGACATTTGTCTTCTTGCCCCTGGGCCGCATTTATCTTTTTTTCCTGATTCGCTGAGTCGAGCGATTCTTTGATTTTCTTTTCTTTTTTTTCTCTCCCCCCTATCCAGCCTTCCATCTTGCTCCTTTATCTTGCTGCACTGCACTAAACACATGAGGAGGCTGGGAAACAAGCCGTAAATATTTACTGTTCGGATGCAGTTAAAATACGCACGCACGCACTCACTCACTCACGTCACGCACGCACTCACTCACGCACGCGCTGACACACGCGCGCAGAGGACAGTGGATCTGCAGTATTCCATGTGAGCCCCTCCATATGTACTGTACCTGGGGCTGTGTGTGTGTTATGAGAAGAGGTTTACATGTTGAGCCTGCTGCTGATCCCCAGACAGTCATGTGGGTCTGACATGATGGGGAAGTATCTGAGCTTCTAGCGACGGCCGCGGTTGTTCATACAGAGAGCATGGATTAGAGTTCTCAGTCGCCACGACTGAATTCAGTCTTTGGGATTCCACAGCAGCCAGTATGTCTTCCATGGAAGCATGTCTTTGTACTGAAAATAGCCGATCTACAAGCTCACATATACGTCGCAACGATGAATGAGTATTTGAAGTGGTCAAGCTAGAAATAGAGGTATTTTCCAAAAAACGGTAATGCTCTCGAATATATATCATACAATTAAAGCCTTGATAATAGAAATATAGAATGATTGCATAGGAAACAGTTCATGCTGTTTCACAAATCACAGATTGGGACTGACAGAAATCCTGATGATATTTTATTCAACTCTATTCCATGAGAGAGGAGGGAGCACTATAGGCAGCATTTAGTGCACTGGTTCCCAAACACTGGCTCGGGACCTTAGAGTATATATTGACCCATTCTGGGTTAATATATACTTTTTGGTGTTTAACCATTATTGAAAAATAGCAGATCTACAAGCTTACAAGCTTGTAGGTCTGCTATTTTTGAAAAATCGTGAAAATGTGGCACAAATTTGGAATACATATTCTTCAGAGCGAACGTTTTTAACTCAAATCTTTGCTTCTGGGGAGGTCCCTGGAACAACATATTTTGAGATGGGGGTCGGTGGCCAATTACATATAGTTTTGGGGCTCCTTGACCTGAAATAGTTTGAGAACCACTGACATAGAAACATAGGTTTTTCAGAAAACTGGATTTAGAAGACATTTGTAGAATCGAGCTCCGGTCTAAATGGGTTAATAGTCACCGGATTTCTCCTCTCATCCACTTTCATTGAGTTGCTCACCCAGTGGGCGTGGTTCCGGGTTGGAAACAGTGCATTCTGGGATTGCTTATGGGCCAGACGTGAACGCGCGGGACCGTCATTGGACTATCATTGTGTGCGTTCATGTATGAAACTGGCCAAACAGCATTGACCACGCCTCCAGGTCTTAAGTGAAGTCATAAGAACTGGTACATAAGACACGCATAATACTGCCCATAGTGTTCTCGTGTTATGGGCCCATACGTGAACGTGCGCAATGCATAGTGCTGGCTCGAGCTGCAATACCAAATTCGGCCACTGTCTTTTTCGCAAAGAAAATGGAACCAAATGGACCCGTACATTAACATTGATTTTACGATATAAACCGGGGGTCTCAGAGATAGAAATGACATTAAATGGGGGTCTGTAGACTAATATGCATGTCAAACTGGGGGTCCTTGAAATTATACTGGTTGAGAATCACTGCTAGAGCCGTCAAAATCTTCTCTTATGGGGGTCCCTGGCATATCTTTTTCAAATGGGGGTCCGCGGGCTCATCAGTGTCAATTTGGGGGTCTTTCCATCATAGGGTTCTTCCTGGCGGATACCCCTGGATTCACCCCTGGTGTGCCACCTGCATGTGATTTGTTATGCAAAACCCCCTTTAACCACTTAAACCCTGTGTACTTAGTTTGTCAGGGGTCCCCCAGGGCTCTAGACAAGGTCTGCCAGTATTTACCTCTAGTCTACACCAGGGGTTCTCAACGTTTTTGGCCGGGGACCCCCGGAAATGCTTTGGCAATGTCTCGGGACCCCCGCCCCGCCCCCCAATATAAATTGACTGCTACAATAACCTTAACCCATTTTGGGCGGGAACCCCTTTTGGTGTTTTAAGCATTATGTTATAATTTAGCTATTGAAAAATAGCAGATCTACAAGCTCATAACGCGCCACCGAGTGTCGCGCTACGAGCTTGTAGGTCTGCTATTTTTGAAAAATCGTGAAAATGAAATTTAAAAAAACATCTTTTTTTTTTAAATAATTTGGGGACCCCCTAAAATAGAACGAGAAAGAGAACCTCTAGTCTACACCATGGGTTTTAAACCAGTGCAATGCAGGTGGTCCCTGGCCATGCATTCCGTAATACTTTGAGAGGGTACTTGGGGTGTCCTGTTTGGTCCAGGGAAAAGAGTTGATGCATTCAAATATGGCTGTAAGAAGCACAACAAAAATGTTGTGCTTCTTGCCAAATGATATCCCTGCTCTTTACGGGTAATAAAATGCTTTGAGGCGCTGAGCTGAGCTCATGAATGTAGCCTGTGATAGTGTGATTAGTGAATAACAAGGAAGGAAAAAAGAAAAAACGAATCTTAATGGTACATGAACCCCCACCACGATTGTGTCAGGTGGGTCTATAATGGACCCACCCGACACAATAGTCGTACCGGTGGTTCCCAGGTTGCTGTTATAGTCAGGATGGTGGTCCCTGGGTCAAAATCTGTTGAAAACCCCTGCTCTACACCAAATCTCTTAGCTGACAATAGCCAATCATGCTCAAAACATGTCACGTTGCGAGTTGTGATGCGTTGAGAGCTTGTGGATCCGCTATTTTTGCCTAATGTTTACCCGAATATAGGGACATTTAGGGTTCATGTGGTTAAACTCGTACATACTTCCAATGTCTTCTGATGATATTAAATGCCATGCTAGCTAAACGTGGGAGTTTCTATAGGCTTCACCTTTTGCCATGGTGATGGAATGTGCCTCCTGAAACTAAATAAAATGGCATTTCATTCATTTGAATCCTTCCATCACATATTATTGATCAGGTTTGAGGTCAAATAACAAGTTCAGTAGTAGATTGACTGGAAGGACATGATGCCATAATAACCTTGTTTTGGTGTAATTTGATGCAACCCAAATGGCTGCCGCTGAATTCCATTTGAAGCAGTTAAGAGCTTTGGCTTACTCATAGTTTGTCATCCTTGTAAACGGTCGTCATTGCTGAGGAAGGCAGTGTGGGTGCCAGTCAGACATTGCTTGCCTGTACTCGCTTTCTTGCTGGTCGTCTCAACAACAGAAGACTTAACTTTGGGAGCACATGTTAAAAGCTGGGCGTCGCGTGTAATTTGACCCTTGAAAAAACACCTTCTGCCGTGTCCGTTTGTTGTAAACACATGCTGTGGAATACGGCACTCCCGTTTGCCAGACTGTGAGCCTTGACCTTTGACATGTGTTTTCAGCTGTTTTGAGCTTCCCATCTCTCAGAGTGAGTGTCTCAAAGAGCCCTAGTGTTGTTGAGAGCTTTCAGCACGGCTGTGCCCCGACCCCGCGCAGCCTCTCTCTCTCTAAATGGTAAATGGAGCATTTATATAGCGCTTTTTATCCAAAGCGCTTTTCATAGATTCTGCATTACATTCACCCATTCATCATGGAAACCATGCAAGGCACCAACCTGCACATCAGTGTCTTGCTCAAGCACAGGGGTCACCAAGACTTGGTCTTGTCTGTGGCACATTTTTAGATTTTCTGTTTTACACACCATTGTAATGTTCTTATTTTGATCATAAGTCCCACTTACTGAATGTTAAGTCTCCAGGTTTTCTTCAGAATATGTATGACAATTATTTACTACGACTCTACATCACATTAGGAGTCCACTAGTACTAGTGGTTCTCAAATGTTTTATTTGCAAAGACCCTCTTAACTCAGAGTTACAGAACTGTTATGGTCATTCAGGGCTAACTATTTATGTGTTTTCTGGTTATATTATTGTCCACTTATGTCCGTGGCAAAAATGGAATGTGACAAACAGGCACGGACTGGCACAGAAAATCAGCCCTGGCATTTGTGGTCCTCACCGGCCCAAAGGCGGCCCAAAGACCCTACTATGTCATGTTTTATTACTTTTTCTTATTGTTTTGGCTCAGCCCCGGCCCCTTGACTGCCTAGCCCTTCTGGCATCTGCCAGAATTGCCAGACTGTCCAGTCCGGGCCTGGTGACAAAATGTCCACCACAAGCCAACATGACGATGACCCCTGCTCAAGGACACTTGGACACTAACACTGCATGGGAACTCACGGTTCCCATCCGGCCGCTCTATACCTCTGAGCCACTGCCGCCCCTCTCTCTGCTGATAGGGCTGTCACCATTATCACATTTTACTTTTGATGATTCATTGTCACTCAAATAATTGCGATTAGTGATTGAATTGTGTTTCTGTTGAACATTATTAATTAAAAATTACATTTCTGTTTGGCTTTTAGCCTTTGTAAAACAAGATATGACTGTAACACATTAAATAACACTAATAGCCCATATACAATTTACTCAAATGTGTTGAGCTTGTAGATGGCAATATATTGTCATTTTTAACATGGAAATGAATATGACGATTATAGCGATTATTACTAGCTCCAAACAGCTGAAAACGCGTGTCAGAGGTCAAGGCTCCCAATTGACTTTGCATTTGTTTATATTAAAAGTGATGTTTGAGACATGTGAGTGAATGGGTTGGTAGTTCTCCCAGTTCCTCATTCACAGTGAATGGCTTGGTAGTACTACTCCCAGTTCCTCATTCACAGAGCTCAGAAGCAGCAGACAAATATTATCGGTACCATTTGGACTTAAGGTCCATATGGTACCTCTACCGAAGGGGACTACCCTAAGGTTCTGTGTATTATAGGTACTAAACCTGTACGTCCCCGTGGCAGTCGGCCACCGGCCTACTTGGGAGTTAGAGTGCAAAGTGTGTGTGAAAGGTGGAGTGTGTAGAGGCTGGAAATTGCACAGGTGAAAGGAGTTGGCCTCATTAGGCCCACTGGCAGAGTCTGGCCCAGGTGAAAGGAGTTGGCCTCATTAGGCCCACTGGCAGAGCCTTGCCCAGGTGAAAGGAGTTGGCCTCATTAGGCCCACTGGCAGAGTCTGGCCCAGGTGAAAGGAGTTGGCCTCATTAGGCCCACTGGCAGTGCCTGACCAGAGCCTTTTGTGGTGGTTCTGGACAACCGTGGGTCCGACCGACTTGATACCGGGCACTGCAGTCCCTGCGGGGGTGTGGAGTACTGTGTAGTAGTCTCCATAATATACGACCAGTCTTTCTCTCGAGGGTCATTTGGTTTGGCAGAGAGAATGTTTACCCCTTACACCAGTTATAAAATTATATGGAAAATAAGTATATAATATACAGTGGTGTCATGCTCGTAGAACGCAGTACCACGCCGTGGTACCAGTAATCTTTTGACGTGCACGCGCAGGGACGGAACGGAACGGTGCATCTGCGTGCACGCTAGAACGCGCCCCCCCCTAGATTCAAGAGAAGACGCACCTAATCAACCTTGCGTCACTAGACTTTCCAAGACGCACACTAGTACCCAACTACCCACTACCCAGTGGTCTAGGTCAGGGGTTCTCAACGTTTTTGGCCGGGGACCCCCGGAAATGCTTTGGCAATGTCTCGGGACCCCCGCCCCGCCCCCTCCCGACCCCCAATATAAATTGACTGCTACAATAACCTTAAACCATTTTGGGCGGGAACCCCTTTTGGTGTTTTAAGCATTGTTATAATTTAGCTATTGAAAAATAGCAGATCTACAAGCTCATAGCGCGCCACCGAGTGGCGCGCTACGAGCTTGTAGGTCTGCTATTTTTGAAAAATCGTGAAAATTAAATTTAAAAAAAAACCTATTTTTTTTCTTTTTTTTGGAATAATTTGGGGACCCCCTAAAATAGTTTGGCGACCCCCCGAGGGGTCGCGACCCACGGGTTGAGAACCCCTGGTCTAGGTTTACTGGCGCCCTCCCCCCCTACTTTCACGCCGTGTCAAGTACCGTGCCTACTACTTTGCATAACAACAGGACAGCTTTAACTGTTTATACCTGAGCGCACGGTAAGCATGCACACTTACATCAGTAGGCTATGGCTCCAGTAGGCTACTGCTGCTGTGTGGTGTTCTGCACACAAGAAGAATGCCTCGATCCTCCAGAACAGATTCATTCGTCCAAAGCAAACTCTTTAGTTTCGCTAGTGTGCAGTAAAGATGTTTGTCTGACTATTTTAAGTCTACTTTTGTGTTTGTGTCTAAAACTCTCATACACTATTTAACAATAGGCAGGCTATATCAGCTGTTCTGTGTTGCGCACATGCACGCACATGCGCGCACGCGGCGTCATTAAAACGCTGTGGTACCAGTAAAAAAAATGACACCACTGATAATATAGATGTATTAATTCATATTAATACTACTTTATTATTTGCCTACATGTAGTCGTTAACGATAATAGGGCAGAGAGTCTAAATACAGCTGCAAGAGATACGTACTGTAGTCTCTCTCTCTCTCTCTCTCTCTCCCTCTCTCTCTCTGCATCTCTGTCCGTCTCTCATAGGGACTGAACACTGTTGTTTTTCCAAGTGTATGTTAGAATCCTCTGGTGATGTTGTGGATTAGAGTGCCAGTGTTACACTGCTTTCACACAAAGGCGTAAAAACACAAACACACACACACACACACTCACACTCACACACACACACACACTCACTTACCTGAGGAATGGTATCGACAATGCCCTTGGTGTTCTCACGCAGCAGTATGCGAGCATCCCAGTGAGTGAACACAGCCCTGCAATATTGTGGACTAGTTTGCAGCAGGTAAAAAAAAGACATTTTCACACTTTAGTGGGTGACTAGTTCATTCACCCACCTGCTCTATTTCGCTCACCGTCTCTCTACCTCTCACAAACATCTATATCAGTGGTTTCCTGTCAAGGACCCCTACAGTGATATGTATCCAGACCCCAATTTGAAAAGATTTTGGGCCAGTGAGCCCATAAAAGATTTGCCAACATTTTGCTCTGTCTGAAAATGTTCTAAAATGGCAGATGATCTACTGCAAGCTCAACAGCTCGCCGCGGCGATGTGACGCATTGTGATCTCGGGAAATAAATCGTCATGTGTCCGAATAGCCGGAAATTAAAGTGGGCCTTAAAGGGTTTTAAACTGTTCCTCATTTAGCTGGAGACCCCCAGGAACCCCCGTAAAGGACCCTTCGGGGTCCCTAGACGAGAAGGAGTGCTCTATATACAGTAGGCTACTGTACCTTCGTCTCCCCCATCTCTCTCTCTCCGTTCCCCTCTGATCTCCCTCCATGTGCTGAACCGCTGTGCGATGCTGCAAGAACGCTGATCCGGTGGGGTTGCTAGGACAACGGAGGAGAGAGGCTTGTAGGAGAAAGGAGGGAGCGAGATGTAGAGGAATAAGCCAACATAAAGATGTTAGTTCTATATCGAGGGTGAAGACGGGCATGTCAAGCGGAAGCGTCTTATGGTTCATGTTTTGTTTTCTGAGCCAGTATGTGTGTGTGGGTGTTTGAGTGAGTGAGTGAGCGTGCACCTTGTGTACTGTATCTGGCACGGGGAAAGGGAAGGCAGCCTTTGAGATGAGATGTTGTTGTTGACGTTCCACATATGAGGGAACGGGGTGACAGTGACAAACACAAGCGCCTCTCTCTCTCTCTCTCTCTCTCTCTCTCTCTCTCTCTCTCTCTCTCTCTTCTCTCTGTGTTTCTCCTGTCATGTCCATATTCTCCTTCTTTTCTCCCTCTTCTATGTCTTGCTGTCTTTCTTTCTCTAACTCCTCTTTCCCCTCTCATTCCTAGCGTCAACACCCCATCTTTCTCTGTTTCTCCTCTCTCTCTCTCTCCTCTCCTCTCCTCTCTCTCTGTCTCTTTCTGGTATATTGTCTCTCTCTCTCTCTCTCATACCTCGCCAGGCTGCGTGCGGTCGGTCGGTCGGTCACACACAGGCACCGGCTGCAGCCGTCATAGCTACAGTAACTATGATGCTGGGGAAAGACTACATGCTGGCCATTGTGATTGTCAACTACGAGGGTAGGTGACACTGATGCGTTGTCTGCAGTAGTCTCTGGGGACGGCCGGGCAAGCACGCTGTGACGCTGCTACTGTGTGTGTGTGTGTGTGTGTGTGTGTGTGTGTGTGTGTGTGTGTGTGTGTGTGTGTGTGTGGGGGGGGGGGGGGTGGGTGGGTGTGTGTGTGTGTGTGTGTGTGTGTGTGTCTCGTGTGTGTGTGTGTGTGTGTGTGTCTCTCTTGTGTGGGTGTGTGTGTGTGTGTCTCTTGTGTGTGTGTGTGTGTGTGTGTGTGTATGTATGCCTTTATTGCCTTCTGTGTTGTGGGTGTGTGTGTGCCTGTCAGCTCTGATAGGAGGAAGTTCATGGCTGTGATTGTGTGTGTTTCTGTTTGTGCGTAGATTCTGCTACCTGTCTGGCCGTTGGGATATAGTGTGTCTGCTGCGGTGTGTGTGTGTGCACTGTGCACGCACATGTCAGCATGTGTGTTGGCGTGTGTGCAGTGTACGCGTGTGCATGTGCGTGTCGGCGTGCGTGCAGTGTACGCGTGTGTTGTGCTGTTGAAGATCAGTATTCTCCCCACCAACTACACTCAGCTCTGCTCTGGTGCGAGGCTGCATGCTAATGGCTACGTAGCGGGGCTGTAGCACTGTGCTGTGAGCTGAACATACTAATGGCTACGTAGCGGGGCTGTAGCACTGTGCTGTGAGCTGAACATACTACCTACAGTCCTACACATGCATGCAACTATACAGCATGTTGGCTAAGTGGTAGCATAGCATAGCATCCATAAGCACTGAAGGAGTAGTACAGGAGAAGGAATAACACTAACAGAAGCTATCACTGGTAAGTTAGTGTTGATTTACTGCGTAGACTCAAACAGCAGCCAGTACTAAATCAGTCTGTGGTGTGTGTCTGCGCGCGCATTCAGGTGCAACCGTGCAAGTGATCTCTTCACGCGCGCGCGCGCGCGCGCGCACACACACACACACACACACACACACACACACACACACACACACACACACACACACACACACACACACACACACACACACACACACACACTGTGTGTGTGTGGCTATTAGCTCTGACCTAATTCTTATGCTCGTAAAAAAGGCTACATCTCCCAGAAGCCACTGCTGCACAGCTCGCCGCTGTTCTCTGTGTTCTCAAACCTCAAGGCACGTGAGGCTGTGTGTGTGCAGAGTGCAGACAACTCAGTACAAGTTCTTTTCCATTTTATACTTTTTAGCGAACTGGTTTTAGTAGGGGGTGTGTGTGTGTGTGTGTGTGTGTGTGTGTGTGTGTGTGTGTGTGTGTGTGTGTGTGTGTGTGTGTGTGTGTGTGTGTGTGTGTGTGTGTGTGTGTGTGTGTGTGTGTGTGTGTGTGTGTGTGTGTGTGTGTGTGTGTGTGTGTGTGTGTGTGTGTGTGTGTGTGTGTGTGTGTGTGTGTGTGTGTGTGTGTGTGTGTGTGTGTCCGTCTCAATCTCTGGACTGACGCAGTCGTCATTGTAACATATGGCCTGCTGTCGTGGCGACAGACCCATGGGCCGTGTTTTATCTGCCTGGTCAGCAGTTCAAGAACCCCCTGCTCACGCACGCACACACCGCGCATACCACACACACACACACACACACACACACACACACACACACACACACACACACACACACACACACACACACACACACACACACACACACACACACACACACACATGCTGCGTGCGTGTGTCTGCGCACACACAGTTAACCAGTCCTTCATGGACTTACAGAGCTTATATCACCTTTATGAGCTGCTACAGCACCTAATGCAGTGTCATTTCATCCCTACTACCAGGTAGTTTGTCAAGAACCCCCTGTCCACGCACGCACGCACGCACGCACGCACGCACGCACGCACGTACAAACAGAAGCAAAAACAAGACAAATGTGTGTGTTTTCAACATGCTTGCTGGTGTCGGGTATCTAAAAACTTTTGATGTGAGGCCACTCTAATAAGAAGTGCCAAAAGAAAGATTAAGTATTGCTGTTCCAGCTGAATCCACTGTAAGCATAGAAGGGTGAAGGGTTTTCTCCAAACACATCATGAATTGTGTTAACACAGCCATCTGCTTACACATGGAAATTGCAAGACTTGAATGAACCAGAGTGGCTTTGAAGTTTGTCTGTGTAGTCGGAAAGGACCACATTTGCATCAATATCATCTTATCATTTTCATACCATGCTGTAATGCAGGGGTTTTCACCCTTTTTCATATCAAGACCCATTGTTTATTTGGCATTTGAGCCACGGACCACCATTCGATGACATTAAGCCTCTCAGACCCAAAACGAAAGAATATTTTGTTATAGTTGGATTAACAGTAATGTTTGTAGATGTTTAACAAAAATGTAACTCTTGAGAGCGTAAAATGAAACTAATGAACTAAAGGGTCCATTTGGTTTCATTTTACACTCTCAAGAGTTAAAGATCTATAACGGTCCATTTGGTTACCAACTCTCCATCATTTAGCTGGGAGTGGGGACCACCAGGAACCCCCTCAAGGACCACTGGTGGTCCTCGGACCACTGGTTGAAAACTGCTGCTGTATTGAACAGCATGAATAATGGCTTCTTCAAAAATCTAACAAACCATGATATACTTTGGACAATGTTGTAAAAGTAAACGGTGGGATAGAATCATGTCTTCTTCGTAGCCAAATGTGGCTTTACTTCACAGTCATGTCAGCCTGTGGTGGAAAGTAACTACTGTAAGTGCATTTACTTAAATACTGTACTTAAAGGGGAAAACCACCCATTTTCAAAATTTTACTATGTCATTAATATACCTTAGAGCTGTTGTGTGGAAATAATAAAAAAGTCCCCCCCATTCTGTGTTTCCTAGAACTGTAATTATGACATCATCAAGATGTGTTTCACCATGTTAATGATTTTTTTCAGACCTCTAGTTCTAGGAAACACAGAATGGGGGAACTTTTTTATTATTTCCACACAACAGCTCTAAGGTACATTAATGACATAGTAAAATGTTGAAAATGAGTGGAATGCCCCTTTTAAGTACAATTTTGAGGTATTTGTACTTTACTTTGGTATATTCCAACACATTGTGAGTTTGTAGGTCGGCTATTTTCAAACGTTTTTTGAATACATTTGAACACACAGCTTACTCTTACACACAGCCTACTCTGCTGTACGGCTCAGTTATGTATCATCTACTTGCTTCATTAATGAATTGTCTAGGACCCGAAATAGGTCACAAGCCTGTAGTGGGTTTGCTCCTACGTGACATTTCTCTCATGAAACTAGGCCAGTAGAATAGGCTAAGATAATAAGTTAGGCAAGGGTCCCTGGCTGAAGAAAAGATCACCATTACAGTACGTAAACCTTAATGTAGATAAATGCACGATTTTCATTTAAATTGGATCCAATATACTGTGCGTGCGTGCGTGCGTGCGTGCGTGCGTGCGTGCGTGCGTGCGTGCGTGCGTGCGTGCGTGTGTGTGTGTGTGCGTGTGTGTGCGTGCGCATGTCACCGTTGTTAGTAGACAGACAGACACATCCAGATACTTGACAGCTGGTAACCCCAGTCAAGCGTCTGTGGATATAACTCCGGAATGGGAGGCTTAATTTTACGGCTGTTACAGGTCAATTTGAACCATGCCCCCAGCAGCAATGGTGTGTGTGTGTGTGCACGTGCGCAGTGTTCTGTGCGCTTGTGTAATATGAGTGAGATGCCCATTAGATACGTACTGGCATTTAGTGCCTTTTTACCGTTCTTACGGAAAATCTAATAAATGAAGTGTGTGTGTGTTTCCCCCTCCAGACATCTGGAGTGAACAGTCCTTCCAGACGGACCCTGACCTGCCTCCAGGATGGAAGAAGATCACGGACATGGCCGGCATCTACTACTGGCACATCCCCACGGGCACCACCCAGTGGGAGAGGCCCGCCACGCACCCCCCGGCAGCACCCAGCGGACCCTCGCAGCAGCCCGACGCCCTGCTCGCCAACGGCAACGACGTTTCCACGCCGCGCAAGCAGTCCCTGGGCTCCCTCACGCCTTCACCCACACCTGATCATGAGGTAAACACAGTGCTGGAAAGGAACTACCTTACTTTGTAGGTTTTGATTATTATTAAATAGCATACAGTACACTAAGCACTCCAGCCTTATGGAAAAAAACATAGTCTTAAATTAAACGAGTACTTTTCCTTTTGGTACCTTTAAGTACACTGAAGACAATGCTTTTGTACTTTTACTCAATTGTATTCTCAATCCCAGACTTTTACTTCTAACGGAGTATTTCTAAAAGGCAGTATTTATACTTTTACTTTAGTAAAACATTTGAGTACTTTTTCCACCACTGGGTAAACGATCCCTGGGTTCCCTCACGCCTTCACCCACACCTGGCCGCGAGGTAAACACGTTGTTATTGTTCGACGGAAGCTTTCCATGTCCTGCTTCACATTGTGCAAATGGTGCCTTTATATGGCGCTTTTATCCAAAGCGCTTTACGTAGATTGTGCATTACACACACACACACACACGCGCGCACACGCACACTGGAACTGGGAGCCTCGTGGTCCCCATCCGGCTGCTCTACCGGCAATCTGATCCATACAGGATCCATACAGTGAGAGATATAAATCGTTGTATGATCTTCATAATCAATCTTGTAGAAGTGATTATGGTACCAAACACGGTGCTTGTGACGCTACTGACCAAATGGCGTCCGCACTACCGAGTGGTCAGGGATGGGAACAGAACAGTGAGGTTCACAGTTCCATCCTGGGTTCCCCTTCAGAGTTATAGTGTACTTGAAGTGTACTTGAGCAAGACTCTGAAGCCCTAATTTGCTCCCGATGTGCAGGTTGGTGCCTTGCATGGTGTCCTCCTCCTCCATCGGTGTGTGTGAATGTAATGCACTTTGGATAAAAGCGCTATATAAATGTACCATTTACAGAATACCTAGATATATTCATGTTATATCAATCAATGCCAAATGGTCTTGAGAGCGGGTATAAAAAAAACAGTGGTGGAAAAAGGTACTCAATTGTGTTACTTAAGTAAAAGTATCAATACTACTCCATTACAAGTGAAAGTCTAGAATTCAAAAGTATTGGCATCAAAATGTACCTAAAGTACTCATTATGCAGAATGTCTCACAATGCACATTGTGAGCTTGTAGATCGGCTATATTCAAAAGGCCGAAATGTAGATAGTGCTGAAGTGGTTAATGTATGTTTTGTAATAATTGTGCGTGTGTGCGTGTGTGTGTGTGCGTGCGCTGCAGTCGTCCCAGGCTGAGGCGGAGGTGTTCTTCGGTGCTTCGACCCGTTCAGGCAGCACTACCTCGGACAGCTCAGTGGAGCCTCTCTCAGCCCATGAGCCCATTCTCCCCACATGTGGATTTGTCAACAGCTGCTACTTTGTAAGTCACAATGTTTGCTGTATTACAACTCTTATTACTGTGATATCATGACGTGTATAAGATCAAAGGATGAATAGTAGCGCACAGACATTCGACTTCTTTCAACACAGATGCTCGCCCCACCGTGAACTGAGATAAAACAATGAAACGTTGAGCCGCAACACTCTTGTTAGTTACTTAGTTGTTTTTTCTTTTTCAAAAATACGACTGAAGTTTCCAGCCTATGCTCTTCTTCTATTCAGACACTGGAGTCTGAAGAGGAGCATGAACTCAAAACATCACTCATGTTATTCATTAATATGGGAACAACAACAGTGTGTGTGTGTGTGTGTGTGTGTGTGTGTGTGTGTGTGTGTGTGTGTGTGTGTGTGTGTGTGTGTGTGTGTGTGTGTGTGTGTGTGTGTGTGTGTGTGTGTGTGTGTGTGTGTGTGTGTGTGTGTGTGTGTGTGTGTGTGTGTGTGTGTGTGTGTGTGTGTGTTAATACGATTGATGATTCATTTATCTGCTAGCAAATAAAATGATTGGATCAGACGTCCTGTTTACTCCACAAGATAAAGGATGTTTCTGATTTGCACAAACAAAGAAACGGTTGTATCAGAATTGAATAACCCTACAGAATATGCATGGGAGAAGGCGAGCCCAGGATTAACCTGACCACAAGTACTGTACCACATCAAAACAGAACCAAAGCTGTACCAGGGGAGGAGCTTGCTGTTCCAACATATGGCCCTACCCAACCATGATAATGATAGTATAGTAAAATGTGGCATGTTTAATTTGATAGCCTATTTATTAACCGTTTCCGTACATAGGACGTCGCCACACGTCCTAGGGGTCCCAATCGACGCGTACATCCGACGTCCTCACACGTCTTAGCGCATCCTCAATGATACGGGGCGAGATAAGAATATTCTGAATTTTTTCCTTTTTTTTATTTGTCAGTTCGCCTTTCGGCTACCATATGCTACACTCTAGGCAATTGTTAGCTTACCATTGACTTAGCCGTTAGCACGGCAGAAAGAATGACTCGTCTCTCCTAATCCAGGGCGCTCTCCGTGGTGTTGAACGGATCGATATACTGGCGCTTCATTTCTGCTCCTCATCCGTCTCTCCTGCAAAATATGAACGCTTTTTGGATCATATATCGTAAACTAAAACGATCGCAATGTAAGCTAGCTATTTTCGGTCACTTAAAGTAGCTCCTCGCTCCTAGTCGAGGCTGAAGGAATGTTCGGGCTGCACACTGCCCTTACACAATGTAAATGATTTAACGAAGAGTGAATTGGCAACAGAAAATAATCAGTCATTTCTACTTCCGTTTGTCTGATATATTCTTTTAGGTAGAGCACTTGCATGATCCTGTGTAAAGCATCGCTCTGCACAGCACTCCTACAACAACATACATTGCTTATAGAGTTGTTTATCTGTCTTTTAGCGTACATTGTTTATCCTACTTATTCCAATGCTCGGTGTCACCGAGCATGCAGTAAGTATCAGTGTGGAAAGAGAGAAGTAGAGGCAGTGGCGTGCACAGATAGACACTAGGGGGTTCTAGAGCACCCCCTGCCCTTTTGGCAATGTGCCCTTTTGGAAAAAAAAAAAAAAAACTTTTTCTTTTTTTTTTCTTTTTCAAAAATAGCAGACCTACAAGCTCGTAGCGCGCCACTCGGTGGCGCGCTATGAGCTTGTAGATCTGCTATTTTTCAATAGCTAAAGCATAACATAATGCTAACACCAAAAGGGGTTCCCGCCCAAAATGGGTTAAGGCAACCGGCCGGTTCCACGCGCTGCACAAGTTGCCCTTTTTTTACTTGAGCACCTGCCCCTCTAAATGTCTGTGCACGCCACTGAGTAGAGGGGTGGAGTTGTGAGAGAGTGGTGGTGAGGACAGTCAATACTCGTATTGTTTCCGAGAGATGAGCAGCACTGACGCAAGTCAATCAGCTAATCAGTCAGTCAAGCAGAATGATGGAGAGAAACGGAGAGATGAAAGGAGATTGATAGAGAGCCGGCGTGGTGGAGATAAAACATTGATCCTGGAGAGAATGGACTTGACATTGACAGATTGACTGCAGAGTCAGACACACCACCGCGGTGAGGCGAGGAACTGACCTGCTGCAAGCTGTGGTGGAAAAAAGTACTCAAATGTTTTACTTAAGTAAAAGTATCAGTACTGTAATGTAGAAGTACTTCATTGCAAGTAAAAGTGCCACTGTTCAAAATGTACAAAAGTATTGGCAATTTGGCATCAAAGTGTACTTAAAGTGCCAAAAGTAAAAGTACTCGTTGTGCAGAACGCCACGTTTCAAGTTTCCAAATGTATAAACATCTTTTGAAAATAGCTATCTACAAGCTCACAATGCGTCGCATTGTGAGCTTGTAGATCGGCTATTTTCAAATGGCTGAAATGTATATAGGGCTGAAGTGGTTAATGTATGTTTTTAATCAAAATCTACAAAGTAACCAGTAACTAAAGTTTTCAAATAAATGTAGTGGAGTAAAAGTACAATATTTGCCTCTGAGATGTAGTGGAGTAGAAGTAAAAGTACTGGAAATTGGAAATACTCAAGTAAAGTACAAATACCTTAAAACTGTACTTAAGTACAGTATTTAAGTAAAATATACTTAGTTACTTTCCACCACTGCCTGCAAGCTGCACGGAGTGTCGGAGACGGTCGGGCACGGCACTAGGCATTACAGACAAAATGGCAGACACTGTCACCAGAGCCCACCAATGAGCTCAAGGTACACCTTAGAATTGAAGCTCTCTAACGACATTGGTTAATTAACTAATTAGCTTATATGACTTGAGATTTCAGCTGTAGGTGAACTCTGACCCTTGTGTATAAATTGACTTGAATTCACTTGATGTGAATGCTCTGATGAAGGCTGCATAGCCGAAACGCGTAAGCGTTCCTTTTTGGTGTGTGCCAATAAAGAAATGGAAATGTGAGTAAGCCTTATTTATTTATTTTTTGGCATTTTCAGCTTAATTTGACAGTTACAGTAGAGAGACAGGAAGGGAGAGACAGAGAGAGAGGGGGGGATCACATGCAGCAAAGGGCCTCGGGTCAGAATCAAAGGACTCTTAGCCTTTACAGCTGGGCTCTCTCTGAACCACCACTACACCAATCCTTACCTTATCTTCTCTCTCTCTCTGTCCGTCTGTAGCCTCGCTCGTCCTCTCTGCTGGGCTTGCCCGACCAAGAGTACCGTTCTCAGCACCAAGATGAAGACAAGGTAACACAGTGAGAATGTCTTTCTAGTGTCTGCAAACCCCTTTCCTCGCTCCAATCTCCTCCAGTAGCCCTTTATCCTTCTATGTCTCCCGTCACTGCATTTAGACTTAACAGTTTGTGTGGGTGTGCTGCGTGTGGTATACTATGGACATGTTGTATTCCTGCATATGTGCATATTTCGTGTAGTGTAGCAACCGTATGTGTGTGTGTCTATATATGTACGTGAGTGTTCTCTGGTTATATATATATATATATATATATATATGTGTGTGTGTAAATGCTATTCCTCTTCTACTAAATCCAGAATCAGCAGATGATTCTCAGTGGCCTGGCTGACCTTCAATAAGAGCAAACTGCAGTATAGAAAACATTTTGACATTTTTAAACTCATCTAGACTGTTAGATATTGTATTCAGTTGAGCAATGTTTTCACTGGACTGCTTCTTATTGAAACAGGCAACAGTAGGAGGGAGTAAGCTAACAGCCTTGTCCTTCCCCTCTCTCTCTCTCCTTCCCTCCCTCCCTCCCTTCCTCCCATTGCACCTTGACACCCAAACCTTGACCCCTCACTGTGTGTGTGTGTGTGTGTGTGTGTGTGTGTGTGTGTGTGTGTGTGTGTGTGTGTGTGTGTGTGTGTGTGTGTGTGTGTGTGTGTGTGTGTGTGTGTGTGTGTGTGTGTGTGTGTGTGTGTGTCTGTGTCTGTGTGCGTGCGCGATTGTGTGCACATGCGTGTGTGTGTTTTAATGATGTGTTAAGAAACAGGTGTGGAGTGATTATGGCGGAAAGATTGATAGTGAGGTTTGGAAGGCAAGTATAACCTGCCTAATGTCAATCTTATCTGTCCATGATGTAACTTTAGCCAGTCCGTTTGCGTGCATCTGGGTTATAAAATCACTGCCTGAGCAAAAGCATGTGTGGCTGATGCTTTCACAGCACCTGCACCATCTAGTCACTGGTGTATTTAACTGCAGCAAGAGATTCATTTCGTCAAATGTGTCCATCAGTGCTGGCATGGATAGTTTCAGTTCTATCTCTAAGTGTGTGTGTGTGCGTGTGTGTGTGTGCGTGCATGTGTACCTACCTGTGTACGAGTGCTCGTGGCTCGATGTTTCTAAAATGTTTTTCTCTCCTTGATGTATCCTCCTTTTGTTTTTGTTATTACTATGTAGTTGATGCTCTCTTGTTGTGTTTTGCTGTTTCTTGTTTTATTTTTGCTCTTACTGTAAAGCACTTTGAACTGCACTCGTTGTATGAAATGTGCTATATAAATAAAGATTGATTGATTGATTGATTGATGTAGCATGCCCCATCCCATGTAACCCACCGACATATTGGCTCCGTTCAGCAAGGACACTGGCCTGCATTTGGACGCATGCTTACAGTACCATAATATTTGGTTTCTGCTGTGTTTGTGGGAGAGTGTTCTGGCTCGGTGTCATTTCAAGCTGAGGCGTTTGCCAGGTGTTTTGCTGTGAGGGATTTCTTGTGGTCAGTGGATGCTCTCTGAAGAGGTCCTCTCTGTGTGTGTGTGTGTGTGTGTGTGTGTGTGTGTGTGTGTGTGTGTGTGTGTGTGTGTGTGTGTGTGTGTGTGTGTGTGTGTGTGTGTGTGTGTGTGTGGGGGTGTGTGTGGGGGTGTGTTTGTGTGTGTCAGGCTCTGCAGGCCGCCACAGTGAACCCTGATCCTAGCCTGAAGGAGTTCGAAGGAGCCACACTTCGCTATGCGTCGCTCAAGCTACGGTGAGACGACGCACGCACGCACCACTGTCCTTTTGTTGCTTCACTTTTCCCCTGTTATTCAAATAACCACTTCTGTGTTCTATCCTTCCATCCTGGGTGTGAGGGGGAGGGAGGGAGGTAGGGAGGTAGGGAGGGAGGGAGGGAGGGACGGAGGGAGGCAGTGTGAGAGTAGCCTGGCATGGCCAGACTACTATCACTGCGTAGATATTAGTCCGGGTGTTCGGTGTGGAAGATTTATTTCCAAGGGGCGGTTACAAACAGATTCCAACGTCACAGCAAAAAAATAAAAAATAACATTGAATATCTCTGATTGGTCACCCACAACTCTGGGGTGAGCGAAATGTAATTCAAACTGAGGAGTGCCAGACCAATCTTTTCTTTTAGTCCCCCTGTGGCAGATTTGTCTGGTTTCCAGGCTAGAGAGAGAGAGCCATGCAATAACCCGGACCAATGCTGGGCCGCTGACACCTGAACATGCTGATCAACGTGCTGTGAAGCGATGCGTTGTCAGCGCAACATAGCCTTTATTACTGCTAAAGCGTGTGTGTGTGTGTGTGTGTGTGTGTGTGTGTGTGTGTGTGTGTGTGTGTGTGTGTGTGTGTGTGTGTGTGTGTGTGTGTGTGTGTGTGTGTGTGTGTGTGTGTGTGTGGGTGGATCAGTGGTTTTCAACCCGTGGTCCTCAGCTAAATGATGGAGTGTTGGTAACCAAATGGAGCTTTGTTAGGTCTTTTGAGAGTGTAAAATGATTTCTTTGGGCTCTCAAGAGTGGAATCATTGTTAAACATCTGCATTACTTAATTTACAAGAAGTCTACACACAATTAGAATGTAAAATGATTGTTACTTTGATCTCTTTCGGTACCAACATCAATACAGCATGGAATTGTGGACAAAATCTTATCCCATGACAACAACATTCTTTAGTTTTGGGTATTAGAAGCTAAATCTCATCAAATGGTGGTTCGTGGTGACTCGAATGACGAAAACAAATAATGGGCCTTGTTGTGAAAATGGTTGAAAACCACTGAAATAGATAACCAGTATGAGACATAATAAATAAGATCAAACGGAGCGGGAAGTGAACTCATAAAATCAGGAAGTGTGTGAATGTTTTCTCAGTTGCCTCCAGTCTTTGTGCTGAAACACATGCGGCTGATGACAGGATGCTACTACAGTAGTTAACACAAGCAGTAATTAGACTCCTCCGCCAGCCCTCTACCCTGTAGGCTAAAATCTGTTCCCCCTCCCCCCGTTCCCGCCAGAAACCCCCTGCCGATGGAGGAGGACGACTCCCTCAGCAATATCAACAACAGGGATTCAGAGACCAAGGTAAGCAAATTGTCCTCTGTAAAGTAAAAAAACAAACAAAAAAAAACTCAAAATTGTACCCAAGTACAATACTTTACACAGTTAACTTTACACCAGTGGTTCCCAAACTTTTTAGCTCGAGACCCAAAAGAGAGATTAGATTAGATTAGATTAGTTTTGCCCAGGACCCAAAATAGTGAAAATAGCAGATCTACAAGCGCACAACGCACACGTTGCGAGCTTGTAGATCGGCTATTTTCACTACTTCTTAATTATTATTATTTATTTAAGTAATTTCTTAGATTTGTTTGTTTGTTTTTAAAAAATACAAAAATAAGATTTTTTGTGTGGCCTTTATTGATAGTATCAAGTGGAGATTGACAGGAAAGAGGGAGAGAGAGAAGGGGAGAGACATGCAGCAAAGGTCGTCATGAATGGGACTCAAACTCGTGACGCGCTGTCAGGCCAAAGCCTGTGGCATGCGCCTGGACCACATGGCCCCATGTTTGTTTAAAATGTATACAAATAATAATCTACACCAGTAGAGTGTCCTTGAGTGGGTTCCAAATGGCACCGTACAGGTGTGTGTTACTCTGAGAGTTATGGGGGTCCTTGAAATCAAAAAGCTTAAGAACCACTGTACACTAAACGGAACAGAGCCTTAATTGGTATCATCGGTAACACCTGTGAAGGAAGTAGGGAAGGGTCCCATGCAAGTTGTTTCCAGAAGGACGTGTGTGCATACTGTAGACTAGAGCCTATTCAGCACAGACCTGTCCATACTGTAGACTAGAGCCTATTCAGCACAGACCTGTCCATGATGTCCATACTGTAGACTAGAGCCTATTCAGCACAGACCTGTCCATACTGTAGACTAGAGCCTATTCAGCACAGACCTGTCCATGATGTCCATACTGTAGACTAGAGCCTATTCAGCACAGACCTGTCCATACTGTAGACTAGAGCCTATTCAACACAGACCTGTCCATGATGTCCATACTGTAGACTAGAGCCTATTCAGCACAGACTTGTCCATACTGTAGACTAGAGCCTATTCAGCACAGACCTGTCCATGATGTCCATACTGTAGACTAGAGCCTATTCAGCACAGACCTGTCCATACTGTAGACTAGAGCCTATTCAACACAGACCTGTCCATGATGTCCATACTGTAGACTAGAGCCTATTCAGCACAGACTTGTCCATACTGTAGACTAGAGCCTATTCAGCACAGACCTGTCCATGATGTCCATACTGTAGACTAGAGCCTATTCAGCACAGACCTGTCCATACTGTAGACTAGAGCCTATTCAACACAGACCTGTCCATGATGTCCATACTGTAGACTAGAGCCTATTCAACACAGACCTGTCCATGATGTCCATACTGTAGACTAGAGCCTATTCAGCACAGACCAGTCCATGATGTCCATACTGTAGACTAGAGCCTATTCAACACAGACCTGTCCATGATGTCCATACTGTAGACTAGAGCCTATTCAGCACAGACCAGTCCATGATGTCCATACTGTAGACTAGAGCCTATTCAGCACAGACCTGTCCATGATGTCCTTACTGTAGACTAGAGCCTATTCAACACAGACCTGTCCATGATGTCCTTACTGTAGACTAGAGCCTATTCAACACAGACCTGTCCATGATGTCCTTACTGTAGACTAGAGCCTATTCAACACAGACCTGTCCATGATGTCCATACTGTAGACTAGAGCCTATTCAACACAGACCTGTCCATACTGTAGACTAGAGCCTATTCAACACAGACCTGTCCATGATGTCATACTGTAGACTAGAGCCTATTCAACACAGACCTGTCCATGATGTCATACTGTAGACTAGAGCCTATTCAACACAGACCTGTCCATGATGTCATACTGTAGACTAGAGCCTATTCAACACAGACCTGTCCATGATGTCATACTGTAGACTAGAGCCTGTTCAGCACAGACCTGCATGATGTCCATACTGTAGACTAGAGCCTATTCAGCACAGACCTGCATGATGTCCATACTGTAGACTAGAGCCTATTCAGCACAGACCTGTCCATGATGTCCATACTGTAGACTAGAGCCTATTCAGCACAGACCTGTCCATGATGTCCATACTGTAGACTAGAGCCTATTCAGCACAGACCTGTCCATGATGTGAGCCACAGTCACTGTCGTAATCTTCATACGTCGCACTTATTTTATTCATAGTGACCCCAGAGGCCAAACCGATGCTGTTGTTTACTGCTCTGAGAGCGAAGGCAGAGCAAGTGGCTCTGGACTACCCTTTAGCCAAATTCCAATACCCAAAATAGCACTATAGTTATCATATAGCACTGACGAAGGTCAGTAAAAGCATGTCAAATAAAATAAATGATTTTTATCTTAAGTCTCGGTCTAAGGAGTTCTCCTTTATTTTTATACGGTGAGTGAGTCTTTTTCCGTCAGCTTTCCAATCGTGTAGACCAGTGGTTCCCACACTTTTTTATGTCAAGGACCCCCAAAATGAAAAGATATTCCGGGGACCAGTGATTCTCAACACGTTTAATTTCAAGGACCCCCAGTTTGACATGCATATTAGTGTACAGGTTCTCTGGAACCCCCAATTTATATTGTAAAATCAATGTCAAGTTAACTCTGTGTGTGTACAAATGGAAGCAAATGGACCCGAATGGGTCCATTTGCTTCCATTTGTACATTCTCAGAGTTACAGTCCCATAAGGGTCCATTTGGTTCCAAACTATCATTTAGCTGGGGACCCCCTGGAACTCCCTCAAGGACCCCTGGGGGTCCCCGGACCCCACTTTGGGAACCACTGGTGTAGACATCACATTAACGTGTCGGAACATAAATCATTGCGGTTTGTTTATTAGTAGAGTTCAACCTAGAGGTATTTCAATGTCACATATTTAAAGTCCTATTTTCACCGTAACACCACCGTGCAGGAGTGAGCGAGAGTGAGTGAGCGAGTGGCCGAGATTTGGGGTATTGGAATTTGGCTTTTGAAACGAGATCCTGTTATTTATCTCCCACCCAAAGCTCATGGTTTTTCTTCCAGAATAATGCTCAGTTCTCCACAGTTGTTCTTATCTATTCTCTAAAAACCGACTGTCAAACGTTGTGAAGTATAATTATCATTCCTATCACGGTCCTCTTCCCCCCCCCCATCACATTTTTGGTCCGTTTATATCCTCTGTCTGTTTGTGTACTGCTGGTTCTTTTGTTGAACATTGTGGGAGTCCTGTGTACTTTTCTGGAAGACATGCGACGATGCCCCTGTGTGGCCAGACTGAGAACTGCGGTTTCATGCCATACATTATTTTCTGGATTTCCGTAAAGTGGAACTTAAAACCAGTTAATTTACAACATGATAGTCGTGTCACATGGGGACCCACTGGCAGCAAGGAAGGTTCTCATTCCCAGCAGATAACGTATCGCTGTGAGGTTTACACTTTATGTAAATGAAGGAATCAAGAAATCAACAATCTAGCAGCTGGTATGCATTCTGTCCCTGTCATTCTGTTGAGTGGAAAAACCACACCAGATGGTGGTGAGGTTAAACTTCATTCCACACGGTTCTGTGTGTGTATCATTTTGTGCAGCGTTCGCATTGGATGGTCGAATAGATGAAATGTAGACATAGTCTAAAAGTCCAACAAACGTCATGAAGATAGCATGCCATCTTGGTGGCTTCATTTCTTTTTCTGTGTGTGTGTGTGTGTGTGTGTGTGTGTGTGTGTGTGTGTGTGTGTGTGTGTGTGTGTGTGTGTGTGTGTGTGTGTGTGTGTGTGTGTGTGTGTGTGTGTGTGTGTGTGTGTGTGTGTGTGTGTGTGTGTGTGTGTGTGTGTGTGTGTGTGTGTGTGTGTGTGTTTCCTGGCAGAGATGCACTGTACTATCCTTAGCAACCGTGACACTGACAGTTAGCAGACACACATGCAGAGCTTCTACCAGGGCGGGCGGACGCACGCATGCACGCACACAGGCACACACACAGGTTCTGTTCCACGCAAGGGCTGTGTAAACCATTGTTTCTCCAATTCTACAGTTACTTTGTAGATTATTGTTACAAAACATACATTAACCACTTCATGAACATATACATTTCGGCCATTTGAAAATAGCTGATCTACAAGCTCACAATACGTTGCGATGCATTGTGAGCTTGTAGATCTGCTATTTTCCGAAATATTTGTATACATTTGAAAACTTGAAATGAGACACAATGAGTGGTACTTTTGGTATTTTTATGCCAATACTTTTGTACTTTTACTCAAGTCATTTTTTTTATTCCAGACTTTTACTTCTATATTGCAGTAGGCCTATTCACCCCCAAAATGATATGCATTTGTTCCAGGGACCGCCCAGAAGCAAAGATTTTAGTTAAAAATGTTCGCTTTAAAATATGCATATTCCTACATCCTACATTCTACATTCCTCCACAATGTAACATTGCAGTATTGATACTTTTACTTAAGTAAACAATTGAGTACTTTTTCCACAAATGATACGTAGCTTGCGGAGTTAGTTTATTAGATTTACTCGAGGGGCTCATTCAGTGTTGTGCAAGACCCACATGTCACATGACAAAAATGCTCAATGTGCTATTGCAGATTGATTGGCCACTCTATTGAGCTGGCTCATTCTAGCGTCTTAGGGTAGGTAGGGTGTATTCTGTTTGTTGCCTAACTGCTACCACCTACTGGCTTGGGTTTGCCATGCACCCTCCTGCAGGCGCTTGGCAAAAGTGAAAGGTGTGTGTGTGTGTGTGTGTGTGTGTGTGTGTGTGTGTGTGTGTGTGTGTGTGTGCGTGTGTGTGTGTGTGTGCGTGTGCGTGTGCGTGTGCGCGCGCATGCGCGCGCGCCTCTCTTGGCACATCACCCTCAATCACCTTCAAATCAGCAGCGAGTAACATTCCTTTATAATTTATCATCATGTTCCAGTCTGTAGCCCAGCCTGCAGTAGTGCAGAGCCATAGAGTAAGACAGAGTTATGACAACTCTGTTCTCTTCATGGGGCCAGTCCAATGGCGGCTCTTCTACATAGACTTCTATTGGTCACTTCATGGGGCCAGTCCAATGGCGGCTCTCCTACATATAGATAGTATAGACTTCTATTGGCGAAGAGCATAGCAAACAGTGACAAGTCCTGGACCGGAAGTAGGCAGAAATGCATTGGACTCAGGCAACAGCCCAGCTTTAATGTTCTTAAATCCCTTTATTTTAGATTGTTTTTTAGTACTAGTACAACATAAACTTTACAGAGACTGGTTGTTGTTACTGGTCAATACTTTAAAACAGTTGTCATGTTGCACACATGCCTACAATTGCTCTTATTTGCGCCGCCCTCGTTGAAAACAATGCATTTCCAACTCCAGCTTGTCCAGGGGGTGCAGATCTGTCTTAACATTTCATTTGTTTTAATTATGTCACACTGGTTGGTAGTCTATACTTTTTGTTTTAGATAATATGAAGTTGAGTGAGATGCTGAACTGCACTCAGTGTGTCGTGGGCATTACCTCTTTTGGAACAGGGCTGCCTGCAGCAGTTTGACTGAAAGTTTAATGAGCTCTCTCTGTGTCCCGCTCTCTCACTCACTCTGTGTCTCGCTCTCCTTTTTCCTCTTGGTAGCTCCATCTGTTTCTGTCTGGCCTGATTCATTCCCTGTGTATCTCATCAGTCTGTAGAGTGCAGGTGTGTTCAAAATAATGAATTATTGATGCAGACTGTCAAAGCCCTGACCGTGGAGAAATATTGGTGTAATAGTCGGGTGGAAATTCAGAAAAAAGGGCCTTCTATAAGGAGGTTAGAGGTATTTAGGGGTAAAAGTGGGGAGGCCAGGCCATTTTACATAATTCAAGACTGCTGAATAAAAAAAACATGGTTCCCAAGTGACATTTTGAGTTTTTGACCTAATTTGCATAACAAAATGGCTGCCAATTTTGAACTATTTATTCAATAACTCTGAAACAAGGCAAGCAAAACTGCCAAATAAAGTGTCTATAGCTATGTTCTGAGGGTTAGACAATATGATTACAGCATTTTTTATGTAATTTGTGCTAAGCCTATTCCTAAATATCCAAATTAGTGGCCACCATTACAGAAAACGTTTTCAACGTACCGTATCTGTATATTTGGCATCCCTAGCAGATCTAATATAGAAATGTATATGATCTGATGTACAATTCCTGTAATTAGTGGTAAGCTTACTCCTAAATATGCAAATTAGAGGCCACCATTACAGAAAATGGTTTAGTACTCAAAGGGGTCACCATGCACCCCCTTAATTTATTTTTACTCTATTTTTACCATCATTAGGACATATAAAATATAGATTTAGATGATACCATGTACAAATCATGGGCAAAGTAAAGTATAAATTAGGCCCCTGGTGGCCCCAAACACATTGAAGTCAATGGCGTGACATTCCAGACTGATAGTCTGGAACGGATGGATTTCCGCTTTGTAGAACTCACCCCCAGAATGAGTTACAGCCACATAAGTACTGTACTGTACTGTACTGTACTGGGGGCCACATGCGGCCCCCACCTTCACTTAATGCGGCCCTCAGGTTAATGTCAGAATACTGATATTATTGGTTTCAGCTGTTTACAATTCCACAGCATGCAAACATGACCCGCTGTAATTACTTCAGTCTAAATTAGTAGCTCAATGCTCAACAAAAGTATAATTAAAGGCACAAAATATAAAAAATTCAAGATTTCAATTCGAACATAGCAAAAATAGCCGATCTACAAGCTCAAAACGTGTCGCAGCACAACGCGTTTTGAGCTTGTAGATCGGCTATTTTTGCTACGACAGCAATATATGGCCCTATAGGGAGTGAGTATGGAAATATAGTGGCCCTCTCCATCGTCAAAGTTGCCCACCCCTGCGTTAGAGTACAGTACTGAGTGCAGTTTGGCATCCCAGGACCCCCAGAGAGTGACATAATTCCATCCTTTATCAATTTAGTGAGTCGCAAGGATGCAGAATGCAGGCTATTTGCATCACAACCTTTAGTTCAACTCGGAGTACCGTTGAGGTAACCTGACTCCGCCAGATGGGGCAGCAGAGAGTACACTGGGTTCCCCCCTCCTACTCCCATCTGGGAACTCTCAGGCAGACTTGATGCCCGGCCACAAAACGGCCTGGCCAATCAGCAGCAGCTAGAGGCGGGATAGCTGCTGCTGATTGGCCAGGCCGTTTTGTGGCCGGGCATCAAGTCTGCCTGAGAGTTCCCAGATGGGAGCAGGAGGGGGGACTCTCTGCTGCCCCATCTGGCGGAGTCAGGTTACCGTTGAGGGGCAGGCCATCACATACGAGGATATGAAAACCAAGACAGAGAGTGGTTCCTGGGCCAGTTTATAGGAAGCGGAAGTCCCCTGAAAATATGATGTTCCATAGACTTAAATGTATTCACCAATAATAAATACATTTACATAAATACAAGTCTATGGAACATCGTATTTTTAGGGGACTTGTATTCCTGGCCAGGAGGCTGCTAGAGCTCTGTGAATAGTGTCCCTGAGAGCTGCTGGTGACCCAATAGTTTCTGATAAAGGCCTTCTGTAAGAAGGTAGAGGCATTTGGGGGTAAACATTGGGAACTATTTAACGTAATTCATTCATCTGAAAATCGGAGCTGAATCTGAAAAACATGGTTCCCAAGCAAAACAAAATGTTTTTTAACCACAATTACAGGAAACAGTTTCGTACTCAAAGGGGTCCACACGCACCCCCTTATTTTATTTTATTTTCTACTATTTTTTGGCATCCATAGGACATCTACCCGAGTCATTTGTCCTGCACCTGGACTAATTAATATGGGATTGGATGTGCATGCATATCTCTTCTGTTGGAAGGAGACAGAACCCTTATCAAGGCTCATGGTGACTCATGGTTACAAAGAAGTGAAACCCTCATCGGAGCCCTGGGGGTGGGTCTACAAAGCAGAAATCCCCATGATAGTCTATTAATGGAATCACTCCATTGACTTTGATGTGTTTGCGGTCACCAGGGGCCTAATTTTCATTACTTTGCCCTTGATTTTTACATGGTATCATCTAAATCTGTATTTTATATGTCCTAAGGATGCCAAAAATAGAGATAAGTAGAATAAAATAAAATAAGGGGGGTGCATGTGGACCCCTTTGAGTACTAAACCATTTTCTGTAATGGTGGCCTCTAATTTGCATATTTAGGAATATGGCAATATGCTTACCACTAATTACATTACAAATACCTTCCACACATTGTCTGACCCTCAGAACATAGATATGTACACTTTATTTGTCATTGTCTCCACCAGGCCGAAGGCATGGGGAGAGAGTCTGTTTTGCACTCCGTCCGTGTGTGTGTCCGTCCTTCCGTCCGTCTGTTACCAGCTAATCTCTGGCACCGTTAACCCGGTCGATGCCAAACTTTGCACACACACTCCCTGGATGCCAACGATGAACCTCTGCCCCACATTTTCCAGAACGGCCTGTTATAGCGCCACCATGAGGCAGCTTTTCACATTTTTTACCGAAAACTGCACCGATCTGCGTGAAACGTTGCATGCACACTCCCTAGAGGCCAAGGACAAACCTTTGACCTGCATTTTCCGCATCTGCCTTTTATAGCGCCACCAGGAGGCCGACTTTTGTAAAACACATTTTTTGATATTATTCCAGATTCTGTCCAAAAATCTCACAAATCGTTACACAGTATCTCTATGGTCATGTGCTCAAGTCGGATCTGTCCGATATTTCATATTCCATCCTAATTGGCTATAATTGGCTTTCAAAGTTTGCAAGATTGCCCCGTTTTGAACAAAAGCCTCAAATCATGAACGCAGCGTGCAATTTACGTGAAATCTTTCTCACATTTTCTTACTAAGGCTGAGGAATATATCCCACCCTTTTCACATTGGCCTGTTATAGCGCCACCAACAGGTTGAATTTAGCAAAACCCATTTTTGGAACAAAATGCAAAATGCCTCAAATCATCCAATTGCCATCAAAGGCGTATGAAGAAATGGCACCCTTTTCACATTGGCCTATTATAGCACCACCAGGAGGCCACAACCTGACCTGCCCTGGTGGAGACCTGTGCCCCGAGGAGCACTTTTTCTAGTTTTTGCTTGCTTTGTGCAGCTATTTTCTTATGCAAATTAGAAGGTCTGGGAACCCTTGAATTAGGTAAAATGGCCTGGTTCCCCACTTTTACCCCCAAATGCCTCTAAAAATCACATTTATCACAAATCCCACCAGTATATAAGGACTGAAGGAAGTATTTGTATGTTTTTTTTATTCCTTGGTCTTTGTGTTTTTTTTCCAATTCCACCCCTCAATAAAGTTGTTTTTACTTACTTATTCTTCGGGTACTCCGAAAAGCACTATATACATTTGGGATATTATTAGTGCTTAGTTGCGTGGCAGTGTTTCGCCCCCAAAATAGCAGATCTACAAGTTCACGACATGCCGCGCTGCTGCATGCGACGGCATGTTGTGAGCTTGTGCAGTAGATCAGATGTCTGGTGCTTTGCACACAACCAAGTATAAATCAGGTATGAGAGCGAACCAGGTTTGGGACGTGGGTGGTAGAATCATAAACACTGCTACAGGCAAGACGATAACTCGACGGTGACTAATTCAAAACAAAGAGCAGCTGTCTCTCTTACTGCCAACTACAATGCGCTACTTAATCGGGTTTCACTGACAAAATGCCTCTCTACAACAAGTGACAAATGAGCAGGTGCAGAACCACTGATATATAGGAAGAGATTATATTTTTGGAAGTAAAGTGTTTGGAACGTCTGCATTGTTGTTGTTGTTGTTATCCCTGGCACTCCCCGGCAGGCCTGCGCCAGAGTTCCATAACCCATTCAGGCCTGACGTTGAAAAAAAAAAAAAAAAAAAAGTTTTCTAAACCATGACAATTTTCTGAAAGATTTGAGGCACATTTTAACGATTTTTCAAAAATAGCAGACCTACAAGCTCATAGCGCGCCACTCGGTGGCGCGCTATGAGCTTGTAGATCTGCTATTTTTCAATAGCTAAATTATAACATAATGTATGTAAACACCAAAAGGGATTCCCGCCCAAAATGGGTTAAGAGCCTTTTGTACTCCATATAACTGAGTTATAGTGACATGCAGAATTATTTGCATGAAAAAAAATGCAAGTCGATTTATGTTGGTTTGGTGAATGTGTGTTCAATATGTTGCAATAAATAGCGTTTTTTTGGGGAGGGGGTGTATGTCGTGCGGTGTCTTGTATGCTCCTATATGGGCTGGCCGGCGCAGCCACCTTTTGCTGCAAGACAATATAATAAAAAAAATCAATCATCGTTAAAGGCAGTCGCTTGCATATGCAACTCTGCAAATCTGCAGCAGTAATGTCAGTAAAGACGCTCGTCTGGAAAGTGAAGATGAAGTTGTAGCCGCCAGGAGGCGAGAAGAACACTGACATCATGCAGCAGGCCAACCTTTATACCCTAAGGATGGTAGATGGTAAGGAGGGTAGATGGTAAGGATGGTAGATGGGATCAAAAAGACTTTCCTACACTGGGGTGTAACTCCTTCTCCTTCTCTCACCTTTTATTATCCCAGTCCAATTTGTGCGTCTGTCTTTCTGGTGAATTATTTTCAGCCTCGTCGGTCTCAGGTGTGATCCAGTGCCGTAGGTAGCAGAAACTATCGACTTCAAAAGATTTTGGATGAAAAATACATGCTGCCTATCGGGCACTTTCATTCAAGGCACCAGAGTGCCTTGAAAAGTGTTACTTTTCAGGATTCAAATGCAAAAGTAGCAGTTTCGAGCTTGTATATATCTGCTACTTTTGATGCTTTTGGGTGGCCCTGCAGTGTGATGAAGTAGGGCATAATAATACATTTTATATAGCACTTTTCTAAGTACTCAAATTCACTTTACAAAACAGAATAAAGTAAAAAATAACCTCAAAATGTGCACATCATAGGTTTCTGCCTGACAGCAATATCGTTGCTTTCAATTGGTGGCACCAGGGGGGCTTCGAAAACGACTAGCAATGCGAACGCAATGCCTTGTATAACTATTGAAACACACAGGAAACGTTGACCTTTCATCCCCGTTGAAAAGTCAACTAGAATAAACACAGTTTGTGTATGTGTGGATGTATGAACAAGTGTCATGTCGTCCCACATTGCAGTGTTTCGCGGTACGCTCCCTGGGCTGGGTGGAGATGGCCGAGGACGACCTGGCGCCGGGCAAGAGCAGCGTGGCCGTCAACAATTGCATCCGACAGCTGTCCTACTGCAAGAACGACATCCGCGACACCGTGGGCATCTGGGGAGAGGTAAGCGAGAGAGAGAGAGAGAGGCTGCATGGGACTGCCATCCATGTCCATTATGCATGTACTAGCCTCGGTACCCAGGCTTTTATTTCCGTTTGCTACGGCTCAAAAAATTAAAGCCGTGAGACATTCCCTGGTCTAGGAGTGGGAGTGAACTTCAGTGCAGAGGGCCCAGATCTGAGTGTGCGGAGCTTCCCTTTATATTTTTTGGGGGGGATTTTTTTTTGAAAAACAAAATGTAGGAAACGAAAAATAAAGGGACCCGTGAAAATGTGTCCACGACCCACAAATGGGTCCAGACCCAGTGTTTGGGAACCGCTGCTCCAGACTGTGTGAATCAGGAGAGGAAACAGTCTGGCCACGTGAGACCAGCGGTCTCTGAGATCCTGAGAACCCATCATTAAAAAATAAAGGAAAAACAGCGCCCCCTTTTCCTTGAATTCAACAGTCTGTCTCGAGAGTCGAGAGACCAGCGGTCCATTGACGTGCCTGGACGTCATCCCAAATGCAACACTAAGTAAAATCGATTCTGCAATACTTAACTACTCTGTTACAAGTAGAAGTCCCGTATTTAAAATGTACTTGAGTAAAAGTACGAAAGTATTGGCATCAAAATGTACTTCAAGTACTAAAAGTAAAAGTACTCATCGTCCCGGTTCACGCCACGTGTCCCGTGGGCCTTCAAAATAAGGGTCTTCACTGAAAAAAAACACTGGTGGCGGCAGATTTTGTTTTTAATTAATACCTGGCAGTGAATGTGTTAAGAGAGCAAACCAAACCAAACAATCCACTGCACCCTCTACCCCCTCTCTCTCCCCTCTCTCTCCCCCCTCTCTCTCTTCCCCCTCTCTCTCTGTCCCCTCTCTGTCTCTCCCTATCTCTCTCTCTCTCTCTCTCTCGCTCTGCTGTTCTTGTTTCATGTGAAGCCAGAGAACACAGAAATAGAGAGAGAGGAGATAGCTGCACACCACTTTCATTGGCCTTTCATCTTCCACTCAGTTTTTTTTTTTTATATAAATTATTTAGTGGCATTCAAAGCGCTGGTACATGCACACACGTGTGCACGCACACCCGCGTGCATAAACACATGCAAAGTCTAAATGAAAGGGAATGAAAGCTCTTTTAATTATATAGTTCTCTTTGTTGTGTCAGGAACTTCCGATTGCGTGTTTCTCTGATGCAGTCAGACATTCGCATGCGTGCGTGTGTGTGTGTGCACGCGAGTGTGTGTGTGTCCTATGTACCTTACAGCTGTTATAGGCAGTTTGGCTGTGTGAAGGAGACGACCCTATGTACCCTTAGATGTCCATGCACAACTGTCTAACCCTGTTACATTTGTTTCCCTGTAAGTTAATATAAATTTGCGGGTTCAAATGAATAATTAGTGTGTGTGTGTGTGTGTGTGTGTGTGTGTGTGTGTGTGTGTGTGTGTGTGTGTGTGTGTGTGTGTGTGTGTGTGTGTGTGTGTGTGTGTGTGTGTGTGTGTGTGTGTGTGTGTGTGTGTGTGTGTGTGTGTGTGTGTGTGTGCCGTGTGTACGTGTGTGTGTGTGTGTGCCTTGTGTACGTGTGTGTGTGTGTGTGCCTTGTGTACGTGTGTGTGTGTGTGTGCCTTGTGTACGTGTGTGTGTGTGTGTGCCTTGTGTACGTGTGTGTGTGCCTTGTGTACGTGTGTGTGTGCCTTGTGTACGTGTGTGTGCGCCTTGTGTACGTGCGTGCGTGTCCAGGGGAAAGACATGTACCTGGTCCTGGAGAACAACATGTTGAACCTAGTGGACCCCTTGGATCGCAGTGTGCTCCACTCTCAGCCAATCGCAAGCATCCGTGTCTGGGGCGTTGGCCGCGACAACGGCAGGTCAGTCTCCAACGCAAACTTATTGCACATTTGAATTAGTCCATGTTCTCTTAAATATTCATGTTAACTTGAAATAATAATCTAGCAGTTCAGGTTTTATAGAACATTTGAAGATGTTCCATAATTGATTTGAGTTGGACTCAATAATTCAAGATTATGTGCGAGATGTTAAAATGTCTGTGTTATACTGCTTCATGTTAAGGACGTATGATTTATGAGGGAAAAGATTATAATTTCATGGGACCATTTTTAGCAGTACAAGGTCTTTATTTGTCATACAAACGCCTGCCATCCAGATTTCCATTTTGTGGCTTTCTTAAGGTCACAGGGTGTAAATTAAATCAGTGATGTATTACACACACGCACGCACGCACGCACACACACACACACACACACACACACACACACACACACACACACACACACAGTGACAGATAAAGGTCAAGGTAATGATTGAACGAGCTGGACGCGTGCGCGGTGGGATGACGACACAAGAGAAGAGGCGTGAATGATTGATGATGAAGGGATGCTAATGAAAGATTAATTACTCAATACAAAGGAGAGGAAGACAGTCACGGCAGCCTTCATCTCCCCCCCAGCCAGCCGACTGCCTAGAGCTCTGTTCATCTCTGGTCAGCAGAAATGGCTTCACTCACTGAAAGGGAATTGTTGGTGTGTTTGTGTGTGTGTGTGTGTGAGAGAGCGTGGTTATGATGGATGTGTGTGTGTGAGCGGTTTGGAAACCTAACGGTAAAGTACAAATCTGAGATCCTTAGATTATAGCCAAAATGGTGGGGAAGACCATGGGTATGTCTACACCCCCAGGTCATCTTTGAGCAGGCCACCATTGGACAGGTTAAGAAAATTGTGTCTGACCCCGGCTCCCATGTGCTATACCCTGAGTATAGGCTAATGTCGTCAGGTAGGAGGTACGAGGTCCATGCGTTCAAATAAATCACACCCGTGTGAACTGAGTGGTGCAAATCCCCCCCCCCCTCTCTCTCTCTCTCATATTAGCAGGCAACAGTGCATCTCTCTGTCTCTGTTTCTGCCACAACAGCGCCCCTACTGGTACTCATGAGTCACACATGAGTCACACACATTAACACGAGTCACATACAGTAGGTGGTGAACACGGACATTGCTGTTCCTTGGAGTGGTTGCACCACTCAATAATAGGTACAACACAAGCATTCCTTTGTCCCTCTGTCAATCACACTCCTTTTGGTGTTAGCATTATGTTATGCTTTAGCTATTGAAAAATAGCAGATCTACAAGCTCATAGCGCGCCACCGAGTGGCGCGCTACGAGCTTGTAGGTCTGCTATTTTTTTTCAATCGAAGAACCACTCACATAGAAACATAGCTTTTTCAGAAAACTGTCAGGATGTAGAAGACATTTTTAGAATCTGATCTCAGGTCAAAATGGGTTAACCGAGTCCTTGCAGAGGGCAGACAGGGTAGGGGTAGAAGGTTTTGAGGTGATGCTGAAGTCCTGCTCTCTCTCTTTTTGCACTAGGTATGTCGGCATGTGTGATATTTATAATGTTGTATGGGTCTCAGTGTACCTCTATTGTCTTGTAATGTAATGTATTGGAATGTATTTATGTATGCTGCAGTGTGGGTCCTTTGTCCAAGACAAATGTCTCCCAAGGGAGACAAAATAAAGTAACCTTGAGTGGTGGGAGCGTGGTTATGATGTGTGTGTGTGTGTGTGTGTGTGTGTGTGTGTGTGTGTGTGTGTGTGTGTGTGTGTGTGTGTGTGTGTGTGTGTGTGTGTGTGTGTGTGTGTGTGTGTGTGTGTGTGTGTGTGTGTGTGTGTGCGCGGTGCAAGCTTGGTTATGATGTTGGTGTGTGTGTGTGTGTGCGCGGTGCGAGCTTGGTTATGATGTTGGTGTGTGTGTGTGTGTGAGTGGTGCGAGCGTGGTTATGATGTTGGTGTGTGTGTGTGTGAGCGGTGCGAGCGTGGTTATGATGATGGACCCCCAGTAAGGCTATCCAACGTTGAAGATGCCACTACCTACTGGCGAAATGAGGAATTGCAGCACTTTAATGGAGGTGGATGGATGTTCATGACGTCACGTGCGTAAGCCCGGACCTCAAAATTGAGGTCCGGGGCTAGGCTAGGCTAAACTTCCGCTCGCTCGAGCCATTGAGTTATAATTATACTTCCGGCAGTCTTCCGGGTGCTTCAAAACGCCACTGAGCAACTTCCACTGAAATGAATAGTTTGGGGGCGGGGCTAGCGCTCCGGTTCGGTCTCTATCCTTTATAGCTCTATGGTCTATACTGTTTCCCAAACACTGGCTTGGGACCCATTTGTGGGTCGTGGACACATTTTTATGGGTCCCTTAATTTTCTTAGGGTTTCCTACGTTTAGTTTTTAATCATTATGATTTCAAAACATAAAAAAAAAACATTCCCCAAAAAGCTGAAGTTGATTAAATGAAGTAATTTCTAGAATAAATAAAAAATGTAATCTAAGTAATTGCATAAATTAGAAAACAAATGTTTAAAGGACCACTTCACCACTTTTCAACCCTCACTAATAATCATGATAAAATGGCACCATTTTTTCTACTCTGTGTCTCATAGGAGGGCTGTGGGCAGTTCAGAAACCCGTCCACCAGTGACATCATCGATGGGGAGTCCAAGCTAATAGAAACGGCAGGCTTTCTAGTCCTGAAAAGTTGCAATGCGAAATTGGAAGCCATCGTTCTCGCAATAATACAAATCTAAACATTCTTGTAAAAAAGAAATCTGCCTAATGATGATGTCACTGGTGGGCGAATTTCTGAACTGCCCACAGCCCTCAATGAGACACAGACTGAGTAGAAACTAGAAAAAGTGCCCTTCTGGGCACAGGTCTCCACCAGGAGGATAGGACTGTGTGAGATGTTTGGCAAAATGTTTAGGAGTAATATAAACATGTTTTGTTTGTTAGTTTTTTGCAACAATTTTCTTCATTTTGTTGAGGAAATGCAGAGCCAGATCACTCATAGCATGAGGATAGAATTCTGGATGAGCAGGACATGTGCAGCATTTTGTACAAAACTTTGGAAGGCAATGTTAGCCAATCAGTGTAGAATCTGAGAAATCCAACAGACTCGTCTTGATCACATGACTACAGAGATCATGTGTACCGATTTGCGTGACATTTGGATGAAATCTGTGCGACTAACATACGCAATATGTTTTGCAGAAATCGGCCTCATGGTGGCGCTATAACCGGTAGATGTGGAGGGATGCAGGGACAATGTTTTTCCATGGCCTCTAGGGATTGCGCACATAAGTTGTATACAGATCGATGCAGTTATAGCTAAAAACAGGAATTGACCTGTTATAGCGCCACCGTGAGGCTGATTTGGGGAAAAAATGAGTGGCATGTCGTCCTCGGCCTAGTGGAAATGTGCGTGTATAATTTCATGGAAATTGCACACTGTGTTTGTGATTTGTGGCATTTTGTTCGAAACGGACCAATCATGTGAGCTTTGGAAGCCAATCTTAGCCAATCAGGATGGAAGATGGGAATGGTGCAGATCTGTGTTGATCACATGACTATGGAGATAGTGTATACCGAATTGTGTGATGTATGGATAAAATGTGTACGAGTAATCTACAGAAATGTGTTTTGCCTAAATCGGCCTCATGGTGGCGCTATAACAGGCCGTTGAGGAATATTTGGGGCAGAGGTTTGTCGTTGGCATCCAGGGAGTGTGTGCAAAGTGTGCACACACACACACGGACGGAGTGCAAAACATACTCTCTCCCCATGCCTTCGGCCTGGTGGAGACAAAAATGGTGGCATTTTATCATGATTATTAGTGAGGACCGATTATGTGAAGAAAAGTGGTGAAGTGGTCCTTTAAGGAATAGTGGGAAAAAAATGTGCCGTGGTGTGAGCTTGTAGATCTCCTGTTGTCACTAGTGTGGGTGCTGTAGTGTAGATCTCCTGTTGTCACTAGTGTGGGTGCTGTAGTGTAGATCTCCTGTTGTCACTAGTGTGGGTGCTGGGAGTGTGCATGGTTGACACAGGCTATGTAACGGTGCTCGAAATCCTGACATATGCCTTAACGTTTTAATAATGTTATGGTCACAAATGGTGTTGAAAGTGCTAGAAAGTGCTTTATTTACCCGCAACACATTGACTACTATAATGGTTCTTATCTGCGCATCCTAAAATTACACTCTTATCGGTACAGAATGAATTAACTGGTGCTTTTACTCAAACTGACACTGGCTGTTACCTTTTTGGAGACGCCTTTGGAAACCTGACTGTGTACAACGAGCCCTGCTTATGGAAGTAGGTGGGGTAGTGTTGTTGTTGCTGTGTAGTCCAGCAGAGGGAGCTGTCCTGTTGAAAGACAATGAGAACTACTGCTGCATGCCAATATGTAGGTTAACTGACAGTGTGAACATGCAGACGAGGTTTCTACACCCGTTGAACCGACTCAACACGCACACACACACACACACACACACCTACAGTATATAGGACCAAACACGGCAGAGCCGTACCTTAATTTCTCTATCTCTCTATCGCTCTCTCTCTCTCTCTCGTATCTCTCTCGCACGCAAACACGCTCACAAACACAGGACCCCACGAGAATGGAATAATCTCAAAGACGGTCTAAATTGTGAGTTATATGAATTCAAGCAGCCAAATGCACACCCACACGGTAGGGGGGAATAGGAGCAAAGCGTTAGCGATGGGAGCACCACAATCTGCAGCAAAGGGAGGGGGCGCAGAGCGAGCGAGGGAGGGAGGGAGGGAGGGGGCGCGGAGAGAGAGGGGGTTTGGGAGGAGATGGAGAGTGGGATGAGGACGTCTGTGGGGGAGCTACGGTTAGTGCTCATCAGCCACGGAGCGGGCAGGTTGAGGGGATGCCTGTGTGTGCGTGTGTGTGTGTGTGTCACTGTGCACTGACTGTCACATAGAGTGAGTTCAGGAAGGCTGCCTTGAGTAGGATTATGCGTGCAATGATAACGTACTAGGAAATCCTTTCACTGTAAGTACCGGAGTTCATCCTATAGTCTTTCTTTGTGTTTTTTTTAATGCTTTGCATCTTTGTGTGCTACAGTGTGCTCATTTTTATAGCCTTGCTCTGTGTGTGTGTGTGTGTGTGTGCGTGTGCGTGTGCGTGTGCGTGTGCGTGTGCGTGTGCGTGTGCGTGTGTGTGTGTGTGTGTGTAGTCGGTAGACAAAGACTTGCACGTGGGCAGACAGATTGATTGTTGGGCCTCTTCACGTAGTAGATGGTTTAACTTTTGCGCTAACATGAGGTGTGTGTGTGTGTGTCAAATCGACGGGAGCTCAGGCTCAGGCCGTGGTGCGAGACTTCTCATTGTGTGTTGTCGGCGAGCACATGCGTGCGAGAGAGAGGATGCTACCGTCAGACTGGATCACTCGGTATAGCACAGTAAAACCTAGAATGGAGAATGTTGCAAGCTGAACTGCACTAGTGGCAAATAAAGAAAGAGACCTTCGGGGCTAATCCTCTAGTTTAGAATCTTAATTAATTCTATTAAATGCCTCAAGTTGTACAAGTTAATAGGGAGATGGCAAAGTAATTGTTTTTTCATCAGTCGGTACTCGGTAGAGGTTGTGCTCATCCTTCACCTGGGTCAGTCAGGGGGATGTTAGGATCGTAATGAATGTTCATGTTGATGAAGTCGACAGAGTTTATGATCTATCGTACAACGTGTCGCGTACCATAAATATATTTTTTGTGTGTAAATTACCGGTAGGCAATAGGGATAAGTATAATTGCCCCATCTTTGTCTTGCTTGGTTCACAGTCAGGTATTTCACACCCTGGAACGCACGCACGCACGCACGCACGCACGCACGCACGCACGCACGCACGCACGCACGCACGCACGCACGCACACGCGCACGCACACTCACAGGGCTGGGAAGATCCATCTGTGAGGGAATTTTCCCCGAGTGTGTCCCTTCTCCTTGCGTGCCACAGAACTCATTATCACCATGGAGATGACATATTCCCACAGCAACCTTGACATTTCCAGGGTGTCTGCATTAATATAAGATCGTATAAGAAAGGAGATATTGCCATCTCTCACTTTCATCACCCATCTCCCCCTTCGTCTCCATCTTTTATTCAGCCCCTCATCTTTTGGACATTTATTGTAGGCGCTGTTATACTTATCCTCCCCTCCCTATTTCATGCTCACTTTGTCATTTATACGTAGCTCTGGTCTTCCAGATTGACTTCCTATTTCTTCTGTGAAACTTGTAATTATCTGCAGTAATGTAATACTGACTTGTCTATATGCTGAATGTATGTCTCTTGTCTACCCCTCTCTGTTGCTGTTTTGTCCTGTTCTATATATATATATATATATATATATATATATATATAGTGTGGTTCAGCGATGCTTTAACCCAGTGGTAACCAAACTTTTATTTCCTAATGTATGGAATTGTTTTAGACTTTTCTTTTCTTCATGAAATTACTGAAAAATAATACTTTGTATTTGTTTTTTACTTCATGAAAAAAGATGCTTTTTTTTGGGAATGTTTTTTTTAAAATGTTTTGAACAAACAATAATTCAAAACAAAATGTAGGAAACCCCCCAAAAATAAAGGGACCCATAAAAATGTGTCTGTGACACACAAATGGGTCCCGACCCAGTGTTTGGGAACCAGTGCTTTAACCTCTAATCCTGATCATGCTGACTGACTGACTGACTGACTGATGGACGGACGGACGGACGGACAGACAGACAGACGTGTGCAGTCAGTGTGCACGCACATAAACCTGTTTATGCCCAGCTGTTGAGGTTGGTCCTACGGGGAGCAGTAGAGGCTGGAAATAACTCAAGGATAATGTTGTGTTATGTGCTCGCTCGTGCATGCGTGCGCGTGTGTGCGTGTGTATGCGCGTGTGTATGTGTAGCGGACTTGCCCTTTTGGCCCCAGCAGAGGGCCAGTACTGTAATTTTCGTTCCCTCCTTGACTAACTGTCCTCCTTTCCTCCCCCGCCCCGCTCCGCTCCGTGGACACAGAGAGAGGTAAAAGAGTCTTTTTCTTCTTCCCCCTTCTCCTTTCATCTATCCATCATCTCCGCTCTGTGTTATTGTTTCATTTCCTAGGCTGCTCACTTTTTTTCCTCTGGCCTCAATTGATTATATACGGCGCAGTGTCTCACACACACACACACACACACACACACACACACACACACACGTGTGCGCATACTAACACAGACACAGCTGTAGGAAATCAAGGTGACCTCCATAGTGGTCCCGCTGCCTGGGTCCCTGCGGTTTTATAGAACACACACACACACACACACACACACACACACACACACACACACGTACGTCAGTATCTTTCTTTGTGAAGAGATTCTCCCAGGAGTTTAACATCAAAGCCCTCATTTCCCCATTCCTTAGCAGGTACATAGTGTACACACTACACACTACACACTACACAGCACATGGAGTACACACTACACAGCACATGGAGTACACACTACACAGCACATGGAGTACACACACACTACACAGCACATGGAGTACACACACACTACACAGCACATGGAGTACACACTACACAGCACATGGAGTACACACACACTACACAGCACATGGAGTACACACACACTACACAGCACATGGAGTACACACACACTACACAGCACATGGAGTACACACACACTACACAGCACATGGAGTACACACTACACAGCACATGGAGTACACACACACTACACAGCACATGGAGTACACACACTGCATTAGCAGGTACATAGTGTACACACTACACAGCACATGGAGTACACACACACACACTGCATTGCATGACACACACACAGTCAATTTCCTGCAGCCCATACATTACTGGTACAATCAGTAATGTATGGGCAGTACAGTAATCAGTGACCATCAATCACATTAGAGTCTCTGTCACAAAGCTATACAATCAGAATTGTCATCAAAGACTGGATGTCTTTGAGATCCAATCAGAACTAGGTTATTTACTAGGGGTGTAACGATATATTTTAACAGCGATATGATACGTATCATGATACATGGTTGACGATACGATACAGTAATCTTTGTTATTTGTGCAGGTTTTTTTTTACGGGAAACGTTTATTATTAGGCCTATGGATATAAAGTAAACACAGTGATTCTCTGGCAAATACAGTACATGGATACTGTATTTGAAAACATATGGACAAACCGGCACCTTAACATGAAGACTGAGAATACTTACATTTATCGATAGTCTAAGTGTAGCCATATGGAATACAAAAGGATTAAACCCCTCTTTATATTTTTTCTTCTTAAAATGACTAAATACAATACAAAGTACTTACTGAGTATTTGCATTGCAAAACGATACGAGACAAAGTCAAACGATACGATATGTTGCTGTTTACATATCGATATACTTCGATATACTTAATTTCTTGAGATTTTTCGATGCAGTTACTATATCGTTACACACCCCTATTTTCTACCCATCAAAACAGAACCAGTGCTATACAGCAGTCCAATCAGAATCTCCATTTCAAGGCAACGCAGTCTTAGAAGAAAAAAGGTCCTTATGCACAGCTACAGCGGACAGGTGCGTCGGATAACTGGAACTGGAGAAGTAGTGAAAAAATCACACCTGTGTGAACTGAGTGGTGCGAGGTCTTATATAGCCTGATCAGCTGTGGTCTGACGTAATGTCCATAGCAACCATAGCAACCATGCAAATTTTTTTGGTACAAACACGGGTACACGGGTACAAAGCCAGTTGTTGGAGTGGTTTGCACCACTCAAAAATGGATCCCACACACTGTCTTCACTTGCAGAATTAGATTTATTGGCTTCGGCTCAATAAATCTAATTCTGCAAGTGAAGACGGTGTGCGGGATCCCTTCTTTCTATCTTTTCTTTTTTTCTCTAAAGCAACACAGACAAAAACGGCTGATACTAAGACATCCAAATAATAACAAATGCTTGTAAAAGTAAAAGTTGTGAGCTCTTCGTACATTTAGGAACGTGTAATATACATATGTGTATGTTTAATGTATGAGTGCAAATGTGGTTGTGTGTGTCATGCATGTGTAACCGTAAATCATGTGTTTAGTGCATGTGTATAAATGTACTGTGTGTGTGTGTGTGTGTGTGTGTGTGTGTGTGTGTGTGTGTGTGTGTGTGTGTGTGTGTGTGTGTGTGTGTGTGTGTGTGTGTGTGTGTGTGTGTGTGTGTGTGTGTGTGTGTGTGTCTACTGTATCTGTTTGAAGAAAGATGATCTACGATTCTACAAGCAACCAACACAGCGATCTTGTAGTTCAGCTATTTACATAAAAGATTTATGTTTTTTCTACCCAACGGTGGATAGCAGTGTTGATTTATAGCAGTGTTGATGAAAACATTTCGTCGACTACCTTTTTTCACTGACGAAACCTAAATGGAAACTATGACGACTAAAACTAAGACTAAATATATTGACAATGTTGTCAACAAATACAAACTAAACTAAAATGTTAGGAGGGGACTAATGGACAAGAGATCCAGTATAAGTAAAAGGCACAAGTAATCTTACACGTGGTTGCATGCTGAAAATAGCAGATCTACAAGCTCACAAAGCGTCGCGCTCCTATTTTCAGCAAGTGTAAAATCAGCCATTACGACGTCATCAAGGCCCGCCAAAATACATTTTACTCGACTAAATGAACTGTAGTCCACTAGACTAACACTAAAACATTCCAGGTTCCAAGATGTGACTAAAACTAAATGAAAACTATTAAAGGACCACTTCACCAATTTTCAATCTATCTTCATATAATAGGTCCTCACTAATAATCATGAATCATGAAGAAACTGCAGGCTTTCTAGTCCTGAAAAGTTGCAATGCGAAAAAGGAAGCCATCGTTCTCACGATAATGAAAATATATATTTTTTTGTAAAAACAATCTTGTTTAAAAAAAATCTGCCTAATGATGATGTCACTGGAGGACGGTTTCTAAACTGCCCACAGCTCTCCTATGAGACACAGACCGAGTAGAAATAAATCGTGCCATTTTATCATGATTATTAGTGAGGTGAGATTATTATGAAGATAGGTTGAAAAGTGGTGAAGTGGTCCTTTAAGTTTTCATTTACACTGACTAAAACTAAAATCTAAATTTGCTGTCAAAATCAACACTGGGCCCTGTTGTTGTCCAGAAGCATTCCTATGGCTTCATTCCTCCGTCCCTCGACTCCCTCCCTCCCCATCGTCTTCTCCATTCCTTCTTTTCAGCTATTAAATTGTTTTCAGGTCCAGTGAGCCCCAGGGAAAGTTGTCCCCCGCTGTCATTCTATTGAGCTCCCTCCTGCATTGCACTGCGCTATTGATCTCTGGGGAAGATCCATCGACCTGCGCGCGCGTGTGTGTGTGTGCGCACGCGCTCGTGTGACACATGTCTATGTCCCCTACAACTCACTAAGCTGATAAAGGTCAGCTGCATCTTTCATCTTGTCGTCTTCTTCCTTGTCAGTCCAAACCCATGACACCCCGAAACACACACACGTGTGTGTACGTGTGCAGCCATGCTTCATCATTCATGTCCCCACTGGACCAGCAAGTACTGTTGGGTCATTCTCTTCATCCGCCCTCTGTCCTCCTCCTCGTCATGTATTTTGTATTCAACGCACCTTCTTTCCTTCTCTCTCTCTCTCTCTCTCTCTCTCTCTCTCTCTCTCTCTCTCAGGGACTTTGCATACGTAGCGCGGGATAAGAACACACGGATCCTGAAATGTCATGTGTTCCGCTGTGACACGCCAGCCAAAGCCATCGCCACCAGCCTGCATGAGATCTGCTCCCGGGTAAGCAGCGAGCTGGACCCGCACTGACCTGACTGATGCTCTACCCAGACACAACACACAACTAAATATTACTCCTCCACTGAACTTGGACCGCACGAGTTCTATAGGGACTAGAGATGGACTAGGGACTATATAGTCCGGCAGCCGAGGTGGACAGGTGGGAAATTTGGTATATAGTCTTTTTTTATTGGCCTAAGATATTGTCTATACATGCATTCATGAATCCACTTGCTGACCGGCTGTCGTTATTGGGCTTTTTTTTTAATAGGGGTTTCTTGTGACCCTACCATTAACATCCTATGGCAGGCAAAAATGTCAAACTTTCCTTCTGCTTTTTATAAGTAGCATGTGACATGTCAAACAAGGGGGTTTTCATGATTCTGAATCCATTCCATGCATTAGTTTTGCACAAAAAAACACTCCTTGGGCTAAAAACAGCCATAGACGTCATGACAAATGTGATGAGATCAGCACAAATGTGATGAGGTCAGCACATTTTGGGCACATTTGGGCAAGAGGCTATGGCTGTTTTTAGCCAAAGGAGAGTTTTTAGTGCAAAACTAATGTTTGGAATGGATTCAGAATCATGAAAAACCCCTGGTTTTCATGTCACATGCTACTTAAAGCATAAGGAAAGTTTAACATTTTTGAAATTTTTGCCTGCCATAGGATGTTAATGGTAGGGTCACAAGAAACCCCTATAAAAAATAATTGCCCAATACCGACAGCCGGTCAGCAAGTGGATTCATGAATGTATATAGACAATATTTTAGGCCAATAAAAAAAGACAATATTCCAAATTTCCCACTTTAAACAAAAGAAGCCTGTCTGCTGCCGGACTAATAGGGATGGACTAGGCTAGGGACAGACTAGGGGCTTAGAGCACTTCACTTTTTAGTCTGCTCTGAAGAAGGCTCTGCCGAAACACGTCAGCGTTCGCAAATAAACATGAGAAATCGCATCTGAGCCAGTCTTGCATCTTTTATTCTGGAGTGCCGCTTTTTTCCATTTACTTGGTGTATGAGTCAAGTTATTTTCAAAGCTGAGCACCCGCTGCCTCAACCAAGGGCAGTTTACATAGGACGCGCACCTGTGTTTCTTTCTTTAGGGGCTAGACCAGTTGGCAAGGATCCAGTTTTGAAAATGAAGCCAATGAGGAAGTAATTAAAATGCTGCAGTTCTCATTAACACATTGACTGCTGCTGGAGTAAATACATAAATAAATCACAGCACCGAGGCTCTTCACGGGTATCATAATTGGCATTTGCAGTATTTGACAGTAACATTATTGTGCGTATCCTTATTGCATTCATGATACATGGTGTATATCCAGTCAATAACATTGTAAGACAACATGTCCAAATTGACCTGTTGGGACGGAATTATTGGAGCAAAAAGAAGGAAGAGAGGGAGAGACAGAGGGAGGGAGGGAGAGACAGAGGGAAGCAGGGAGGTCACTGTAGCGGGAGTTGAGATGCAGATTTGATGTGACAAACTCTTTGATTAAGGTCATCTATAATTGATGGATGTGTGTGACTGTGTTGCCACTCTGAGTTCCTCTGCAGCGTGGAAAAGCTTTTACCCTCCTTTTGAGAGAGTGTGGGTGGGGGGGTGACCTGGTTAGCGTGTGTGTGTGTGTGTGTGTGTGTGTGTGTGTGTGTGTGTGTGTGTGTGTGTGTGTGTGTGTGTGTGTGTGTGTGTGTGTGTGTGTGTGTGTGTGTGTGTGTGTGTGTGTGTGTGTGTGTGTGTGTGTGTGTGTGTGTGTGTGTGTGTGTGTGTGTGTGTGTGTGTGTGTGTGTGTGTGTGTGTGTGTGTACCCCTCAGTGAAGCGGCTAAATCGTGTCCGTTTCAGGCAGGAACCTACTCAATGTCTCTCATCTCTGTTGTCTCTTACCTTCCCAACAATTTTCTTCCTTATTGCTTTTTTTCTTTTTCTTTTTTCAACCCTGGGTTTTCATCTGATTTCTGTGTTCCCTTTTTCACTCCATTTCATCACCCGTCTGCCTGTAGATAATGACAGAACGAAAGCATGCCAAAGCAATGGCTGGAGGCGCTCTTCAGGACAGAATCCAGGCTGGACTGGACCTTCCCCTGCAAGGTACTGTAGGCCCTCCAACTCTCCCTGTACGGGGAGGGGTGCGGTAGCATGGGTGCGCTAGCATAATGTGTTACTGGTCTTATTTTGACACTGTACACAAGGATGCTAACGCACACCAAAGTCCTTTTTAGCGGTGCCGGCCCACGGGAGAGAACTTGAAGAGGGAATCTTGAAACAACAAGACAGTGGCCGCACACGCCAATAGCCAGAGTGCCAATCCTTTATTAGGACAGCAGGTTGAGACAGAATCCAACGTTTCGGCGGTTAAGCCTTCATCAGGGCATTGGTTAAGCCTTAAACCCTGATGAAGGCTTAAGCGCCGAAACGTTGGATTCTGTCTTACCCTGCTGTCCTATTGGCACTCTGGCTATTGGCGTGTGCGGCCACTTTCTCGTTGTTTCAAGATTCCCTCTTCACTGGTCTTATTTTGAACCACTGAAACCCCAGCGTCCGTTTTGTGGGGAAAACCTTCGCAGGAAAACGGCAGATCTACAAGCTCACGCAGATCTGCTTTTTTCAGATATTTAATGTAGTAATGTATTCAAGTATTTAATGTGTAATTGAAACAACTGTATTTTAAGTGGTTGATTGAATACTTTATTAACAGATTGCAAATAGTACAGTGGTACGATTATACATTCTGATGCTAAAAGCATACCATTACACAAATGGCCCTAAGGGCTAGTTTCCAAATGCTAGACAGTTGTATTTCTTGCACTTCCTGATCGCTCGCTGTGTGTGTGTGTGTGTGTGTGTGTGTGTGTGTGTGTGTGTGTGTGTGTGTGTGTGTGTGTGTGTGTGTGTCTGTGTCTGTGTCTGTGTCTGTGTCTGTGGGGGTGGGTGCATGCGTTCTCCCAGCAGAGTTCCCCACACCAAAGACTGAGCTGGTGCAGAACTTCCAGGTGCTTTACCTGGGTATGCTGCCTGTGGTCAGACCTATAGGTGAGTTATCCTGTCCATTACCATTACCTATATATCGTTTTCAAAGAGATATACCTGCCAGACGAGTAGGATACAAAGGCTGCCTGAAAGGCATGCATTTGCATTCCAATGGGTGATTGAGGGTTGCGCTCTATACTATGCGCAACAGCCAATCCACTGCCTGTGTTTGTCCTTTCTATTTTCTCAGTCGTGTTTTCAAATGGATTTGAAAACACGACGGGAAAACTTGTGATTCCCTTCTGGTGGTTGGGAACCTCTGCTATACTGCACTATCTCTCTGCATTTCATGTATGAGATTACTTTGATGAGCCCATTAAAACCACCAAAGCATCTGTGTCGCTTTAGATGTTTGCGTTGGCTCTTCAAAGACAGCACATACTGTACAGCTCACAGCGCGTCATCTTTGAAACATCTTGATCTTAATGGGTTAAGAGAGTGTCTGCCAAATGCCTAAATTGTAAATTGACATTTACTAGTAACACACACACACACACACACACACACACACACACACACACACACACACACACACACACACACACACACTTGCTGAAGAGGCATGGCATACTATAGAGGCATGGCAGACTATAGTGAGTGTGTGTGTTCATTGTACAGGCATGGATATTTTAAACGGCGCTATAGAAACTGTGTGTATGGACATCTTAAACGGGGCTATAGAAAGCCTGATGGGCTCATGACTATTGTGTGTGTGTGTGTGTTCATTCTACATGCATGGATATTTCAAACAGCGCTATAGAAAGCCTGATGGGCTGTGTTTGTGTGTGTGTGTTACAGGTATGGACATTTTAAACGGGGCTATAGAAAGCCTGATGGGCTGTGTTTGTGTGTGTGTTACAGGTATGGACATTTTAAACAGCGCTATAGAAAGCCTGATGGGCTGTGTTTGTGTGTGTGTGTGTGTGTGTGTGTGTTACAGGTATGGACATTTTAAACGGGGCTATAGAAAGCCTGGTGGGTTCATTAAACAAAGAAGACTGGGCTCCAGTAGCTCTCAACGTAGCAGACGCCACTGTCACCATCAGCAAAGACAAGGTGAGTCGCACGCATTTACACAAAAATACACATGCACACTAGGGCATTCACTTCTAGTCATTTTTACTAGTTGACTAGTTGCCTAGTTTACTAGTCGACTAGTTGTTTAACCACCTATTATGTAAAAAAAAAAAAAAGGAGAAAAAATGTTGTTTTTTCTTTCTTTTTTGGAAATAAATATTTGTACATTTAAAAACTGTGTACATTGGTGACTAACTATAATCTACCTGATCTTGAGGCCTACAAAATCGGGGATAAAAATAAACTTTTTTTTAAATCAACTAGTCAACTAGTACCAGCAAGGTCGACTAGTGGATTTACTAGTCGACTAGTTGCTTAATGCCCTAATGCACGCACACACGCACGCATGCACACACAGACAGGATAGTCTAAATGTACATTAGGCTACAATAGATCTATAGGTAAGCCTCTCCCCAAACTGCTATGGTCCAATCACAGCTAAGCATAACATGGGTTAGACAAACCTCTCCACCAATAGTTTTCCTATATTATAAAACGTTGTTGTGTCACGCACATATTTTTCCAGTGCATATGGAAGGCCTTGTTGACGGATTTGGAAGAGATTTTGAAGGTCTGGTTCCAAAAATGAACCAGTATTTAATGTGTAAAATCCATGATATTTGCATTGGAATGAATGAGCCTGGCTGGAAAGTGTCCAAGTGGGAGTGTCTTTACGTGGGAGAGGGCAGGGCTTAGCTAAAGGTGAATTGCTCAGTTTGTGTCCCTGGCTGCGTGAGTAATGAGTTATCATAAAAATGTTAGTTTGATAGTCACACAATGTTCTTTTATGAGCAATAAAACGGTCTGAGCAAATCTTTCATAAAGTTGATTGGTTCATCTGGCCAGTAATCTCGCCAGACAACTATTCCACAATCTCCGAATGCTACAGTATATATAGTCTGGAACTACACCTCCTGAATGCTATATATAGTCTGGAACTACACCTCCTGAATGCTATATATAGTCTGGAACTACACCTCCTGAATGCTATATATAGTCTGGAACTACACCTCCTGAATGCTATATATAGTCTGGAACTACACCTCCTGAATGCTATATATAGTCTGGAACTACACCTCCTGAATGCTATATATAGTCTGGAACTACACCTGAATGCTATATATAGTCTGGAACTACACCTGAATGCTATATAGAGTCTCGAACTACACCTCCTGAATGATATATAGAGTCTGGAACTAGACCTCCTGAATGCTATATAGAGTCTGGAACTACACCTCCTGAATGATATATAGAGTCTGGAACTACACCTCCTGAATGCTATATAGAGTCTGGAACTACACCTCCTGAATGCTATATAGAGTCTGGAACTACACCTCCTGAATGCTATATAGAGTCTGGAACTACACCTCCTGAATGCTATATATAGTCTGGAACTAGACCTCCTGAATGCTATATAGAGTCTGGAACTACACCTGAATGCTATATAGAGTCTGGAACTACACCTCCTGAATGCTATATAGAGTCTGGAACTACACCTGAATGCTATATAGAGTCTGGAACTACACCTCCTGAATGATATATAAAGTCTGGAACTACACCTCCTGAATGCTATATAGAGTCTGGAACTACACCTCCTGAATGCTATATAGAGTCTGGAACTACACCTCCTGAATGATATATAGTCTGGAACTACACCTGAATGCTATATAGAGTCTGGAACTACACCTCCTGAATGATATATAGTCTGGAACTACACCTGAATGCTATATAGAGTCTGGAACTACACCTCCTGAATGATATATAGTCTGGAACTACACCTGAATGCTATATAGAGTCTGGAACTACACCTCCTGAATGCTATATAGTCTGGAACTACACCTACTGAATGCTATATAGTCTGGAATTACACCTCCCAAATTCCGAGGCAGGAAGCTGGCATCTGTTAAAATATCTTTACATTTAATTTTATTTTTTCCATTTCCGCTAAGCAGCCAGTATAAATGCTTGGATGATTTTTATTTATATTGGGATACAGTTGCGCGGCTGACTAATCATCAAAGGGGCTATCAAAAGTAAATCTATGTAGGCTACTCACAGGTTTGGTGACATGATTGATTATATTGTGAGTGCATCCATGCGTCTGTTGTATAGGCAACATTGGGAACGTTGGATAAGCTGTGGAGATCTTGTACAGTTCATCATACATATAATTTGCTTCCTGGTTTAACGCTACACAGCCTGGTGCTAGTATGGACAGCTGTCTCTGATGCTTCATCTTCAAAGTTCAAAGGCATGTGCATTGTTGTTGATTTGTGGTAGGACAGCTTGGCATATTCATTAACCCCTTTTGGTGTTAGCATTATGTTATACTTTAGCTATTGAAAAATAGCAGATCTACAAGCTCATAGCGCGCCACCGAGTGGCGCGCTACGAGCTTGTAGGTCTGCTATTTTTGAAAAATTGAAGAACGACTGACATAGAAACATAGCTTTTTCAGAAAACTGTCAGGATGTAGAAGACATTTTTTAGAATCTGATCTCAGGTCAAAATGGGTTCAATATTTTGTGACGGCACCACATAGAACCACCACATAGAACCACCACATAGAACCACCACAGAACCACCACATAGAACCACCACATAGAACCACCACATAGAACCACCACATAGAACCACCACATAGAACCACCACAGTACTGAGCTGTATAAGTAGTGTGAAAGCGAGCATCTCTGCTGTCAAAGTGTGTCTTAGTCAGACATGTGTGCGTGAGAGGGGAGGGGGAGGGAGAGAGAGGAGAGAGAGATAATGAGAGAGGAGAGAGAGAGAGGAGAGGGAGAGAGGGAGAGAGGTGGAGAGGGGGAGGGAGAGGGGGAGGGGGAGGGAGAGAGAGAGGAGAGAGAGAGAGGAGAGAGAGAGAGATAATGAGAGAGGAGAGAGAGAGAGATAATGAGAGAGGAGAGAGAGAGAGAGAGGAGAGAGAGAGAGAGGGAGAGGGAGAGAAGCAACTGCGGAGAGGCACAGAGGATTTGATTTGAAATCTGTGATAATACTAAATGGTATTAAATTGCCGTGGGTGTTTTAACATTCCTGGGGGAATTTCAAATGTTTATGCGAGGGGCGGAAAAAAGGAATCCCTAAGAAGAATGTATTTCACAGCCTCAGTGCCGCAATAAAAACCTTGCTATCTCTGTGCTGATCTCTGCTGTGAGCCATTTGCACAAAGTTAACTATCTGTGTTTTATACAGTAGTTCCACTGATGTCAAGTGTCATGTTTGAGATATTGCCTCCAGGGCTGTCCCGATTAGAAGTTGACGATGAATTGTCACACAAATAATTGCGATTAACGATTTAATTGTGTCTTTTCCATTGAACATTGGAACGTATTTCTGTTTGGCTTCGTAATCACAAATTGCACAGGGCAGATATGACAAATAACTTAAATATACAAAGAAATCAATCAATCAATTTCTAAGTAATTGCCGATTATCTCAAATAATATTGTAATTATGTAATACTTGCCTCTTGAGTACCCTACCCTATCCTCATTGGTCAGTTGTAACCAGGGGTCATTGCCGTGCTGGCTTGTGGTGGACATTTTTTGTCAAAATTCCATTTTTGTCACAGACATACAAAATGATTGGACAATAATATCACCAGAAACACATAGAGTTAGCCCTGAATGACCATAACAGGCCTCTAACTCTGAGTGTACTAATGGAACCAAATGGACCTTAATTCACGGGTCCATTTGGTTCCATTTGTGCAATCTCAGTGTTAAGAGGTTCTTAACAAATACAACATTTGAGAACCACTATTATTAGTTGGACTCCTAAGTGTCATGGTAAATCAGTGTCATACATGTTCTGAAGAAACCCTGGAGACTTGACATTCAGTAATTGGGTCTTAAGATCAAAATAATGTGTAAAAAAAAATGTGTAAAATTTGCCACGGACAAGACCAAGTCTTTGCCACAGACACATTTGTCCATGTCCATGTATTGATGACCCCTGGTTGAAACACAAGTGACCAACGTTCTCCCAACAGTAGAGCTGAAGCAGCTTGGGCTCCAGCTCTGGCTTTTCATCCCCCTCAGGTTTTTGGAGCCCTGATAAACTCCCTGCTAGAAAGCTCATGTGCTGCTGATAGTTTATGCCCCGGGGCACTGCAGTGAAATGACTTGAGTAGTTTTTACCATCGGAGGAGGGAGGGAGGGCCTTTCCTGTGCTCCCTGCCGCCTCGTTAGAAATCACAGCCTTGTCAATAGTCCACAAATTAGAAACCTGAACACTAAACCTTTTCTAAATGTTTTATTGAGCTCTACTTTTTTTCACTCGAATGTGTACCACGAATTATGAGTCGTCTACGGAGCGATTCAGCACGAATACACGTGTAGTTATTTACATCCCTAACAGTGGAGAAGGAAAAAAGGAATTATGTGATTTTTCTTTTGCAGGAGGAAGAGGAGGTGCTGGTGGAATGTCGCGTGCGTTTCCTCTCTTTTATGGGCGTGGGTCAGGACGTGCACACCTTTGCCTTCATCATGGACGCGGGTGGCTCACGCTTCGACTGCCACGTCTTCTGGTGCGAGCCCAACGCTGGGAATGTGTCGGAGGCCGTGCAAGCGGCCTGCATGGTGAGTCAAAAAGTTACTTATAGCCTCTTTCACGTCTGTGAAAATGTCCATGGAATCAGGTCGGTCGTAGTCATTGTGCATTGTTGCCCTTTCACACATGTAGCACGCAGCATGAGTCCATGTCGGTGTTCTGTAGGGAAGGTGTCAACATTTGTGGAAAAATTGCAGTTCTACAAACTCACAACGCTGTAGGAATTGAACCGTTTGACATCAAGTCTCCCAACAAGCCACCCTCCAAGCTGGACAAATAACATTAATGAAGTATATGATGAGCGAACAGATTGCATCGACATTTCTACGGTAGGAAAGAGTCGTCGTTTGTGTTCATGAGGCACGGATCACAAAGCTTTGAATGTGTGAAAACGTCCTCTGGTTAATGTCTAGAAGGATGCAGTGAGTGTGAGTGTGTGAATTAGACAATCATGACTTAAGGTCATTACACACTGGCGAATTAGCGACGCGAATTAAAAATTCGACACCGGAGCGAACACCGGAGCGAACAAATAAAGAGCGAAAACGGTCGCATTTTCGCACATTCGCACATTCGCCACTGATGTGGAAGCTTGCATTGACTTCAATTGGTTTTAAAAAAAGGCGAATTATTCGCACGAATAATTCGCGTCGCTAATTCGCCAGTGTGTAATGACCTTTAATCAATGACATTTGCGACTACAATAAATGTTCATTCACACACTGTAGAATAGTATATTACAATTTTACATTTTAACCCATTCTGGGCGGGAACCCCTTTTGAAGTTAGCAAAGTTACTATATTTACCCAGGGTAACTGGACTAAGCATCAGATACTTGTTTACAGCCAGGCCCTGCTCATAGAACATTTCATGGTAGTGGTTCAATGCCTTGCTCAAGGGCACTTCAGTGGTGGTAATTTTAACGTGCCGGTCCGGGGATACGAACTGGCGACCTTCCGGTATCAAGAACGCTCCGCAAACCGTTCGGCCACCGCTGCCACAAATGATGTTAGCATTATGTTATGCTTTAGCTATTGAAAAATAGCAGATCTACAAGCTCATAGCGCGCCACCGAGTGGCGCGCTATGAGCTTGTAGATCTGCTATTTTTGAAAAATCGAAGAACGACTTTTTCAGAAAATGTAGAAGACATTTTTAGAATCTGATCTCTGGTCAAAATGGGTTCAATCTATTTCTATGGGCAATTCTTGTCATATGATTGACTGTGTGCTCATTCTGTGGAGAAAAGCACTTTTCAGTCTTTCTGGTGAAAACACAAGACTAAATGACTACACACATTTTGTCCCCCTAATAACAGTGCATATAGAATGGACAGCAAATTATAGTCAAATGTTAAAAAATAAAACTTACATCACTTACATCTGCATAATTCTATAAGCCTCTTACCTCTGCTGTTAAGCACTTTTCTTGAATCCCAGCATCCAGATTCTGCAGGGGGGGGTTGCATTTCAACACGTTGTGAGCTTGCAGATCTGATATTTCTGGTGGAGATTGTTCAGAGCCAATTTAGGTCCAGAGTACTAAGTCCAGAGGGCTTAAATGGTTACTTTATATGCATAGTAGTCCTGATAGAAAAGGCTCATTCAATCCTAAAAGGATCCTAATGTGGATTAGAATGCCAACACCATGCACTGAAGGTCCAGAGATGCTGTACAGGTAGGATTTTACACTCACTCATGTGTGAAAGTAAAAAATCTTTACAAGTTTGATTTGGGCTGACTTGTGCAGTGTAGACAGATTAGTCTACAGATAAATCCATACCGTGACTGTTGGGGCCGGAAACTTGTATCTCCACGTTTGACGTGACTCCATGTGAAAGTGAAAGTGGTTGTGTGTGGGTTTTATAAATGCTGGCATTTAATCAGTATTAACTTGAACTTACTGTATGACTAAATAATAAGTACATTGGATCTGTTCTTGGAACACAGGTTCTTCTTTCCATTATGGACATACAAGGTTTATGCCTGACCGCAACGCTTTGTTCTATCCAGGTTTTATGTTTCCTAGAGGGAGCTTAAAGGGGAAAGAGGGGCGTGTGAATTAAGCCATATTACACGTGATTATTGGCACGGCAGTGATGCGCTCATGAGCGAGGTGGAGCCTTGTAATTGTGGACAACACTGGAGTGATGCGCGTCAGTCAATAATAATGTGGGAACACAACCTGACAGAAATCCAAAAGGGTCACATTAGTCTGCCTACGTACCCTACAGGATCTCCTGATTCAACTTAAAGTCATTTGACGAGCACCATTTAACCCCCATGCAGAGATTCAGATCTCACAGCAGCCAGTAACACCCCATCCGCACTGCCAGCGATGCGAATGAGCGAGCGATGAAATCTCATTAGAATACATGTTTTTGCAACCGAAGGTCGCATTTACTATGAAAACGTGCAATTCCCTTTTGACCTGTCCATTCAAACCATAGAGTAATACAAAGATAGAGAACGAACTGGAGCGTTGCTGTGTGTATGTAATTCATGTATATCTGTATTTAAACATTGAATGTATTACTGGTGTTTTTAATAAAAACCTAAAACCTCTTTCCCTGTGCAGACGAGGTGTAAGAATGAAACACAGGGCAGGAGTTTGGCTACTGCTGTATAAGCAAGTGCCAAGAGCAGAGCATTGATCATTAATTTGAATCAGCTGTGTGGAGGGAGATCTTAATGTGACCCTTATTGAATTCCGTCAGGTTGTGTTGCCACATTATTATTGACTGACACGGATCACTCAAATGACTTGAATGACAACAGGAAGTGATGGCATAATTCACTCAAGGCCTCATGGGACGCTGGAAACATACAGGCCATATTTAATGGCAACATGCGTCCAGCGCCGTCCACATCCACACCAGTCACCAGGCATGTGAAGGTCAGACAAAGCTTTGTGGACACTCTGAATATAGGAGTCTTTCCAACACTCCAGTCAACTATGATCCGCACCAGGGTTCACACACCACTCCTAGTAAACCTGAGCTTTTAAGGCCCCCTATTGGTTCACCAACTTATGAGCCCTCTTCCTCCTCCCCTCCCCTCCCCTGTAGAATACAGCGGAGAACGCTGATGTCACCAAATTTGGAGTGACGCCCCTCTGTGCTGTTATTGGTTAGGGAAATACGAGGTTCACTCCCACTCCTATGCCACATTTCCTGGTTCACCTTTGAAACAAAATGTGACTCTTTTTGATATAGAGACAGTCATGGCAGCAACACTATAGCTGTTCAGGAGAGGATAAAAACGTTTTTTAATCCAAAATGAGTTAATATTCACATATGTACTAGAGCATGTCTGAAATAAATATCAGAGCTAAAATCGACATGTAAACATGAAATAAATGCTTAAACATGTAGCTAGGTGTAATGTCAGAGACCACAGAAGTGAACCTTTCAAGTCTGTTTTCGCAACTCACTGTTTTCTGTAAGACATTACTCTATAAGCCATATCTCCAAAACGGGTCGGTCAAACTGAACAACCAATATGTCATTTTGAAGCTATGATTCCCTGCTTTCATATGACAGAATCACCTGGGTCTCAGAGGCTATACCACTCCAAACCAAAATGAGTAAGCGGACCATGGTCCTTTTTTAAAGGAACCAGACAGTCCTGGTGTGAATGCACCCTAAGTGGTTGTAATGCCCTCACAGATTCCAGCAGTTAAACTCTAATCACAGTCAAGCAGGCCATTTTTAGTGTTATTATACAACGCAGTAAAACACAGGCCATTAGTGAGGTTAGGCTCTTTTTCGTGTGTGTGTGTGTGTGTGTGTGTGTGTGTGTGTGTGTGTGTGTGTGTGTGTGTGTGTGTGTGTGTGTGTGTGTGTGTGTGTGTGTGTGTGTGTGTGTGTGTGTGTGTGTGAGATAGATAGAGAGCAATTAAGTATGCTTTTGGCTGTACTTTTGATCCCTATCAACACTGTAGATATATAGTGCACGTGCACACCAACACACGCGCATGCACGCACACAACACAGTATAACTGATTTACCGTGACAAAGGGTCATCAATCATTAATACTGATCACATCCACCTCTGCAGCACGTAACTTCTCTCCACACACACGCGCGCACACACACACACACACACACACACACACACACACACACACACACACACACACACACACACACACACACACACACACACACACACACACACACACACACCACAAACCAGTAAAACTGATTCACTGTGACTAAAGATCATCAATCATTCATACAGATCACATCCACTGGTCTGTAGGTGAGCTCTGCCCACACACACACACACCCAAACACACAAAGGTGTGCGGCTAAGTGCTGATTCACCCTCCACTGTGCCGCAGGATTTAGTGTCAGGTCCTGCTAGAGCAGGAATAATTCTAACTCTGTCAGACACACACACACACACACACACACACACACACACACACACACACACACTCTCTTTCTCTCTTAACATGTATTTGAATTATTATTATTAAAAACAAAACTCATTTTTTAGGTAGGAAAAGAAAATGGCATGACCCATTAAAATTGGTCTGTGATCCACTGTTTTGGAAAAGTGCATTTAATCCATGTTATTTATAATGCATCTCTCTCTCTCTCTCTCTCTCTCTCTCTCTCTCTCTTTCTGTCTGCAGTTCCATACTAAGCATCCTTTTAATCCATGTTATTTATAATGCATCTCCCTCTCTCTCTCTCCCCCTCTCTCTCTCTCTCCCTCCCTCCCCTCTCTATCTCTCTCTCTCTCTCTCTCTCTCCCTCCCCAGCTGCGGTACCAGAAGTGTCTGGTGGCTCGCCCCCCCACCCAGAAGGCGTGTGGCTCGTCGCCCCCCAGTGGCGACTCGGTGTCTCGCCGCGTCTCCACCAGCGTGAAGCGAGGCGTGCTGTCCCTCATCGACACGCTCAAGCCCAAGAGACCCGTCACGGAGTTGCCACAGTAACGCCACAGCCACCCATCACCCTGCCCCAGTCACCATGGTAACCAGTCGCAACGCTGCCAAAAATCCCCTTCGGTCACCATCACCTTCTGTCACCACAGACCCTTGTATCCATGGAAACAGAGTTTAAAAAAAAAAAAAAAAGAAGAAGAAAAAAACGGGTGATGCTCGGTTGGGGAACGGTTAGATGATGGAGTTTTGTGCGAGTGGGATTTGATTTGAATTTCAATTCAAGAGTTCGAATGTCAATAAGAAATGGTCCCGTTGGGAACTCTTGAACGGAAATGTAAAATGCGTCTCCCTCAAGCCGATGTGAGTGGAACAAGCCTCCAGTCACATGCGTCTCCCTCAAGCCGATGTGAGTGGAACAAGCCTCCAGTTGCAGCCACTTCTTACCAGAAGGCGACCCGTGGCGAGCTGAAGGCCCGTTTGGCCAACAGTATTGAAAACTCAAGGCATCCGAATGGCGCGCTCATGAAGGTGTTTATGTAAATAGGAGCAACTCTCATATCCCCCTCAGCACAGACAAGGAGTGAGGAAAGAGAGAACAAACGAAAAAAAACAATGAACAAAGCAGGTAGTGCTCTTTTTGAGCACGACGAGCGTGGTGAGCGCATGTGTCGCTGCCCGGACTCTCCAAACCCTGAACTCTCCATGCCCTGTATGTGACCTGTTGACCCCCACCCGACGTCTTTGTGCTTGTGCCTGTGCTTCCGCATGACCTGGCGTACCTGGCCACACCCCTTCCACAGACCCAGGAGCGTGTCCACTTAGGCTTTAGTACCTGGCCACACCCCTTCCACAGACCCAGGAGCGTGTCCACTTAGGCTTTAGTACCTGGCCACACCCCTTCCACAGACCCAGGAGCGTGTCCACTTAGGCTTTAGTACCTGGCCACACCCCTTCCACAGACCCAGGAGCGTGTCCACTTAGGCTTTAGTCGCTTTGTCTCTCTGTCTCGGTTCCCCCTGGCCTGCGTGCGCCCCTCTGTTTCTTGAAAGTGAACGGAACGCGAAGGTAAAGGATCACGAATACATGAGCAATTTATTCCACGTGGTCAGTTTCTGCGTGGGTGTGTAGAGCCGCGGTTCTCAACCTGTGGACGCCCGAAAAATAGCAGACCTACAAGTTCATAGCGCGCCACTCGGTGGCGCGCTATGAACTTGTAGATCTGCTATTTTTGATTGGCAAAACACTAAGATTTGAATGATAATATAACATTAATGTTTGAAATGATGTATGAAGAAAACTGTCAAGAAATGTCATGGTATTTGTTGAGGGCCGCTAGTCCCTCCAACGTCTGGCTTTTGAAATGACGTCATATGGCAGCCAAGTCTATGGACTTTTGATGTTTGTTTAGAGCACTTTTAACAACGACAACAAAAAAACGCAGCCAAAGTCTATGGACTATGTTCGTTTACAGCAGTAGACGTCATGTGACACAATATAAATATCAAAAGAGTGAGGCACCCCTCACTTCACACAAGTGTGATTTTCTTAAACACGTGGTAAAAATGTGTATGTTAGTTCCATATAAATCCAAACCGTAACGCAATCGATTGATCACGGAAACGATAAAAAAAAACGCTCTGAGAATGTGCGCGGCCGCCCGGGCCCACCCATCTGCCCACCAAGTGGTCAGATGGGTGGACTGCGAATGCTTTCAGTATTTTCAAGCGGGCCACAATCTTGAGAAAAGCTTGAGAACGGCTGGTGTGTGTAGAGTAAGGAGGAAGTACACTACAGACTGGTGACACTCACCACTCAGTCTCCATCACACTATTACACGTACACACACGTCACACTGCATGAACCTTTTCTATAAACGTGAAACATTTAAGACGGTGACACTACAGTGCTGCTTCCTGACTGAAGGGGTGAGAAGTGTGTGTATATATATATATATATATATATATATATATATATATATATATATAATCCCCCGTTTCTCCTTATTTGTTAGTTTCTTGTCAGTACTCGACTCTGGCTGGTCTGAACGAGAGGTGACCTTTCACCCGGAAATACATTCACATTTTCATTTGCACAGTTCAATCCCTGTTGTTTGTGCCACACAGAAACATCCTTATAGTGTTCATTTAACTCCATTAAGTGTACAAATGGTCCCTTAACGATTTGTCTGCACTTTTTTACAGATTTTATTTACTGCGCATGTGTACAGTACGTACCTCCCATTACTCCGTTCCTTACTTTCTGACTTGTTCGGGTTACTTATTACCGTTTTCCTTCTTCCATTCTCTCGCGGAGAAAGGACAGACAGACAGACAGACAGGACAGACAGACAGGACAGACAGGACAGACAGACAGGACAGACAGGACAGACAGGACAGACAGACAGGACAGACAGACAGGACAGACAGGACAGACAGACAGACAGACAGACAGACAGACAGACAGACAGACAGACAGACAGACAGACAGACAGGACATAGCCATAACAGAGGAAGGGAATGACTCTCTTCCAGCCAGTGACAGAGCGCTTACACCAAATAACAGGAGAGACACCACGGGCATGTTTGCTGCTGTTTGATTCACATGCTGGACCAACCAACCAACCCGCTGACTCTGACTGCGTTGCTACTTTAAATCCCGCCTCTTCCAACGGATCCAAGACCACAGGAGTCGGTCTCTGGAGACTTGGTGTTATCGACTAATAAAAGGGGATTGATGAAATAAGAATGGCTGGATGAGTGGAGGAATGTGCTTTTGTTCCCCTCTTCACCTTGATGTGGTTATACTGCCCCCCCCCCCCCCCTCCTTTAGCTGTGTTTGTGACTGATACATGTCCAACTGTGGCTGCTTTTCAAGAAGGCGTTTTTGATCATAACAGAATGTTCTACACAGTAAACTCCCGGAGTGTTACTTTAACTCTGATACACTTTCAGAGTTCAATTAACCACTTTCAACCTGCCGTACGTGTTTTTGGGGCATGTCACTATAGGCAAAACGTGCAAACATTTCCAAAAATTGCAGATCTACAAGCTCATTGTGATAATGTCGTGCGTGAGACTAGACTCCCCCCCCCCCCCCCCCCCCCCGACTGAAAACGCCATGGCGCTCGCCTAGAAACGCTTCCAAACGCCCAAATTGAAAATATTTTGGCTCCCGGGCCAAGCGGATAAAAATCGCCACGCGCAAAATAACCGCTCAGTGCCTCGTCATGCTGTTGGCGGTTTCCTAAAACGCGGGCGCTCCCGTTGTAAACCATTCAAAACGTCTTGGTGGACACTGACGGCCCCTAAATGGTTAGACTCATGATTTTGCTGTGTAGAGCGGGGGAGGTCAGCGGGCTGTCTCTGTCTTCCTGGATTCTGTTGCCTTGAAGCAACCGCTGTGGTTCTGTCCACCAACTTTATGTCTGAAATCATCTGTGCCACTAGGACACTCGCTTTGGCCTGTGATTTTAACTTTTTTCCAGTGTTCTCATGCAAATCTCACTCTGTCACTCCCAGTACCTTATAACCCACTGGTTCTAAAAGTGGAAAACGTACTCAAATGTTTTAAGTAAAAGTATCAATACTGCAATGTAGAAATACTCTGTTCCAAGTAAAAGTCCGGAATTCAACATGTACTTGAATAGTATTGACAGTATTGACATAAATTGTACGTAAAGTACCAAAAGTACTCATTAAGCAGAATGTACCGTTTCAAGTTTTAAAATGTATAACAATCTTTTGAAAATGGCAGATCTACAAGCTCACAATGCATCGCATTGCGACGCATTGTGAGCTTGTAGATCGGCTAGTAGTTGGACTCCTATTGTTATATTCTGAAGAAAGCCTGACCACGATGATGCGTAAAAAAGGAAATCAAACATTTGCTACGGACATACAAAATTAGTGGACAATAATGTTACCAGAAACGCATAAAGAGCTGGCCCTGAATGACCATAACAGATTTGAGATTCTGCTGAGAATACCATGAAGCCTTCTTTCTTTGGTCAGAGGACATTGAAATGTGAATGAGATGATGCCAAGTGTGCGTGTACATATTATCCCGATACGTTGTAACATTTGACATTAATTACCTTATAAGCTATCGTTTAACTTTGAATGTCTGTAGTTTTCTATTGTTTTCTTCGATGAAAATGCCTTTTTTTTGTTAAAGAACACGTCTAAGATGGCCAAAGTGTAAAATATTGATATATACAGTACATTGTTGTAGATAAGAGAAGAAAAAAAACAAAAGAACAAATATTGAAAAACAAGCGAGCGAGAGAAAAGAGATCGGAAATGTTCAAGTTATCAGTTGAGTTGATACAGAAGTTATCTATCTATGCATTATTTTGATCTCGAGAAAAAGGAAGTCACAAAAAAGCCTTGCATGCCATATAGGACAGTTGGAACGAACGACTGTATGTACTGAACAGAAATAATTTTTTATTTTATTTATTCTATTTTATAAAGGTATATACTGATTTTATTAGGACGAACAAGTAAGGTAAGTCTGTTGTCTCTTATTCTCTCACTCCCCGGTCAAGTCACACAGTTACAGAGAGAGAGATCCAAACTGTATCTTCACCTTGTACAGTAATGTACCGGGAGACTGGAAGTGTACATGCAGTACAGTACAGTGTATATGCAGTACAGTACAGTGTATATGCAGTACAGTACAGTGTATATGCAGTACAGTACAGTGTATATGCAGTACAGTACAGTACAGTGTATATGCAAGGGTTGAATGTCTGTGGATCAGTGGTTCCCAAACTTATTGCATGTCAAGGACCCGCAAATTGACACTAATTAGCCCGCGGACCCCCATTTGAAAACATATGCCAGAGACCCCCATAAGAGAAGATTGTTAAGGCTCTAGCAGAGATTCTCAACCTGTTTAATTTCAAAGACCCCCAGTTTTGACATGCATTAGTCTACGGACACCCCCCATTTAATGGCATTTCTATCTCTGGGACTCCCCAATTTATATTGTAAAATCAATTTTTTCAAATGGACTCAGGTCCCATAAGGGTCCATTTGGTTACAAACTATCATTTAGCTGGGGACCCCCTGGAACTCCCTCAAGGACCCCTGGGGGGTCCCCGGAGCCCCACTTTGGGAACCACTGCTGTAGATGAAGGAGATGAGCTACACTTCCAGCCTCTCTGTCTATATCTCACACATATACAAACAAAACACTCACAACAGCACTCACTCCACACACAGATGGAACGTATCTGCTTCAGTTTGCTGCTCACTGATTTGTACACCATATAAATGTAACCTATTGTGAGAATAAATGGCATTGTAAAACTTGACACTTGGCTCTTCTCTCCGCGGAGTCTGCTTGTGAGCGCGTGCGTGTGTGAGGTGTGAGCGTGTGTGTGTGTGTGTGAGCGTGTGTGTGTGTGTGTGTGTGTAATGAACAATTTAAACGGAGAGCATGCCGAAATGAATACTTTGAGTCTAGAGGGTGTGAGCGGCAGTGGTGGAAAAAGTATTCAGTTTTTAAATAAAAGTACCATTACTGCAATATAGAAATACTCCGTTATAAGTAAAAGTGGAGAGGGAAGCCTGGAGCACTCTGGTGGAGCTGTTGCCCCCTGCGACCCGACAACGGATAAGCGGTTGAAGATGGATGGGTGGATGGATAAGTCCGGAATTCAAAATGTTCTTGAGTGAAAGTACAAAAGTATTGGCTTGGAAATGTACTCAAAGTACCAAAGTAGAAATGACTTATAGAATATCCCATTTCAAGTATGGGGGGGGGGGGTGCAGTGTGTTGGGAGTCAAGCTGTTGTTGACGCAAGCGCTTGACTCATGTGACCCCAATCATGCCACAGACAGACATGGGGACAGCCATGCTGCCATCGGGCATGGGTACTACTACAGCCAGACAGACAAAGCTGTGTGTTGGAGTGGCTGCACCGCACGCACCACAAGTACATAATACTAACTAAAGTTGTCAAATAATTGTAGTGGAGTAAAAAGTACAATATTTGCGTCTGAGATGTAGTAGAAGTAGAAGTAGAAGTAAAAGTACTGGAAATTTTGGAACACCTCAAACTTGTACTTAATGTACTTAGTTACTTTCCCCGTCTGGTAAGGAGTGACAACTGTCACTCCCGCTGCTCAGAGAGCCAAGGCTTGGGGAGGAAGTCAGGGTCGGCGCCAAATCTACGGGGTTCATCTTTTTCCCCCATGGGCGTGGCTTTTTTTTGGACTTCCTGGTTTACCGACTTCCTTGCGTGGCTTTCCGGCCATCTTGGGCGCCGTCTTCTTCCCCAACGTCTGTTTTATAGCGTCTGCGGGGGAGTGGAGGGAGTTTTGGGGGGTAGGCGGGACAGACTTGGGCTGTTTGGACACCATCGTCGGCGGATCCGAGGTGTCTTTGTCAGGGACGGGGGTGGTGGTTGGGGTGGAATGGTCAGAGAGGGGAGCTTTAGCTCGAGTTTCACCTGGAGGATTTAAGGGTTTGTGTGGCGTCGGTGTGCTCTTCCCATAACCCGGTTTCTTTCTTCCTGAAGCGATGAGGACGGGCTTTGGTTACCACGGAGGTTCGGCGGGATTTATTCAACGGCTGTTTTGACTTCACCCCATGTCTCAAAAGCTCCCCTTTTCCTACTACGTCACCCTTCTCTGGATCCCGGGCTCCCTTCAACACCTTGTCACTTCCGATGGTTGACTTTTTCCTTTCTGCATCCTGTCCTATCACGGGCTTGGAAAGTGATTCGCCGGCGGCTGAGGTTGTGACTTTCTTCCCGCCTCGTCCCTTTTTCGTAGCTTTCGGTTTCTCAGAGACGATTCCATCCAGGAGGCCTTTAGCTGCCGCTCTTGCAAGCACTTCCTGGACTGTTTCGGTCTTAATAGTGTTCGCCTGAAAGGAAGAGAGAGGAGTAGCATGCGAGGGAGAGACACAAGAGCACATTAACATTACTGGTTTTTATGGGAAACAGATCTGAGATTATGCATGGAACTGCAGAGGATGGAAAAGGGATTGGGGGGGGGGGGTGGTGCTTGAAAAGGGGACAGAGAGAGAGAGAGAGAGAGAGAATAGCAGAGGGTCTTTGTGGTTGCCCACAGAATAAAGTCTGGGACATTATTCATGTGCAACATGACAGTTGCATTCCCCATGGTCTCCTGCTATGCCTCCATTCTCCTCTCTTCACAACATTTGAGAGCACAGAGTTCCTAATGTGTCTCTGTATGTTTTATGAAGAACTGAGATCCAATTCCTGCGACAGATTGGTTCATCAGGACACTACAAAGAGACAGCTGGTTGCCCATGCAGTGGTCTCTCTCTCTCTCTCTCTCTCTCTCTCCTTCTCTCTCATTCACTTCTCTCTCTCTCTCTCCTCTCTCTCATTCCCTCTCTCTCTCTCTCTCTCTCTCTCTCATTCCCTCTCTCTCTCTCTCTCTCTCTCTCTCATTCCCTCTCTCTCTCTCTCTCTCTCTCTCATTCCCTCTCTCTCTCTCTCTCTCTCTCTCATTCCCTCTCTCTCTCTCTCTCTCTCTCTCTCATTCCCTCTCTCTCTCTCTCTCTCTCTCTCTCTCTCTCTCTATTCCCTTCTCTCTCTCTCTCATTCCCTTCTCTCTCTCTCATTCCCTTCTCTCTCTCTCTCATTCCCTTCTCTCTCTCTCTCTCTCTCTCTCTCTCTCTCTCTCTCTCTCTCTCTCTCTCCATTCCCTTCTCTCTCTCTCTCCATTCCTTTCTCTCTCTCTCTCATTCCCTTCTCTCTCTCTCTCATCTCTCTCTCTCTCTCTCTCTCTCTCTCTCTCTCTCTCTCTCTCTCTCTCTCTCTCTCTCTCCATTCCCTTCTCTCTCTCTCTCTCCATTCCCTTCTCTCTCTCTCTCCATTCACTTCTCTCTCTCTCTCATTACCTTCTCTCTCTCTCTCTCTCTCTCTCTCTCTCTCTCTCTCTCTCTCTCTCACACAGACACAGTCACACACACGCACGCACACACGCATACAAATGCCCACACACAAGGAGAATAGTATCTTGTTCTGCAGTGGCAAAATTTAGACAAGAGGAAAAATACTTTTAAATCTCTTAAAAGCTCAACCCTCCCCTCTATCTCTTTTTCTTTCTTTCTGCCTGACTCTTTCTCTTCCCCTGCTTTCCCCCTCTTTCTCTTGCACTTCTCTCTCTCTCTCTCTCTCTGCGTCCCTAATACGAATGAAAATAAAAGCCTGGGTACCAAGGCTACTCCCCTGACTGTCTTCTCCCGAATGAATTGTGTGCAGCACAGCAGTTATACAACTGCAGATTATTATTATCTTTATACTTTCCTGGAGTTTGTATGTGTGTGTAACGTAACCTGCAGTTAACTGTCTTCGACCACAACCCTCTTACTTTATCCTCACTTATCCATAGACATGCACAGCTCTGAGGATAGTGGATACTGGAATATGTAGTGGAATAAGATGTCTGTAGTGGAATAACATTACAAGCAACATGTTGACCAAGTCTGCCAGTTGGGCCTGGGCCATGGCTCAGTGGTCCAGGCACCTTGGCTGGTAATCCAGTCTGGCTGTGTGCCGCGGGCTCGACTCCCGATCCCGACGGCCTTTACTGCATGTCTTCCCCCCATCTCTCGCCCCATTTCCTGTCAGCCTACTGTCTGTCCCTCCATAAAATATATAAAATAAAGGCGAAGCCACAAAAAAAAACATTACAAAAAAAAAAAAAATCTGCCTGTTGGATTAACCACATTAACCCTACTGTCCCGACTTTTGGCATGGCATTTTAGCAGGTCAAGATTTTTGTATGAACTAGTATATGTTGTTAATAAATTGGATTTGGCAGTATTTTTATGCATTTCTTCAGGCATTCGTGTAACTAATTATATTTTCTAATTCAACTGAAAGGAATTCCTGAATTAACTGTATAATGTTTATTTTAATCATATTGGGCATTTGTGGTTAACTCAACCTTCTTTCCGTGTCCATTTCTCTATAAATGGCTTATTTCTCCATGCATTCACCACATTCTCTACATCTAACGAGATTAGATGACATGCTCCTGCTGAGTCCTGCATCCTCCTCTCTCTCTCGCCCCACCCCCTCTAGCATGCACTGCAACGCCCATGGATGGCAGTGGAGACATTGACCTGGGGCGTGGTGAACTGTCTAAGCAGTGACACTACTGACTGAATGACAAGCTGTACTTCTGATGGGATCTAGAGACCACCGTAGGAGTGGCTGCAGATCTAATTACAGATGCTTATTAGATTCAGCACCACTGCACTGACTGAACACATGGTACCTGATTGGTATTGGATGCATGTGTGTGCGCAGGAGTATAGGCCTACCCTACAGCATGAATCATTGAAAATCCGGTGCAGTACACATGTTGCACTTCACATTTAAATGGAAATAAATAATGTCTGTAGACTGAGCCTCTGTTGGCCATAGTTGTTTTTCTATGTCATTTCAAAGGAAGATTATTAATGTTAGAATTTTGCCGATGGAACCACCACCATGGCCACACTGATGTCAGGACCGAAGTCCTGACGTCACTGTCAGTAGAGGGCGTCAGTCCACAGGTTCGTGTACTTTTTATTTGCATTGTAATCTCCATAGGGGGATTTTAGATCGCCTCATATAAGAACTGTGTTTGAAAAATAAACCGATCACCCCGGCCTTTTCACTCATATGGATATGAAGCATCGACTGAAGGTGGAAATGTACAAATATACCCAAAAAGTAACAAAATAAGCGTTAGAAACGAGTCAAACAACCCAGAGACTACATTTCCGGGTAGGCGGGTGGCTGCATCTGCCTGTCGCACAACAGAAACTGAATGTTAATTACGTTTATTTTTATTTTATTGATATTTAATGTTTCGTGGTTAGTACGAGTCGAGTCACCACCAGCTGAGCTTACGTCAACGAGGAATCTCAGGAACGCAATGTGTTGACAGATGGGCGTGACGTATATTAGCAGCGACATTGCCTTCATATGTAGTTTCAAGGCTTTTGCGGCCACATTAATTCCATTTTCTCCAGAAACTGGCTGTATCAAATATGAACATCATTAACGACGCACAGCCACTCCCCTGACAGAAAGGCTGGGGTGGTCGGTTTATTTTTCCAAAACTACCTAAAATCGCCCTATGGAGATTTCACTGCAAATAAAAAAATACATGAACCTGTGTATTGGCGCCCTCTACTGAAAGTCAGACTTCGGTGCTCTATAGTCGCTAGACTAGAGTGACCCATCAACATTTCTTTCCTACTGCCCCCCCCCCCCCCAGTCAAAGAAGTCTAGATCCGGCCCGGATGCACTGGCAGCGCATAGGAGTTGTCAGTCACATCAGGATCAAAAGAACTATAGCATCCTTTTCATGCTACTCCTTTTTAGGACGAAAGAGTGTAGATGACAGAGAAACCACAGGAGTAACAGGAGGCCTTGAAGAAAGATGGCTGCATCACCTTGCAATGTGTGAAATGGTATTTCATCTTTAAGGTGTCTGTTTCTTTTTTTATGGAGCATTGGAATAATGCGTGTGCGTGTGCGTGTGCACGTGCGTGCGTGTGCGCGTTTGGCTGTGCAGACAAGCAGAAAGGTCTGACCTCCCTGCAGACAGACAGTAAAACAGTGCAGCCTCAGCACTACTGGAAGGGTCTTGTCCCAAAGCAATCACACATGCACAACCCATGCACGCGCGTGCACGCACACACACACACACACACACACACACACACACACACACACACGTGTGCACATACGGTATGTGCACGTACTGTACACACACACACTTTACACTGGTGCAGGTACGTATATGCATGCACACACATGTACAAACAAAACATAAATGCATGAGAGTTGACAGCACACACACACACACACACACACACACACACACACACTCTTCTAATTAGCTTTCTGTAGGGTTTACTTAAGAGAGAAGTTCCCTTTCTGCACACAATTCATTATTTCTCTCTAATTTTCCCTCACCCTCTCCATGTCTGTTAACTCTCTCTCTCTCTCTCCTTTGTGTCTCTCTCACCTCTCTAACCAGCCGTGCTATGAAGCAGCCATTGGTGTGCTCAGAGGGTTCAATCCTGAAGAACTTGTCAAGCCCTGACCCAGAACCTTCAGCCAAAACTGGACCATTCACCCTATGGGAGCAGCACAGAAGCAGGTTAGAATACGGAGCATACAGCCAGCCACTTTAAGTCCTGGAAAAGTTGTGGGTATGCTTTCGTATGTGTGCACGAACGCGGCCACTGTGGTTGATTGTCAGCCCTGATGAAGACCGCATAGGTCGAAACATGTCGGTTCAATAAAGTTTTCCTCGTTTTAACATTAAGTGTGCCCGGATCTCCTCTTTGTTCTATATCACTGTGGTTGATTGTTGCTGTTTTTGATACAAATACTTCATCGCTTCTAATCCGTTCCATGTTTAGTTACTTTAGTGCTGTGTGGCATCCAGCTGAACTCCAGTTAACCACATGAACCCTAGCATCCGCACCAATGATTCGCCACACAACTCCTTGCAACTTGCAACTACTTGCAACCATTATCCCCGCAATGCCAGTTGCAAAAGGAGTTGCATTGGTGTGGTCGACTTTAAAACCGTTTTGTTGCAAGGAGTTGCGACTGCATGGTGTCGCAACAAGGAGTAGCAACTAGTGTGGTTTGGGCTTTAAAATTGTAGATCAGCTATTTCCGGCAAAGACATGTTCTGTAGAGGGGGGGGGACAGCAGGTGCACAGTCGACTGAGGTCAAGTATAGAGGGTTTAAGTGGTTAAATATTTAGTATGGTGTTTTGGGGATGATGCAAAGCTAATTTGACAGCCCACAGTGTGACAGTAGCCTACATGAAGTGAATACTATAATATATGGACAGTGGGTGGCTGAATGATTTAGGACGGTGACTGCAGTGTGTGGAGGGATGTGAGAGCTGATGAGGCAGCGCGTTGGAGAGCATGAGCAGCAGGCGTGAAAGTGACTCCCTGAAATCTTCAGCTCTGTATCTCCTGTACGTCCTCTTCCACTGCCCTCGTCTTTGGGATTAACTACCTTGCTTTTCTATGGCAACTGCAGTCCAACTTTACATTAGCCTAGTTACAGAAAATGACAGATGAGGTAGTAACTTCTCTCTCTCTCTCGCTCTCTCTCTCTTCTGTATTTATTGTCTCCACCAGGCCGAAGGCATGGGGAGAGTATGTGTGCGTGCGTGCGTGCGTGCGTGCGTGCGTGCGTGCGTGCGTGCGTGCGTGCGTCCCGCCCTTTGCCCTGTATTTTTAACATCTGCTCTTTATAGCACCAACAGGAGGCCAATTTATGTAACACACAGATTTTATCCAAATTTCACTCTAATCGGTACACATGATCTCTATACTATAGTCATGTGAAGGTCTGTTTGATTTCTCATATTTCATCCTGATTGGCTAAGATTGGCTTCCAAAGTTTTCATTTGTACAAAATGCTGAGTCCGATTGCAGTGAAACTGTGCATATTCCCACTAGTTATTTCTGTTTTCCTTGCTCTGTTTTATTAGATGACACACACACACACACACACACACACACACACACACACACACACACACACACACACACACACACACACACACACACACACACACACACACACACACACACACACGAGTACACAGATGTGTACACAGCTCTAATTATCTCTTTCACACTTTAATCCTGCACGCATGCACGCACGCGCGCATATGAATACATATTATACGCTATGCACAAACAGGCACACTAAACTTTAGAATACAGATTCCTACTGTACACACACCCATGGGATTATTAAAATCAAGAAACATATTTTTTTCCCTCTCATACTCTCTCTCTGTTCTTGTCTTATTAGGAACCATAATGGGACTTGGCAGTAATTATCTCTTAGGCAGAGGAATATGCAAATAAGGCTATAGCTTAGTATAGCGTATATACAGTACATGCCATGGTAAACCACATTATGCATTATAATTAATTTATTCCTACTCTGGGACCACGCACCTCAGATCAGAGTACTCACTGTTAGAGTACTCATTGTTAGAGTATACCCAGTGCAGTATCTGTTACTATACAGTGGTGGAAAGAGTACTCAAATGTTTCCTTAAGTAAAAGTATCAATACTGCAATATAGAAATACTCTGTTACAAGTAAAAGTCTGGAATTCAACATGTACTTGAGTAAAAGTACAAAAGTATTGGCATCAAAATGTACTTAAAGTAACAAAAGTAATCGATCTACAAGCTCGCAATGCGTTAAGTGTATGTTTTGTAGTAATAATTAAAATCTACAAAGTAACTAGTAACTAAAGTTTTCAAATAATTGTAGTGGAGTAAAAGTACAATATTTGCCTCTGAAATGTAGTGGCGTAGAAGTAAAAGTACTGAAAGTTTGAAATACTCCACTAAAGTAAAAGTACCTCAAAATTGTACTTACTATTGTAAGTAAATAAACAGACAACGACCTACTCTGGAACCATGCAAATTGAGAATGCATAATAACTGTTTATTCCATACCCGTTGTCTTGAGTCAATGAGTATATCTGTCGTGACTGTTCTCCTAGAACCCGGTACTGAGAGTACCTTGGTTAAATATGGAGATATAGGGCGCCCGGTGGCCTAGCGGTCCAGGCGCACTGTACCACGTATAGGCGCATGCCTGACAGCGTGTCGCGGGTTCGAGTCCCGATCCCGACGACCTTTGCTGCATGTCATTCCCAGTCTCACACAGGGACACATAACAGGGACACACACATAGCTGTCTATAGGAGTGGTTGCACCACTCAAAAATATATGGAGATATGGGGATCATCATCAGAAACCGACATCCTGTTGATGACATACAGTATAGTTCTATTGCACTCGCCACCACTTGTAGTAGTGCAGTGCAGTGTTGATTTTGACAGCAATTTTTTTCTTTTGAATAAAATGTATGTTTTAGTGTACATAAAATTATGTCTTCTCCACTAGTCCCTCCCTAACATTTTAGTCTAGTTTTTATTTATTGACAAAATTGTCCATATTATTTAGTCATAGTTTTAGTCATCATGGCTAATTTTTCATTTGGTTTTTATTTCGTTTTTGTCAGTGAAAAAAGGTATTCGACAATCTTTTTTTTTTGTCATAGTTTTAGTCAACTAAATCAACACGGGAGCAGTGGCATAAACGTGATGAACAACTCGGTCAATAATCCGTGAAGCAAACATATCGGTTTGGCCAAACAGGGAAGCCCACACAGAGGTCCGGTGCATCCTTCACAGAATGCATTCATGTTTTTTTCCGTTCTCTGCAACCAAATTGGCCAAATTGCCACTCGGCACTGTGCACATGCATGGCGAGTTTGAGGTAAATCGGACAGATGATGCCAGTTGTGTGCAGTGTTGGGCAATATTACTCAAGAGAGTAATATGTTACTTATTATATATTACTTATTATTATATTACTTATTACTTGGAATCAAGAGTAATATATTACATATTATATTATATTACATGTTACTTTTGCGCCCCCCACCCACACAAAAATGGGATGTACAACTGCACAATCTGTTTAGTCGGCTTCTTTTAGAACTGAATCCAATTGTTTTGAATAATAAATAATAATACAAATTAAGAAGAGTCACCAATCACCCTAAAAGGCGTTAAAATTAAGCAGCAGTCTCTCTTGACCTTTTAAATAAATGTTTTCAACCGGTAGCCAACAAATCCTGAGTAATATGTAATATGTGCTATTTTTTACAAAGTAAATGGGTATAATAATTATTACTGTTTTGGCAGAGTAATTAATACCTTACACTGGGTAAAGTAATAATATTACAGTAATATATTACTAGTAACTATAATAGTTACTGCCCAACACTGGTTGTGTGTGTGTGTGTGTGTGTGTGTGTGCGTGTGCGTGCGCATGCAAGAGTGAGTGAGTGAGAGTTCACCTGAAGGGCAACAGTTTGGTGTGTGTGTCTACTTTCGCTAAGACTGTTTTCACCAGCTTTTCATTTTCCTCCGGATACACTGAGCGTGTGCAGTAGACCACGGTCTTCACCTTAGGAACTGACAGGGAGACAGGCGGAATGTGACAGGCTCTCCTTTGTGCACAGTGTGGAGACAAAACAATACATCTTTTTTAGACATTCCTCACAAGGATAGTAACATGGGGAAAATTATAGAACATGAGGACATTTTGCTGGTCCCCACTTTGCAAGGGGCTATTTTAGGACTTATAAGTTTATGGCCATGGTTAGAATTATAATTGGACTTACAGTCTGTACGGTAAGGTTAAGCATGTTATGGTTAGGGAAGGTGGTATGGTTACATTCCCCAGCCCCTAGGGAAAGAATGTAGTACTGGTGTGTGCGTGCGTGCGTGCGTGCGTGCGTGCGTGCGTGCGTGCGTGCGTGCGTGCGTGTGTGTGTGTGTGTGTGCACGCGCACACACGCGCTTCTCACATTTAAGAGCGTGCTTCAGTAGTCGTGCCTGCTGTGCTGCCAGTGTTCGTGTCTTACTCGAGGACACAGGACCTTCACATAAATCCTGTAGCAGATCACGGTCTGAAAACAAATGCAGGGAGATCATAATACCAGTGACAATGTTGATTTTAGAGTGTTTCAGCAACTCCTGAATGTTTTCAGGAGTTGCTGCATGGCACCTTTCCCCAAACAGTGGGTCGCGGACACAAACCCTTTTTTATGGGTCATGACTCGAGTAAAAATCCCATTATTTTGTGAGGGGGGCTAGCCCCTCCTACACCCAGCTTTTGGTTACCGTCCACGTACGATTTGTCACACACGTTACCGCAGTGAAATTTGTCCTCCGCATTTGACCCATCTCATGGAGCGGTGAGCCGCAGCCAAGGAGCGGTGAGCCGCAGCCAAGGAGCGGTGAGCCGCAGCCAAGGAGCGGTGAGCTGCAGCCAAGGAGCGGTGAGCCGCAGCCAAGGAGCGGTGAGCCGCAGCCAAGGAGCGGTGAGCTGCAGCCAAGGAGCGGTGAGCCGCAGCCAAGGAGCGGTGAGCTGCAGCCAAGGAGCGGTGAGCTGCAGCCGTGCCGCGCTCGGGAATCATTTGATTAGTTGATTTGACCCCCCAATCCAACCCATTTGATCCCAAGCAGGTCTTAAACAAACATTAAATTCCCATTGACAATGAATGGAGAATTTTATGGCATATGACATGTCATAGTGCATGAGTAAATAGGCATAGTGTCTATTTTACGTCTTGATGATGTACGATAAGAGCGCCCCTCAATTCAGACGGGTGTGATTTTTGAGTGGTGCAACCACTCCTATAGACAGCTACCGGTATGTCTGTCTCTGGCTGGCTGTTTTTTTACGACATTTAGAAATTTAAAACGTATGCCCAGCTTTTCGTGTTTGTGTAAACACAAACAATCACACATTGAAGCCAAAAGTGAGGACAGAAAAGTGAAGATGCAAATTGTGATTGGCCGGAATGACATTTGTGATGATTTGATTGGCTGAGCACAGAATGTGATTTATGATGATGTATGATGATAAGAGCGCCCCTCACTTCACACAGGTGCGATTCTTTTTAATACATATAATAATTAAAATAATTGTATACATTTTAAAACAAACAAATCTAATAAATTCCATAAATAAAAAATACATGTAACAATAATTAAGATGTAGTGAAAATAGCCGATCTACAAGCTCACAACGCATTGTGCGCTGCGTAGATCTGCTATTTTTCACTAGTTTGGGTCCCGGGCAAATGTCTAATCTCTCTTTTGGGTCTCAAAGTTTGGGAACCACTGCTCCATGGTTTCCCCTATTAAATATAATATTAGTATATATATATTTCAATTTGCATTTGCCCTCCCTCCATTGGTCTTTCCGTATACACGCCTACCTCCATGTTCAGTCAGAATGGTGTCAACTGGCTCATTGAGGCCTGAGGAGGAACACTGAGGCAGCAGTATGATGAGGTTCATACGATGAACGGCACCGGCAAACTCATCCAGACCACGGAACTGCTCTGACAGAACCCGCACATCTGTAAGTCAGGGATATAAATGTATATACTGTCATGCACGCACGCACGCACACGCACACGCACACGCACACGCACACACACATAGGACTCCATCTTGCGCCACCCTTATCCCTTATCCCTAAACGTATTTGCCATTTTTTACTATTTTTAAAAACATTTTAAAATAGTTCAACTAGCCGATCTACATCGAGACATTGTGAGCTTGTAGATCGGCTATTTGAACTATTTTAAAAGTTCTTTTAAAATAGTAAAACATGGCAAATTAGATGGCGCAAGATATAGCCCATAGTGTACAATACCAGCTCTCTACAAGCACACAACATGCCGCAATGTGACCATTTGTGAGCTTGTAGATGAGCTAATTGTGGTGTGGGACAGTGCCGCACAAGCACAACTAAGTATAGAAATCACTTTACACAAGTCTTATAATTCAAATACTGTACTTCAGTATACCCATGCATTCGTGCATCCAATTGATTCACTTATTTAATCACCTTTTGTCTTATAAAGGAAATCAAACTTTTTCTATGATTTTTCATTCAATATTTCTCCTCACTCTTCAAGTCCATTCGTGTGAGCAGCTCTTGCAGCTCCTCTGTCCGTGGAGGAGTGAGGTCACCTCCACAGACCAGCACCTTTCCTCCCCCAGAACAGCGGGCAGCAGACAGGGCAGCTATGTGAGCCACCGTCAGCGCTGAGAAGGACCCGGCCACCATGAGGTCATTGTTCTCAGAGACCAGGGACCGCAGAGCGTTGACAGCCAAACACACAGTCCTGTCCTGAACAGATGAACATTGTTACTGATTAAAAGGAAGAATTTTTCATGCTTATGTTTCAAAATACACAAAATATTTCCTAAAACTTTTTTGGAAACCGGGCTACACAAAGATAATATACAGTATACAGCATTATGTTTTTCACATGTTCTGTAGGCCTATACAGTATATTATTTCATTCTAGTTTATTTTTTCTTCATTCCCAGAGTGACTTCTTGATCCCACAGCGCCTATAGCTTTGTCGTCAGCATTATCACAAACAGCTGGCCTAGTAGTGACTGCTTCCACTTTTTCAGCTGACTACAGATCTCAGCAGTTGCTCCACCAGCTGGGCAAACCAGGCGTTCTGATTCACAGCACCAACAGACAGTAGTACAGGTTTCTTTGTAATTGTGTAATTGATTTTGATAGTTGATATTGACAGTAAATTAGACCTTGAGTCAACATCAATCGATTATCAAATGAAAAAAAAAATCAAATGATCAAAAATCACACATTACTTTAAGACTGTTACATTCAAACAATGTATGGTGCTGCTATTGTGCATGGAATTTCACATAATAGGCCTACTTGACTTTCATTTTTTTTTATAAAAAAATATCACAGCCATAGCATGAAATAGTAGGGTAAATGTAGTCTCACATGGTCAGACTGTCTCTCGCAATTTTCACTATGTTGGATTCCTGGACTAACGGAAGTCTTAATTAGTATAATTGGTAACACCTGTGTTTACTAATAATGTCAATTATAATTTAGCTGCTGTGAAAAAGTTCTCCTTAGGTATAAACGTGGGAAGTTGGATAGAAAGTCAAAGATTAGTTTTAATAAACAACTTTATGTTAATCTTTTTTCTAGCCTACAAGACTACCCAATGAGAGCAGTGGAGAATGTGCTTCATCAAGGCCAGGCAGGCCGGCAGGCACATGTAAGACATGCAGCCAGGACATAAGTCACCACCCCCCGGGTAAAACGTCTTATGACAGGTAACATAAACAACATTACTGTAAAGACTTTATAATACCTTTTTGGATGAATTGCATAGGAAATGGCTATTGGCTAATAATAATGCTTGCTTGCTAATTTATGACTGTCTGCCTGGAGCGGGTTCAGATTTCACATAATAGCTAAATAGCTAGAGGCAAATTGAGAGTTGTTGTTTTTTTGTGTCGTACCAGTTTTTATGTTGATTGTACATTTCGTTCTTTTTATTTTACTCACTTTAGGGTACTTGCAGTCTTGCACTTGATGAAGCGATAATGTTGTAGCAATAATGTATGCCTGAGGGAGGCATTGCTTCTGCCCATAAAGTTGTGTCCATTTATTTTGTGCACTCATTTTACAGTCTAGACTCATGCAGAGCACCTGCATTTCAGGAACCCTTGAAATAGATGCATGTAGAACAGTAGCATTTCTCTGATTTGTGAGCTTGACCTTTTCAGCTCCACTCTTCATTATTCTCATGCAGACTTTCTGTTCCTACTGTACCTATAGCTCTGGTCCATAGCCTTAAGGACTTCTCCTTAAGGCTATGGGACTCTCAATTTCTTGCCACTGAAAAGCGACTTCTGCAAAAAGAACGATTTCGCTACTCACCAATACAAAGACGGTTTTGTGATGAAGAAAGCCTCCTTTCCCTATAGTCTCTGCATGAGCCCCCAACCACACGTATAAAATGCACTTTTTGGCCAGAACCTTTTTTTTTTTACTGAAAAAAAAAAATCTTGTCAATGCGATTTTCTCTTTTATCTGTATCAGGGTGCAGTGGAGTAACTAAAACATATTTTTCTTCCGGTGAAAACAAATCTTTTTCTGGCAAAAAACAGCATTTTGCAGCATGTGGTGGGGGCTCAGAGTGCGTCCACTAGGGAAAGTAGGCTTTCTTCATCACAAAAATGTCTTTGTAAGGCAAGTGAGTAGCAAAATCGTTCTTTTTATTTTTGCAGACGTCGAGAGGCTCTGCTGCATTTCATGCGCCGGCAGGAAATTGAGAGTCCCATAGCCTTAAGGAGAAGTCCTTAAAGGCTATGGACCAGAGCTATAGTTCCTACCTGCATGTTTAGCACGAGTGAAGCAGTGAGTCTGTTGAGCTGAGGCAGTGTGTGCGCTTGTCGGGAGAAGACCAGTGTGTCTGGACAGAGAGGGTCCTTGCAGAACGTGCACTCTTTCAGTTCAGTCACACATTCCACCTCGCGCACGCCGTGTCCTCGTAGCGTCTCGCTCACCCCCTCCACACTAGACAGAGTGACAAGCAGTGGTGAGGGAAAAAAGTAATCAAATGTTTTACTTAAGCAAAAGTGTCAATGCTGCAATATAGAAATACTCTCTCTGTTACAAGTAAAAGTCCTGAATTCAACATGTACTTGACAAAATGTACTTAAAGTAAAAGCAAAAGTACTCATTATGAAGAATGTCCCATTTCAGGTTTACAAAGGTAGCTTATGTAGATCGGCTATTTTCATTTGTCCGGTGGTTAATGTAGGCTATGTTTTGTAATATTAATCAAAATCTACAAAGTAGTAGGCCTAACTAAAGTTTTCAAATAAATGTACTGGAGTAAAAGTACAATATTTGGAGATGTATAGTGGAGTAGAAGTAAGATGATTGGAAATTGGAAATACTCAAGTAAAGTACAAATACCTCAAGTACAGTACTTAAGTCAATTTTACTTTACTGGTGACAAGAAAAGGTCATATGAACCTTGAATTGTAGTGTTTTATGGAGATATAAATCTGTTGATAATAATATAGTGAGCTTACATACCTGCTCCTGAGTGTGTTGACCCAAGCGTAGCGCGGCAGCAGCCTGGCTCTGTGCTGTTTGGTCCTGACGGGTTCAGAGAGAACACAAGAGACACTCCACAGGCCCTCCTTCACCCTGCAGCGAGCTAGAGACGCTGCCATCCTGGTCTTGCACCTGTATACATATAGATAAGACACACACACACACACACACACACACACACACACACACACACACACACACACACACACACACCTGGATTATACATGGACATGCTCAAGCACAACACAGACTTACAGCTTTAGCCTAATGTTTTGCCATTTTGTGCTTTATTTCAGAGTGGTCAGGAAACCGACGGCAGAGAGACGGGAGAGACATTTAAGTCGAGGGTTGGATTCGAACCTGGGCGCTCACATAATGGTCTGTGCACTAATAATAGAGGGGTTGCTTAACTCTGTTTTTTAACATTAACGATACTAAGCTTTTCACTTTTTGACCTGTAACTCAGGTCAAAATGATCATTTTTTTCCCTAGACTGCTTGGATTATGATGCAACTTACCATATAGGTCCCGCCCATTTCCGATTTCAAGATTGTATTTTCTTCTTTTGTTTTTAAAATTATGTTTTTATTTTGGTCATCGTGTACAAGCATAATGAACAACTACATCATGAGATCAAGTGCATAACAATCATATATATATATATATATATATATATATATATATATATATAGGTATATTTCCCATGTTCTCAATGGTGACCAAAGTTACAACATTTTCTTTTTTTCTGGAACAAAAAAACAAACAAACAAGACGAACATCTGGGCAGCTCTGAAAGGAAAAGGGGGGAAAGGAGACGCGTTCACAAACCTACATTACACTTACAGGGCCATACATTCAGAAAGTTGATTGTATTTTTCAACTTCTTCAAAACACATATTTTGCTACTACTCCTACACATTTTGTCAACAACTCACAAATCGGCACACGCTCTGTCTTTGGTCATTTATGGATATTGTGCATCATTTTCTAAATAAAGTTTGGATTCCCAAGGCTAGAATCCATCAGTAGGTCCTAAAGAAGGCTCAAGCTTTTATCTAGCCTCTAGAGGGACGAGACTAATATCCACGCAGTATTGGTATCGCTACGCGATGCTAGTTTTTATCCGCTTCGTATCGTTAATCTTGCTAAGGCACCTCCCTATTACTGGCAGCCTCAAGGCACCCCTTTCACACACACAACCAGGGATATTGAATATGGGCTCAAGTTAACCCACTTTTGTCCCATTCAAAACACGCACGCACGCACACACACACACACACACACACTCGCGCAGGTTTCTTTTTTTTTTTGTTAATAACATGATCACACCTTGTTGATCCTCCATTTTTATAATTAACTCTAAGCTAGAATCAGTACAAATATAGGGAGGGACTCCGAAGCAGAAACAGACATTAATCCTGACAAAACAGAGAAGGATGTGACAGAAAATGCAAGGAAAGGAGCAGGCAAATACTCTCTCTATTTCTCTATTTGGACACGAAGCACAAATACTTAACAAAGATTATCGTGTGACTGGCATATAATATGTAATAATTTCTGTAAAACTTGAAATGATAATAACCAGTTTGAGCTTGCTATATACTCTAGTGTGTTTCTATACACAGAACATGAAAAAAGCCTTAGCTGCTGCAATTTGTACTTGATAATATATTGTGTCCAACGGTATCGCGCTCCAATCCAGAAAGTCGGCGACCCTATGACATTGCTAAGACTGATACAGATAACATTTTGCAATGACTCGTTTGAAAGTAAAATTGAAAGTGCTGGTGCCTGCAGATATCCTGATGAATACACTCTATGCCTTCTACTGGATCCAATCCAATCACTCCTGATCGTAACCAGTGAGGTTCCTTTATCAAAACGTGCATAGAGTAACCCATTTCCTCCCTTATTCCTTTTACCACAGTGAAAGGTATATACAATATATATAAATACATATACATGCTAGATCAGACTGCACACTCGTACTGTATGCCACTGATTCTCAACATTGTAATTGTATCAAGAGTTTGTTTGTGG